>NC_061098.1:35902114-35942114 GCF_015104395.2 Macrobrachium nipponense | reverse complement strand
TTTCAGCTGACGTTTACAATTACTTACTCTTTTTAGTTACGCACCAGATGTATTTCTCAAGTTACCCGAACACATTAGCTGAACTTTTCCAAAATTTTATCATTACTTTGTGGTAAATTGAAAATAAAGATTATATGTTGAATAATTATGTATAGAATATATATATATATATATTATATATATATATATATACCTATATATATATATATATATACTATATATATATATATATATATATGTATGTATATATAAGCAATAAGTCACCAAAAACAAAGCACGTGACAAATATGTACGTAAATAGCCACATGAAAAGGTGAAAAACAAAAATCAAAGACCAGTTACCAAGCGCTTTCGTGTATTGCGTACACTTCTTTGGGGTACAAAGTAAAATAAATAAATAGAAACATAAACAAGAAAATTTCACAGAACAAAGATCAAAGCCATTAAACAAGCAAATTATCTAAAACAACACCGTTACGCAGTTAGAACAGGTCAATCGACAAGTGCTTTATTTGTACACATGAAGGATTCTAACCATAGTATAGACTGGAAAAATGCATCTGAGGTAATATTTTGTAACCATATTGTAAAAAGAAACATAATTGAATCTGCATTTATTAAGCATTTTAACGATCAACTTATGAATCTGAGTTCAGGTCTTTTTAAATTAGATAGTTACCTTGTTTATAAAATTGTAGGGAAATACAATGTCACCTTTTAGCAACAGCCTGTTATACTAACTGCAGTTTCAGTTCTTAAGCACTTTTAAAGTATTCTTACTTGTTTGGTAGTGACAATTTGTAATGATAATTTGCTTGTTAATGACTTTGATCTTTGTTGCTGTGAAATTTTCTTGTTTATGTTTTATATATATATATATATATATATATATATATATATATATATATATATATATATATATATATATATATATATATATAGTACTGGTAATCTTCTTAGGCACGAAGATATAGTAATTCAGTTGTATTCCACATAGGAAAATGAAAAAAGGTATATCTCAGAAATTGCCCAACAGTTTCGTCTCCAATGGACCTCTTCTTGGAGCGTTTATTAAGGAAAGAGATAAAGTTTACAGTGCATGCGGCCAAGAAAGGCCTAAAATGTTTTTAAACATACAGTTACCAAAAACTAGCAGTTGAGCTACAAACTATTCAGCAGTAAAATAACAATAAAAACAAGAATAGCAGTTGAGCAAATGAAAAATACCAAAATATCTAACGAGGTATACATCCATCTTTGAAACAGCATAACATACCAGTACATATTAACAAGCCTATACTATATGATAGTTAATGGATAAAACATTATCCAATTTGTTAACTGACGTTTCATGATCATGTAAGATAAAAGGATCTAATTTATACAAACCAGGCGATAAATTAAAAAAAATTTTTTCCTTTGCTGTGAACAATGCAAGCTGTCTCTATCAAATTTCTTTCAATAAAACTGTGCTCTTAAACAAAATCTTGACCCGAGCCAGTCAATCGACACTCGAAAAACGCATTTTAAATCATAAATATAATATACGAACAAATAATACGAGCAATGCTTTACGTGTTCATAGTAGTTTATGTAATACACCGATTGACTGGCTCTGGTCAAAGATTTTGTTTAAGAGCACAGGTTTTATTGAAAGAAATTTGATAGAGACAGCTTGCATTGTTCACAGCAAAGTAAAAATTTTTAATTTATCGCCTGGTTTGTATAAATTAGATCCTTTTATCTTACATGTCATGAAACGTCAGTACAATTGGATAATGTTATCCATTAACTATCATATAGTATAGGGCTTGGTTTAATATGTACTGTATGTTATGCTGTTTCAAATGGATGTATTACCTCGTTAGATATTTTGGTGGTATTTTTTCATTTGCTCAACTGCTATTCTTGTTTTTATTGTTATTTTACTACTGAATAGTTTGTAGCTCAAACTGCTAGTTTTTGGTAAACTGTATGTTTAAAAATTTAAAAACATTTTAGGCCTTTCTTGGCCGCATGCACTGTAAACTTTATCTCTTTCCTTAATAAACGCTCCAAGAAGAGGTCCATTGGAGGACGAAAACTTGTTGGGCATTTTCTGAGATATACCTTTTTACATTTTCCTATGTGGAATACAACTGAAAAATATATATATATATATATATATATATATATATATATATATATATATATATATATATATATATATATATATATATATATTGTGTGTGTGTGTGTGACACTTTTCTTCTCAAACACTAATATTGTTTAGGCGTAATAATTAATTAGCTAATCTTTATATCATAGGCATTCATTTTTATTAACATTTCGTTGACTCATCAAAGTCTTCTGCGATAGTACAGATATCAGAACCATATGAACAATGAAGAAGTCATCCAGAAGTCTTTTGAGCACAAATTCTGTTGTATAATACTTGGGTACTTACATCTTAATATCTGACACCTGTTGGCACCTCCCACTCGTGTGAGATTAATTCTCAGATAATCTGGCTAGTCTCTCTTACCTATTATCACGACAGATTGGACCCCTACATAATTTATTCCAAGCATAGTGAATAATAGAATTACATTTATGTAATCAAAGTTTACTTACAGTTTAGCTAAAGATATACTTTATTCCCAGTTTAGTGAATTATATTCCAACTTTAGTGAATAATGGAATCTTATTTAATTCCTAGTTTATCAAATGCTATAATTAACATTTATTTACAATTTACTGAGTAATATGATTATATTTTATTTCAAGTCTAGCAAATTATATACCTGAAATTTATTGCAAGTTTAATGAATGATATAATATAAATTTGTTAGAATATTAATGAAAGATGATAATATTTTTTTTACAGTAAGTTAATAATATGATGATATTTTATTCCCAGTTTAGTTAATGATATAATCATAGTTTATTCCAACTATAGTGATTGATAAAACTATATTTCATTCCCAGTATAGTGAATGATACAGCTAAAATTTACTCCCAGTTTAGCCAATGATATAATTATAATTCATTTCTAGTTTAGCGAATGATTCAGAGTTAGCCAATTATATATATAAATATTTTCATTCTCAGTTTAGTGACGGATATAGATTTATTTATCCCTAGTTTACTGAATGATATGATTAAATCTAACTCCAAGCTTAGTGGTTGGTTTAATCATATTTTATTCGAAAGCTAAATTGATTAGGGCTAATAATCTAGAATAGGAAAGGTGATACTTACCTATAATATTTGTCTTGGCCTTAGTGATTTTGTTCTTATATATATATTTATGATAAACAAAGGATAGCATTTTGCTGTTGTCTAAAGTATGAGTTTTTGTTGATTTGATTTTGGTTAAAATAATATTTTTTTCTTTTTATTATCTTGCTTTGGGGATTAAGACGAAAATGGCAAGATTATGAGTTTGGACTTTGTATTGTTAGAAGTAAATCTGGAATTTATTGTAGTAATTTTTAGATTTTTAATGTACGATATGCTTATGTATATGCCAATATTATATATATATATATATATATATATATATATATATATATATATATATATATGTATATGTATATGTATATGTATATGTATATGTATATGTATATGTATATGTATATGTATATGTATATGTATATGTATATGTATATATATTGTTACGAAGTGCCAAGTATCTAGTTACCATGCATCAAATATTACCTCACCAAAAGCCAGACACTTGAACCCTCATAACACGTTTAAACGACTGAATACTCTAAAGGCAACAGTGATCCCTTAAACACTTACCCAGCATTGCCAGAAAATCAGACTAAATTCATCAAAACAGGTGTGAGGTAATCTTGTAAGTAATTAAATTATCAAAGGGCATCACTCTATCAACAACTTTAAAGTTAAGTATTTCCCTGATTTCAGAAGTCTAAGTACTTCCCTGGTTTTAAGTCACTTCAAATAAATTGAAGGAAAGCAAATCAATTACCACTCTATGTTTCTACCTATCATCAATATAATCATAATCATAATTAAATATACTGGTATAAATGAAAATACTTATAAAAATTTTAAATACAAAAATTTATTATTAAATTCAAAATTTATAAGTGAAATTCACAAATATCAGGGAAAATTACTGTTACTTGAAAACAAAGTAAAAGTTTACTTAATTCTTGAATCAAATTAAGTAAAATTAAATCAAAATTAATTTATCACAAAATTCAAGAAAATTAATTCAATTGAAATTCAAAAGTGTTAGGCAATAATTGAAAATTTGAAATTAAGAAATTAATTCACAAGTGCTAAACAACAATAAATCTTGAAAAGAATTCTAAGTAAATGCAAATTAATTCACAAGTGTTAAATTTAATTAATTGTTCAATGATTAAGCAATGAAAATAACTAAGTCAATTTAATTGTGAATGCAAATGAAAATATAAAATAAAAAGACACACTTCAATAAGAAAATGAAATAGTGCACAAACATGGAACAAACACACACAAAAAAAATCAGCAATGTGTAAAAGTGTAAATCTTTTCACTCAAAACATTGTATCCAACAGTTTTTATCAAACCTTCACAACCATCTGTTATTAGTTAACCACTGTTCCTAACAATTATTAGTTAACCACACTCCCTATCCATTATTAGTTAAACACAATTCCTATCCGTTATTAGTTATTAGTTGCAACTAATAAAAATATACCACACTTTACCTTTTTGGTATACCAACTTCTTTTTCTCTTTTGCTGCAGCTTGTATATCACACTTTCACAAAACCAGGTGCCGTTACGAAATAATGTATGTTCAGATTCCACAAAAGCAAAACTAAATAACACTAAATAAACTCTAAGAAATATCAAACATGGAATTCTAAGTTGCGAGTGACCAATTTACGTTACGTTAATATAATCTCAATGATGTCGCGGGAGAGAGAGAGAGAGAGAGAGAGAGCGAGAGAGAGAGAGGTCGACTGCCTGAGGTCCTAAAACATAGAAAGAAATCTCTTCATTATGGAAAATTCAACAGGGCAGATGACATAAAACGTTCTTGTCACGAATGCTTCCAGTAGCTTGGAAAAGGAAATCTGATGCAATCTTCATCAAAGAAATGTGACATGCACATGGTTTTTGATGAAAACAACATACGCGTACGAGTCCAGTTCTGTTAAAAAAAGAAAGACGTACTCTACTCGATCGAAATGGAGGCTGAATGACAATTAAGATTGACATGTTTTGATAACAACGCAAGACTCAATTCTCTCGCTGTCACATGCGTTGACAGATTTAGGAAAGCAAACGGATCTCGCAGACCCTCCCATCTTACATTGTAGACATAAAAGTTAAACATTCGTAGTTTCGAAAAGACAAAGTAAAAATCTCTCTCTTTTTATGTTATATATACATTCTTTTACAACATGTAATGCAAAATCTGAACACACATTTTAAAACATCCTATTCTAAGCTATTCTAGGAATCTGAAAAATGTTGCATAATTCTACATGACATTTGAAAGAAGGGAAAACATGCATTTTGAAAGTAGCAATATATAATATACCTCCCCCCAGAAGATTTTTTATCATGGTGTTGAATCCAACGATTCACAGCAAGATAAATAATCAGCAACTACATTGTTCTTGCCACTAATGTGCTGCACTCTTAAGTTATACTGTTGCAGGCACAAAGACCACCTGGTCAGTCTTTGATTATGATTTTTCATTTTCTGGATAAATGATAGTGGATTGTGATCAGACAATACTAAAATTTCTTCATTCCTAGGTCTATTCACATACACTTCAAATTTTGTCAATGCTGTGATTAAGGCTAAAGTTTCCTTCTCAATTGTCGAGTATACTTTTCTGATGTTTTTTCAATTTGTAGACATGAAGCAACAGGATGGTAGATATTATTTTTTCATATTCTTGAAGTAGAACAGCTCCAACACCACAGTCTGACGCATCAACTTGTATCACAAATTTCTTGTCGAAGTCTGGAGCTTGAAGTACTGGTCTTGAAGTTAAAATGACTTTTACTTTCTCAAAGGATTCTTAACACTCTGGAGTCCAAATAAACTTAGCTTTGGGACTAGTTAAGTCTGTCAAGGGAGCTACTACGGCTGAGAAATTTGGGCAAAAACGACGATAGAATCCAGTTATGCCTAAAAATCTCTGTAGCTGTTTCCTGGTAGTAGGTGGGGTAGCCTTACGGATACCTTCTACATTGGCATTTACTGGAGCAAGAAGGCCTTTCCCAACTTCAAACCCAAGATACTGTACAGTTGCCTTTCTAAACTCACTCTTCTCTAAGTTGACTGTTAATCCTGCTTCTTGTATTTTCTTGAAAACTTTCCTCAAAATCTTCAGATGTTCTTCCCATGTTGTAGAGTAAATCACGATGTCATCTAGGTATACACCTACTCCTTCTATTGATCCTAGCAGTTGATCCATCACACTTTGAAATGTTGCGGGTGCATTCATCAGACCAAATCGCAGAACAGTATACTGTACAGTCCAAATGGAGTAATAAAAGCTGACAGCAACTTCGCATTCTCATCTAAGGGAATTTGATAATATCCTTTCAACAAGTCTATCTTGGAAACAAACTTGGCTTGCCCAATATTATCAAGTAACTGATCTATAAGAGGCAAAGGATAATTATCAGCCACACTGATAGAATTCAGCTTCCTATAATCAGTACACATCCTAAAGGAACCATCTGGTTTCTTTACCAACACACATGGAGAACTGAAGTGACTTGAACTGGGTTCTGCTAATCCATGTTGCAGCAAATACTCAACTTCTTTCTTCAAAACATCTCGATGATACGGTGATAAGCGATAGGCCTTTCTTGCTTGAAAGGTTTTCCATCTTCTTGAATCTTGATTTCATGCTTGGTCAGATCAGTACGTCTAGGCACATCTGAAAAAATTTCTGGAAAACTTCTAATTACGTCACTTAAGTCTTCACCTTGTTCAACACTCAGATGTTTCAGTTTATCCTCCAAATTTTCCAAAATTGAAGAATTATTCATCTTGCTTGCAGTTCCCAATTCATAGCCATCATCGTCTTCTGTAGATAAAGTTGTTTGGGTTACTGACACAGTTTCAATTTTAGTTTCTGAGAAGTAAGGTTTCAAGAGGTTCACATGTATCTTCCTTTGTCTTATTCTTCTTTCTGGTGTTTCAATCACATAAGTTCTATCACTTAACTTCTGAATTATCTTGTAAGGACCTTGAAATTTATTAGTGAGGGGAAATCTCTTGACAGGTAAGAACACTAACACTTGTTGACCAACACTAAAACTTCTTAGCTTAGCCTTGGCATTAAATCTCCTTTTCATTTTCTCTTGACTCATTTTCAAGTTTTCTAAAGAGATTTTTCTTATCTCTTTCAACCTTTTTCTTAAGTTCTTCACATACTCTCCTTGGCTTTCCTCTTGGTTTTCTTCCCAATTTTGTGCAAGAATCTTCAACGGTCCTCTCACCTCTCTTCCAAAAATCATTTCATTAGGTGAACATCCCATACTTTCTTGATAAGCATTCCTAACTTCAAACAACATTAATGGTAAACCAACATCCCATTCTCTTCCTGACTCAGAACAATACTTTGTCAGCATACTTTTCAATGTCTGGTGGAACCTTCCAAGTGGGCACCATGAGTTTCTGGATGATAGGCAGTGGATAACTGTTGTTCACTCCTGAAAATCATCACATCCTGGAATAACTTGAAGTAAAGTGTTCCTCTGTCACTTGTACTATTTCTGGGTATTCCAACTTTGAGAAAAACTCCACAAGTTTTTCAGTAACTATCTTGGCAGATATGCTTCTAACAGGGATTGCTTCTGGATTTCTTGTCACAGGACACATTAATGTCAACAAATACTCATTTTCTTTCTTTGTCTTCGGCAATGGTCCAACCATATCTATAATCACTTTGCTAAAGGGTTCTCCTCTAACTTCTATAGGTTGTAGGGGGGCTTTCTTGATGGTTTCATTCGGTTTTCCAGCTATCTGGCAGGTATGACACTCATGACAGAACCTGCTAACATCTTTGTGAAGTCCAGGCCAGAAATAATATTTCATGATCTTCTCCACAGTCTTCCTGATTCCCATATGTCCAGACTCATGAGCTACTGCAACCACTTGCTTTCTCAATGGATATAGAATCAAAATTTGATGATATTCGCCCCATACAGCATCTCCTGGTATATCTGTAGGTCTATACTTCCTCATCAGTAAACCTTCCTTCAAATAATAACAGGTAGGAGTTTGTTGCATCTCTTCTCGATTGACAACTCTGAAGAACAAATCAGTTAATGATGCATCCTCAGCTTCTATCTTGTCACTTGACTAACTTCAAGGGTTGAATTCTCAATATCTGCTAACTCAGCTACTGTAGTTTCACTACTGTCTTCAATAACACTTTGACTACTCGGAGTCTCTTCAGGAACATCAGGTTCTTCTTCTTCGTCGCTGTCTTCTTCATCTTCTTGGGAAATCTCTTCTTGGTCTGCACTATGGGAAACTTCACTTCCCTGGAACAATTCTTATAAGCACAAAGATTCTTCACTTGATCCTTCTAGGGTGTGTAAATCCTCAGTTTCTTCACTTGCAGTCTTAGTCCTCTTCATACTTCTGGTAGTTACACAACTAGGAAACAGGTGGGGGTTATTCTTCTCCAACTCTACTGTAGGACAAATCCTCAATGGTTTGTCTGTCACTACAGGACGAGGAATAAATGGCACACCACCAACTTCATTCCCCAACAGAACATGTATACCTTCTACAGCCAGTGAGTCCTTTACAGCAAAATCAACATTCCCTGTCACCAATTCACATGACAGGTGTAAGCGGCATATAGGAGTTACTTCCTCTCCTCCTATACCCTTCAAAATAACTGAATCTCCTGTGAGACTCTTCTCCAACTGAGGGTGAGAACCACGTACTACCACACTATAGTTACTCCCTGTATCACGTAATATCTTGACTGGTACCTGCATACTTCCTTCTTGAGTTGACAGCATACCCTCATAGATATATCGCTTAAAAGCCTCCACACTGCTAAGCCACTCACTGCTTGAGGTAACATTTCCACTGGTTGCTAAACATTCAGCTTGTTTAGTTTCATTCTTATCTGGAGTCTGATTCTTTCATACACTGCTCTTCGTAGTTTTTGTCACCTGGTCACCTTTTACAACTTGACCAACTGGTTTTGACTGCTGTTGATTCCGGTAACACTTCTGACTGTAGTGTCCTACTCTTCCACACTTGAAACAGACAACATTAGGTTTCTGTAACTGTCTTGAAAAACTGGATGAAGATTTCACATTAGTTTGCTGAGGTGTATTACCTTGTGTACTCTTGGTATTATCACTTGAAGGTTTCCCATTAAATTTGTTCCTGTTATTTGAATAAGACTTAAAACCTGGGCGTTGTTGACTCTGGTACTTGACATTGTAATTACGTTTACTACTGATTATATTGTAATCTTCACTAAGTGTAGCAGCTTTGTCAAGTTTCTTCACTTCTCTCTCCTCTTCTCGTAAATAGGCGTCTTATATCTTTCAGGAATTCCCTTAAGATACTGTTCAATAACAAGTAACTCTTCTAACTCATCAAAACAAGTTTTAACTTTAGCAGCTTCTACCCAACGTTTGAAACACTTCTTCACTTTGTAAGCATAATCTAAGAATGTCCCTTCTCATCTTTTCCTTAAATTTCTAAATCTTTCATGTAGTACTCTGGGGTCATCTGGTAAACTTGTAGCACGCTGTGTTTAAGTACCTTGTAGTCTTTACACTGATCAGCTGTTAAGGCTAGATAAGCACTTCTCTCTTTACCAATCAAGACACTTTGTAGCAAAACTTACCATTTATCCTCTGGCCATCCCATACCTGAAGCCACTTTCTCAAAGTGATCAAAACTCATCTGGAGCTTCTTCAGTAAACTTAGGGATTAACTTCTGTACTCTCACTACATCAAATACAGGGTCTTGATTACCTTGGTTAGGGTTAGGCGGTGTTACAGGTAATGTGGATCTAGCTTTTATTAATTCCATTTCCCTTTCATGTCTTGCGATTTCTCTTTCCTCTTTTATCCTTTCTCTTTCCTCTTTTGCTGCTTTTTCATCTTCTCTTTCTCTTCTTTCTTGTTTTTCCCTGTCTATTCTTTCTCTTTCAGCTTACATTCCCTCTCTTTCAGCAAGCATTTTTAGCTTAATCAAATTCTCTTCTGCTTCAATGCGTCTAAGCTCTAACTCTGCATCACTTTTCTCTTTCTTTTCTGCTTGCTTATTTATGAGATCAGCACGTGCTACGTTCAACAAACTCTTGAGCCAATTCTAACTCATCTTCATCAGTTTTTATTCTACCAGAGTTTATCAATAATTCCATAGCAATACATCTTATTTGTGCCTTTACATACTAGTAGACACATAACCACCACATGCCTCTGCTAAAGCGCTCCACTGTGCTCTAGACAAAGTGGTTTCAGACAAAACTTGGATGAAGGGGGCTGCTAAAAATTCCTGAAACATTGAACTGAGCCATTTTCCTCTAAGTTATCAACTTACAATTCAATACAATAAATGCAAAACAAAAAACTATATGTCACACCCCCCTAACAAAATATATCCCTAACACCACCAGTATATTCTAGAGTGATAATGAAACTGCTGCTTTCCAGGTCTCTGGGCATCATTAAACAATAGGTACTAAGTGCCAAGTATCTGGTTACCATGCATCAAAATTACCTTACCATTCCAAGCCAAAATGCTAATACTTTGAACCCTCATAACCACGTTTTAAACACGAACTGAATACTCTAAAGGCAAGCACAAACTAGTGATCCCTTAATAACTTACTTATCCAGCAATTGCAGAAAATCAGACTAAAGTTCATTTCAAAACACACAGGTGTGGAGGTTAAATCTTGTAAGCTTAATTAAATTAATCAAAGGGCATCACTCTATCAACAACTTTAAAAGTCTAAGTATTTCCCTGATTTCAGAAGTCTAAGTACTTCCCTGGTTTTGTAAGTCACTTCAAATAAATTGAAGGAAAGCAAATCAATTACCACTCTATGTTTTCTACCTATCATCAATATAATCATAATCATAATTAAATATACTGGTATAAATGAAATACTTTATTATAAAAATTTTAAATACAAAAATTTATTATTAAATTCAAAATTTATAAGTGAAATTCACAATATCAGGGAAAATTACTGTTACTTGAAAAAACAAAGTAAAGTTTACTTAATTCTTGAATCAAATTAAGTAAAATTCAAATCAAAATTAATTTATCACAAAATTCAAGAAAATTAATTCAATTGAAATTCAAAAGTGTTAGGCAATAATTGAAAATTTGAAATTAAGAAAAAATTAATTCACAAGTGCTAAACAACAATAATCTTGAAAAGAATTCTAAGTAAATGCAAATTAATTCACAAGTGTTAAATTTAATTAATTGTTCAATGATTAAGCAATGAAAATAACTAAGTCAATTTAATTGTGAATGCAAATGAAAATATAAAATAAAAAGACACACTTCAATAAGAAAATGAAATAGTGCACAAACAATGGAACAAACACAAACACAAAAAAATCAGCAATGTGTAAAAGTGTAAATCTTTTCACTCAAAACATTGTATCCAACAGTTTTTATCAAACCTTCACAACCTCTGTTACTTATTTAACCACTGTTCCTAATATTAGTTACCACTCTCCCTATCCATTATTAGTTAAACACAATTCCTATCCGTTATTAGTTATTAGTTGCAACTAATAAAAATATACCACACTTTACCTTTTTGGTATACCAACTTCTTTTTCTCTTTTGCTGCAGCTTGTATATCACACTTTCACAAAAACCAGGTGCCGTTACGAAATAATGTATGTTCAGATTCCACAAAAGAAACTAAATAACACTAAATAAACTCTAAGAAATATCAAACATGGAATTCTAAGTTGCGAGTGACCAATTTACGTTACGTTAATATAATCTCAATGATGTCGCGGAGAGAGAGAGAGAGAGAGAGAGAGCGAGAGAGAGAGAGAGAGGTCTGACTGCCTCGAGGTCCTAACATAGAAAGAAATCTCTTCATTTATGGAAATTCAACAGGGCAGATGACATAAAACGTTCTTGTCACGAATGCTTCCAGTAGCTTGGAAATCTGATGCAATCTTCATAAAGAAATGTGTGACATGCACATGGTTTTGATGAAAACATACGCGTACGAGTCCAGTCTGTTAAAAAAAAGAAAGACGTACTCTACTCGATCGAAATGGAGGCTGAATGACAATTAAGATTGACATGTTTTGATAACAACGCAAGACTCAATTCTCTCGCTGTCACATGCGTTGACAGATTTAGGAAAGCAAACGGATCTCGCAGACCCTCCCATCTTACATTGTAGACATAAAAGTTAAACATTCGTAGTTTCGAAAAGACAAAGTAAAAATCTCTCTCTTTTTATGTTATATATACATTTCTTTTACAACATGTAATGCAAAATCTGAACACACATTTAAGAAAACATCCTATTCTAAGCTATCTAGGAATCTGAAAAAATTTTGCATAATTCTACATGACATTTCAAAGAAGGGAAACATGCATTTTGAAAGTAGCAATATATAATATACCTCCCCCCAGAAGATTTTTTATCATGGTGTTGAATCCAACGATTCACAGCAAGATAAATAATCAGCAACTACATTGTTCTTGCCACTAATGTGCTGCACTCTTAAGTTATACTGTTGCAGGCACAAAGACCACCTGGTCAGTCTTTGATTATGATTTTTCATTTTCTGGATAAATGATAGTGGATTGTGATCAGACAATACTAAAATTTCTTCATTCCTAGGTCTATTCCACATACACTTGCAAATTTGTTTTTTCAATGCTTGTGATTAAGGCTAAAGTTTCCTTCTCAATTGTCGAGTATACTTTCTGATGTTTTTTTCAATTTTGTAGACATGAAGCACACAGGATGGTAGATATTATTTTCGATATATTTTCTTCTTGAAGTAGAACAGCTCCAACACCACAGTCTGACGCATCAACTTGTATCACAAATTTCTTGTCGAAGTCTGGAGCTTTGAAGTACTGGGTCTTGAAGTTAAAATGACTTTTACTTTCTCAAAGGATTCTTAACACTCTGGAGTCCAAATAAACTTAGCTTTGGGACTAGTTAAGTCTGTCAAGGGAGCTACTACGGCTGAGAAATTTGGGCAAAAACGACGATAGAATCCAGTTATGCCTAAAAATCTCTGTAGCTGTTTCCTGGTAGTAGGTGGGGTAGCCTTACGGATACCTTCTACATTGGCATTTACTGGAGCAAGAAGGCCTTTCCCCAACTTCAAACCCAAGATACTGTACAGTTGCCTTTCTAAACTCACTCTTCTCTAAGTTGACTGTTAATCCTGCTTCTTGTATTTTCTTGAAAACTTTTCCTCAAAATCTTCAGATGTTCTTCCCATGTTGTAGAGTAAATCACGATGTCATCTAGGTATACACCTACTCCTTCTATTGATCCTAGCAGTTGATCCATCACACTTTGAAATGTTGCGGGTGCATTCATCAGACCAAATCGCAGAACAGTATACTGATACAGTCCAAATGGAGTAATAAAAGCTGACAGCAACTTCGCATTCTCATCTAAGGGAATTTGATAATATCCTTTCAACAAGTCTATCTTGGAAACAAACTTGGCTTGCCCAATATTATCAAGTAACTGATCTATAAGAGGCAAAGGATAATTATCAGCCACAACTGATAGAATTCAGCTTCCTATAATCAGTACACATCCTAAGGAACCATCTGGTTTCTTTAACCAACACACATGGAGAACTGAAGTGACTTGAACTGGGTTCTGCTAATCCATGTTGCAGCAAATACTCAACTTCTTTCTTCAAAACATCTCGATGATACGGTGATAAGCGATAGGCTCTTTGCTTGAAAGGTTTTCCATCTTCTTCGAAATCTTAGATTTCATGCTTGGTCATATCAGTGACGTCTAGGCAACATCTAAAAACAAATTTCTGGAAAACGTTCTAATTACGTCACTTAAGTCTTTCACCTTGGTTGAACATGTGCACGATTGAATTTTCAGTTTATCCCCAAAATTTCCAAATTTTCCAAATTGGAAGCAATTATTCCTCCTTGCTTGCAGTTTCCCAATTCCATAGCCAATCATCGTCTTCTGTAGAATAAAGTTTGTTTGGTTACTGACACAGTTTCAATTTTAGTTTCTGACGAAGTAAGGGTTTTCACGAGGTTCACTGTTATCTTCCTTTGTCTTATTCTTCTTTCTGGTTTTTGTTTTCAATTCACATAAGTTCTATCACTTTAACTTCTGAAATTGATCCTGTAAGGACCACTTGGAAATTTGTAATTAGTGAGGGGAAATCTCTTGACAGGTAAGGAAACACGTAACAACTTGTTGTGACCCAACACTAAAACCTTTCTTAGCTTAGCTTGGGCAGCTTAAATCCGTCCTTTTCATTTTCTCTTGGACCCTTTTTCAAATTTCTAAAGTTTTCTAAAACGAATTTTTCTTATCTCTTTCAACCTTTTTTCTTAAGTTCTTCACATAACTCTCCTTGGCTTTGTTCCACTCTTGGTTTTTCTTCCCAATTTTGATTTTGGCAAGAATATCTTCAACGGTGCCTCTCACCTCTCTTCCAAAAGAAATCATTTCATTAGGTGGGAACATCCCATAACTTTCTTGATAACATTTCCTAACTTCCAACAACAACATTTAATGGTAAACCAACGTCCCATTCTCATTCCTGACTCAAAGAACAAATACTTTGTCAGCATACTTTTCAATGTCTTGGTGGAACCCATTTCCAAGGCACCATTATGTATTTCCTGGATGCCTAGGCGTTGGAGATAACTGTTGTTTCACTCCTGATAAATTCATCACATCCTGGAATAACTTGAAAGTAAGAAGTTGTTCCTCTGTCCACTTCTTGTACTATTTCCTGGTATTCCAAACTTTGGAGAAAAAACTCCACAAGTTTTTCAGTAACTATCTTGGCAGAATATGCTTCTAACAGGGATTGCTTCATGGAATTTCCTTGTCACAGGACACATTAATGTCAACAAAACATAACTCATTTTTGTTCTTTCTTTGTCTTCGGCAATAGGTCCAACCATATCTATAATCAATTTGCTAAAGGGTTTCTCCTCTAACTTTCTCATAGGTTGTAAGGGGGCTTTCTTGATGGTTTTTTCATTCGGTTTTCCAGCTATCTGCCAGGTATGGACCCACTCATGACAGAACCTGCTAACATCTTTGTGAAGTCCGCCAGGCCTAAAATAATTTTCATGATCTTCTCCACAGTCCCTTCCTGATTCCCATATGTCCCAGACTCATGAGCTAACTGCAACCACTTGTGCTTTCTCAATGGATATTAGAACAAAATTTGAAATTTTTTGATCTTCGCCCCAGTACAGCATCTCCTGGTATATCTGTAGGTCTATAACTTCCTCATCAGTAAAGAAAACCTTCCTTCAAATAATAACCAGGTAGGCGTTTTGTTGTGCATCTCTTCTCGATTGGACAACTCTTGAAGAACAAATCAGTTTAAGTGATGGCATCCTCAGCTTCTATCTTGTGTCACTTTGACTAACTTCAAGGGTTGAATTCCTCAATGATCTCTTAACTTCAGCTACTGTAAGTTTTCACTACTGTCTTCAATAACACTTTTGACTACTCGGAGTCTCTTCACAGGAACCATCAGGTTCTTCTTCTTACGTCGCTGTCCTTCTTCATCCTTCTTGGAAATCTCTTTCTTGGTCTGCACTATGGGGAACCTTCACTTCCCTGGAACAATTCCTTTAATAAGCCACAAAGAATTCTTCACTTGATTCCTTCTAGGGTTGTGTAAGATCCTCAGTTTCTTTCACTGCAGTCTTAGTCCTCTGCATACTTCTGGTAGTTACCAACACTAGGAAGCCGGTGGGGTGGGGTTTTCTTCTTCTCCAAAAAACTCTTACTGTAGGACCAAATCCTCAATGGTTTGTCTGTCACTACTGGACGAGGAATAAATGGCACACCACCAACTTCATTCCCAACGCAACATTTGTATAACCTTCTACAGCCAGTGAGTCCTTTACAGCCAAATCAACATTCCCTGTCAACCATTCACATGAACAGGTTTAAGTGTGGCATATAGGAGTTACTTGTTCCTCTCCTCCTATACCCTTCAAAATAACTGAATCTCCTGTGCGACTCTTCCTTGCTCCAACTGAGGGTGAAAACCATGGAAGGGGGCCGCGTACTACCACACTATAGTTACTTCCCTTATCACGTAATATCTTGACTGGTACCTTGCATACTTCCTTCTTGGAGTTGTACAGCAATACCCTCATAGATATATCGCTTAAAAGCCTCCCACCTGCTAAGCCTCCTCTCACTTGCTTGAGGTAACATTTTTCCACTGGTTGCTAAAACATTCATCTTGTTTCAGTTTCATTCTTATCTGGAGTTCTGATTCTTTCATACACTAGCTCTTCGTATTTTTTGTTTTTTCCACCCTGGGTCACCTTTTACCACTTGACCAACTGGTTTTGACTGCTGTTGAATTCCGGGTAACAACTTCCTGACTGTAGTTTGTTCGCTTACTCATTCCACACTTGAAACAGACAACATTTTAGGTTTTCTGGTAACTGTCTTGAAAAACTGGATGAAGATTTTCACATTTAGTTTGCTGAAGGTGTATTACCTTGTGTAACTCTTGGTATTATCACTTGAAGGTTTTTCCCATTAAACATTTTTGTTCCTGTTTATTTGAATAAGACTTAAAACCCTGGGCCGTTGTTGACTCTGGTACTTGTGACATTGTAATTACGTTTACCTACTGATTATATTGTAATCTTCACTCGATGTAGGCAGCTTTGTCAAGATTTCTTTCACTTCTCTCTCTCTGTAAATTAGGCTCCTTATGTCTTCAGGAATTCCCTTAAGATACTGTTCAAGAACAAGTAACTCTTCTAACCTCATCAAATAAGTTTTAACTTTAGCAGCTTCTACCCAACGTTTGAAACCCACTTCTCACTTTGTAAGCATAATCTAGAATGTTTCCCTTCTCATCTTTTCCTTAAATTGTCCTAAATCTTTCATTGTAGTACTCCTAGGGGTCATCTGGTAAACTTGTAGCCACGCTGTTTTTGTTTAAGTAACCTTGTGTCTTTATCACTGATCGGTGGGGGGCTGTTTAAGGGCTAGATAACGCACTTCTCTCTTTACCAAATCCAAGAACACTTTGTAGCAAACTTACCAGTTATCCTCTGGCCATACCCATGTGTACCTGAAGGCCCCCCTACTTTCTCAACGTGATCAAAAACTCATCTGGGAGCGTTCTTCAGTTAAACGTTAGGGATTAACTTCTTGTACTGCTCCACTAACTCAAACTACAGGGTCTTGATTTATTGTTTAGGGGAGGGTTAGACGGTGTTACTGGTATGTGGGATCTAGCTTTTTTCTTAATTCCATTTCCCTTTCTGTTCTTGCGATTTCTCTTTCCTCCTTTTATCCTTTCCTTTCCTTCCTTCTTCTGCCTGCTTTTTCATCTTTCTCTTTCTCTTCTTTCTTGTTTTTCCCTGTCATTTCTTTCTCTTTCAGCTTACATTCTCTCTCTTTCCAGTAAGCTTTTTGTTTTAGCTTTTAATCAAATTCTCTTCTGCTTTCAATGGCGTCTAAGCTCTGACTCTGCATCACTTTTCCTCTTTCTTTCTGCTTTGCTTTTTATTTATGAGATCAGCGACGTGCTACGTTTTCAACAACTCTTGAGCCAATTCTAATACTCATCTTCATCAGTTAATTCTACCAGGATTTTATCATTAATTCCATAGCAAATTACATCTTATTTGTGCCTTTAACCATACTGTAGTAAGACAACTAACCACCACCATGCCTCTGCTAAAGCGTCTTCCACTGTGGCTCTAGGGACAAAGGGGTTTGTTTCAGACAAACTTGGATGAAGGGGGCGGCTGCTAAAATTCCCTGAACATTGAACTGATGCCATTTTCCTCTCAAGTTATCAACTTACAATTCAATAAAACAATAAAGTTGGCAAAACACAAACTGTATTGGTCACCCTCCTAACAAAATATTATATCCCTAACACCGCACCATATATTCCTAGAGTTGATAATAGCAATCTTGGCTTTCCAGGGTTCCTCTGGGCATCATTAAACAATAGGTTACTAAGTGCCAAGTATCTGGTTACCATGCATCAAATATTACCTCCACCAAAAGCTTAGTTTAATACTTGAACCCTCATAAACACGTTTAAACGACTGAATTACTCTAAATGGCAACCAGTGATCCCTTAACCACTTACCCAGCATTGCAGAAAAATCAAGACTAAATTTCATCAAAACAGGTGTGAGGTAATCTTTGTAAGTAATTAAAATTAATCAAAGGGCATCACTCTATCAACAACTTTAAAAGTCTAAGATTTCCCTGATTTTCAGAAAGTCTAAAGTTACTTACCCTGGTTTTAAGTCACTTTCAAATAAATTGAAGGTAAAGCAAACATCAATTACCACTCTATGGTTTCTACCTATCATCAATAAATAATCATAATCATAATTAAAATATACTGGTTTTATAAAGTGAAAATACTTTATAAAAATTTTAAATACAAAAATTTATTATTGAAATTCAAAAATTTGTATAAGTGAAATTTCACAATTCTCAGGAAAATTACTGTTACCTTGAAAACAAAGTAAACAGTTTAATTTAATTCTGAATCAAATTTAAGTTAAAATTAAATCAAATTAATTTTATATACCAACACAATTCCAAGAAAACATTTAATTCAATTGAAATTCCAAAAGTTGTTAGGCAATAATTGAAAATTTTGAAAATTAATTCACAAGGGCTAAACAACATAAACATCATTTGAAAAGAAATTCTAAGTAAATGCAAATTAATTGTCACAATTTGTGGTTTTAAATTTAATTAAATGTTGGCAATCGCTTAAAGCCAATGAAAAATAAATAATAAGTCCGTGTGTTAAATTGGTGAATGCAAATGAAAATATAAAATAAAAAGACACAGCTTCAATCAAAAAGAAATGAAATAGTGCACAAACAATGGAACAAACACAAACCAAACAAATAAAAAATCCAGCAATGTGTTAAATAGTGTAAATCCTTTTTGCACTCAAAACATTGTATATCCAACAGTTTTTTTCTATCAAAGACCTTCACAACCTGCTGTTATTAGTTAACCACTGTTGTTCCTCAACAATTTTATTAGTTGTGTGCCGCGCTACCTCCCTTAATCCATTATTAGTTAAACGACAAAATTCCTATCCGTTTATTAGTTATTAGTTGCAACTAATAAAAATATAACACACTTTAACCTTTTTTTGTATACCAACTTCTTTTTCTCTTTTTGGGCTGGGCAGCTTGTATATCACACTTTCAACAAAAGACCAGGTGGCCGTTTACAAAATAATGTAATGTTTGGGGCATTCCACAAAAGAAACTAATAACACTAATAAACTAAACTTAAGAAATATCAAACATGGAATTTCTAAGTTATGAGTTGAACCAATTGACGTTACGTTAATACCAATCTCAATGATGTCGTCGGGAAGAATAGGAGAAGAGAGAGAGCGAGAGAGAGGGAAGAAGATCGTGACTGCCTCGAGGTCCTAAGATAAGAAAAGAATCTCTTCCTTTACGGAAATTCGACAGGGCAGATTGAACCCAAAACGTTCCTTGTCACAATCTTGCTTCCAGATTAGCTTGGAAATTGTTATACAATCTTCATAAATAAAACAAATTGTAACATGCACGTGGTTTTGATGAAAACATACCGCGTACGAGTCCAGTCTGTTTAAAAAAAAAAAGAAATGATGACTCTTACGTCATCGAAACGGAGGCTGAAACGACAATTAAAAGATTTGCATGTTTTTTGATAACAACGCAAGACTCATTCTCTCGCTATTCACATGCGTTGAAACAGATTTTAGGAAAGCAAACGGGATCTCGCAGACCCTCCAATCTTAACAGTGTATACATAAAAGTTAAACATTCGGTGGTTTTCGAAAAGACAATGTAAAAAATCTCATCACACATCCTTTTTTACGTTTAGTATATATATTAGTTTTACAAACATGGAATAGCGAAAATCTGAAAACACAACATTTTAAATATCATCCTAATTCTAAAGCTATTCTGGGAATCTGAAAAAGAAATGTTGCATAATTCTACAATAGACATTTCCCAAAGAGGGGCAAACATGGCATTTTGAAAGTACGTAATAATATAATATATATATATATATAATATCTATTATATATATATATTCTATATCATTATATATATATATATTTATATGTTAATATATATATATATATATACATATATACATATATATATATATTATAATATATATATGTAATTCATAAATCTAGATATATTTATTATAGTATATATATGTATATAATAGCTATATGATTAATATATATCTATGTATATAATGTCTATATGTTATATAATATGATAATTACCTATATATATATATCTATCTCATGTATATTATTATCTATATCTCTCATCTATCTGTATATATACATATATGTATATATATAATAATATATCTTATTATTTATATATAGTATATTGTATATTTATAGATCTATAATTATATATATATAATATCTCTATCTATCTATTTATAATAATATATATAATATTCTATATTTATATATATAATATATTAATATCTATTTCTATTCTTCTATCTATCTATATTAATAATATATCTATTATCTATTTATATTAATTATTAATATGTGTGTGTTTAATATATTATCTTAGTATATTTATAATATATTAATATCTTATTATTATCTATATCCTATTCTATATATATTTGATATATAATATCTATCTATCTTTCATATTATATAATCTATCTATTATCTATATATCTATATATATATATATTCTATATATATATATCTATATCTACTATATTATATAATATTTATCTCTTTATATATATCTCTCTTTGCTATCTATCTCTCTCAATTATCTATATATCTCTTCTCTGTCGTATATATCTTATATATTCTTCTATCTCTCTATTCTCCTCTATCTCTATCGTGATTCTTAACGTTCCGTATATTATATCATCACGTTATCTCTCTTCTCATAGTCGATATCTTCTATCTCTCTCTCATATAGATCTCTATATCTCTCTCTCTATCATCTCTCTCTTATCTAGCTTCGCCGTCATTAATCTCTCTGCTCTCTCTCTACTCCTATATACGTCTATCCGTTATATATCTCTCTCTCCTCTCCCTCTACTCTCTTCTCTCGTCTACTCTCTATTATCTACTTCTCTTTCCTCCTACTTCTCTCGTCTCAATCTATAAAGTTCTCCCTTAATCTCCTCTAATCTACTCTATATCAATCATATCCCCTTCAATATCTATAGTCCTCTCTATATATCTCATACTATCTTCTATCTCTTCTATATCTCTATCTATTCATTCTATAATCTATCTTCTAGCTACGTTCTATCTCTCTCTCTTTTCTCTCTATATCATCTATCTCCTTATCTACTCTTCTCTCTATCTATCTCTAATCTCTCTCTCTATCTCTCTCTCTATTCTCTCTTATCTCTTCTCTCTCTCTATACCTATCTCTCTCTCCCTCCTCTCTCTTTCTTTCTATCTAGATCTCTCTTCTATACTGTCTCATATAGTACTCTATCTCTCATCTCTATCTATCCTCTACATCTCATCATCTCTCTCTATGGTCTGTCTCTCCCTCTCATATCTCTATCTCTCTCTCTCTCTTCTACATCTCCTATCTCTCTCTCTTCTCATTCTCTCTCTCTCTCTTTCTCTCTCTAATCTCTATCTATCTATCTCTCTCTCTCCCTCTCTGTCTTATTGTCTCTCTATTATATTCTACTCATCTTCACTATCTCTATCTAGCTCGTCTTCTCTCTCTATCTACTCTCTCTTTAACATTTCTATATAGATTCTCTCCTCTATCTATATCTATCTCTTATCTCTATGTCTTTGTTTCTCTGTATCTCTCTTACTCATCTCTCTATCCTCTTCTATTAAGCTTCTCTCTCCTCTTCTCTATTTCATCTTTCTCATAATATCTCTACATCTCTATTCTCTCTCTTTCTATCTCTTCACTCTGTCTCTCCTCCTGTTCTCTCTCTCTCTCTCTTCTATATCTGATATCTATATATATATATATATATTTAATCTGCATACATGAGTTAATTGTATAATAAATATATGCAGAGATTTATTAAATAAACCAATAATAAAATCAGTAGCCTAATAAATCCAACGGCGTCCTTTTAAATAACGAATTTAATCCCATGTCATAAATTACCATGCAAAGATAATCCCATGCACATCTTTTCATTTCAATTTGAACCGCAATTTTATTTTTAAATTCTTCTAAAAAAGACAGCCCCCCAAAATACAAACCACCCAATCTCGAAGGTGCTGTTCTCGTCGTCACGAGAGGAGAGGAGAAGGCGAGAGAAGAGAGCGAGGAGAGAGAGTTGAGAGAGAGAGGAGGGAAATATGTTTTCCAGGAAATAACCCATCCTATTTTTTTTCCTTTCCTGCATTCCAGACGCCCCAAACTTATAAATAAGGAAAAATGGATCCAATGTGGCTTGTGGCAGCTGGAGGAGAGGTTTAAATTAAACACATTCCGAGAGAGAGAGAGAGATAAGGTAGAGAGAGAGAGATAGAGCAGAGAGGTGATCTTGCAGCTGAAATCTATAAATGATAAACTAACATCGTTGCTAACAATTGGTTTATGGAAAAGGATTAAAATTAGACATTCCAAAGAACTCTTTCGCGGTTCTTTTGTGGACGAGCCTTTGCAGTTGCAAAAAAGCACTTCATTTTCCGGAGTGTTCCTCTTGGCATGCGTTCTTTACACCCATTAAAAGCAGAAGTGCGGTCTTGGTTAACAATGCATCAACAGGTCTTGTTAAACATCTCGTCGACGTCCCGTAAACCAAACCAAGCTGAAGCCTCTACCCAAGTGCCGGTGAGATCACTCAAGCATTTGACTCATAGTCTTTATTTAAAACATTTTGGGAGGGTGGGCCGATTTCTCGCTCGTGTAACGCCATAATTATACAATTCATATTAAGGATGCCCAGATGGTATGAATGACGTCCACGCTCTTGGCAGATGGACTGGAGTTGGCGATTGGATGGGCTGGTACTTACGTTTATGGGGGGGGGTGAGATTAAGTTTCTGGCTTTGTGATGCTAATGAGATGAAAAAGCCCAACCGTTCAGATGGCCAAGCGTCGAAGTTTCAAGAGTGCCTGGTATATACAGGCTGGCCTTCCTGGGCCATGAGGTTTCGTATCCTACCTAGATTATTTTAAGGAACCATAATCAGATATTGCTTATCTATGGACCGAAGAATTATCCAGTAAACTTTTATTTTCAATTAAAAAATTCTTTTATTTTTCATTCATCGATATCACATATGGTAACTCGAATTATAATATAGGACTAATCTTACTCGTAAAAAAGTCGAATTTTGCATTCCAACAATATTAATAGAATATCGGTGTTATGTCTAGGTTTTTTATTCTGGTAATATTTCTTGCAATTTTTATTGAGCTGTTTGTCTGTCTGTATAATAATTTCCCAAACTTCTTATCCCAACTCTTGAAATCTATTAGTGAAGTCCTAACTTTTATTATAATTTTATATCATATATATAAATATATATATAATTATATATAATTTATATATTATCTATATCTTCTCTATCTAATGTTGTTGTGTGTGTGTGTGTGTGTGTGTGGTTGTAGTGTGTTGTATGTATGATATGGGTATGCATTTTACATACACATTACAGAGAGAGAGAGAGAGGAGAGATAGGGAGTGAGAGAGAGAGGAGAGAGATACGTTCCATTATAAATGAAGAGTACAAACAGAAGAGGCTGGTAAACGCTACTGCGTGTGTGTATGGGCGTGGATATGTGTGTGTTTGCGTGTGTGTGTGTGTGTGTGGTTCTAGCTGAAACGATTTACCGTAGAATAGCTCTGGAGGAGACGGCTAATTCCAAGCAAGTCATTTACCCGCTGGTGATCAAGACGATTGGACGATCCCAGAAGGAACTTCATGAATTAGGCTCTTCCGGAGTGGATCTCGGATTCATGATCCGCGGAGTCTCGTAGAAAGAGCTGGACGGGGAAATGTGAAGAAGCTCTACGTTTACTTCCAGGTCTGATTCAGTGGGGTGGATTGATGTTACGTAACCTCTCCAGGGAGGTATTTAAATGGCTGACTCTGCTTCACGAAGGCTGGGAGAGTTTTTTCAGAAGGTGGGAATGATGAGAGAGAGAGAGAGAGAGAGAGCATGGTCCAATGGGAATTTATTAAAGGATGAAAGAGGAGTTTGAATATTGGAATGAGGAAATAGCCGCACATGGAGAGAGAGAGAGAGAGAGAGAGAGAGAGAGAGATTCTAAAGCAAAAGTTTTTTATTGCGCGATAAATCAGGTATGGGACTTGATCTCTGGATGTTTGTGTACATGGGTAATATAAATGTTTTGGTTTTCTTCTATGTTAAATTTCTAGCTATTCATAAATGGACCTAAGCAACGGGGGTATGGAAGCATATTGGGCAATTCATTGGGGGTCTGGAGTCATCAGTAGGTTAAGATCCCCTACTCTAGGCTGTAGAATCGAATGAATCCTGTGAACAAAACTTGATTTCCCTAGAACGCATCTATTTACCTGGGAATGGGGCATGAATAATTACCCACAGGTACCATTGAAGGTAATTAATGGACTTTCACAATACCTCCAACACCGACAGATGACCTTTATCTTGAGGGGAAATTATAACATTATGTCCAGACTCTTGACTGAGATGTTTCTGATTTCAGATCGTTCCAGAGATTGCTCTCTTTCTCAGCACGGGAGGGTTCAGGCAAGGTTGCAAAAATTGCAAAGAAAATACGAGAGAGAGAGAGAGAGAGAGAGAGAGAGAGAGAGAGAGAGAGAGAGAGAGAGGTTGACTTTGAGGGGATATTGGCTGTTTTTATTTTATTTATTCATTTATCTATTTTTATACCTATGAGGGGAATGTGATCTGAAAGCCACGTCTATAATTACTTCCGATGGTTTATGACGAATATCGAATTATTCCTTGAGGTCATAACCATCGGATCAAGTTGAATAAGAGATGAGACTTCCTCTTTTTATTATTATTATTATTTTTTTTAATTTTTTTTTAACACTTATGGACCCAAGTTGGTTTTTTGGGAATAGACAAGGATGCTCGAGTGGTTTTATTCTCTTCAGAAGAGATGTAGGAGGTAGATATCAGATAGGAAACGAGTAGCGGTTGTAGAACTAGACAGTCTGAGGTGGTAGATGTGTCACATGACTTTGCATTCTTGTGTAAATGTGTATGCACACACACATACACGCACACACAACACACGACACACACACACACCCACACACACACACACACACACACACACACACACACACACATATATATATATATATATATATATATATATATATATATATATATATATATATATATGTATGTATATATATAAAATATATATATATATATATATATATATATATATATATATAATATATATATATATATATATATATATATATATATATATATATAATATATATATATAGATATATATATATATATATAGGATATAGATAGATAGATAGATAGATATATGAAACCTTATAAAAAGCCTACAGTCATTCTTTAATATATCTTAAGGGCCTTTATCTCCGAATCTGTTGAAATGATTCAATCCTGTAATCTCACCTGTTAATATTCAAAAGGAGGTGCGTAAGTATCTCAAGGCACCATTAAGCTTTCAAAATGTATTCAGTATTTTAAGCTCAATCAGTCAAAAACTGAAGGAGGAACAGAAATTTTAGCAACAGTTGCATCTTTCAAAAATTTTGTCAAAATCGTTTATAAATAAAGTTGACAATCAAATTCCTCGGGAAAGAAATTTTGGTTCAGTTAAATAATTTCTTTTTTTGTTCATATGTATATTTTCCAGTAAATTTTTCGTTGCAATGAATGCAAATCGAGTTGTTAAGCAACGAGTAATTTCCGTGCACTTTGCAAACCTCGTTAAAAAAAATATGGAATGATATGCTCTGATATTTTTTAAATTGCTTTTGCCTTTCGCTTCATTTGAATCGCGCCGGAATGACGTTCGCTTTCGAAATGCAATTGATTTTTGCATTAAAAGTTGCGTTCAAAGCAGAGTTAGATTTCAAAGCTACACTTTATTTATGTATTTTTATATCTGGTATTCAAGAGTACCGTTTGAGTAAGAATTACAGTTACCAAATGTAACTTTATAATCGCTATGGAAAAAAATTACGGTTTTAGCGTTAATTACATTTGATCAAGTATTAGTTATATACTGGTGAATGGTCTATATAATATATATATATATATATATATATATATATCTTTTATATATATATCTATATATAGATACTATATATATATATGTATATATATATATATATATATATATATATATATATGATATATATATATATATGTGTGTGTGTGTGTGTGTGGTGTGCGTGTGTAGCATTATATGCTTTCATCTATTATTTCGAAATACACATCAGAAATCTCCTTTAAATCGACCAGTTCAGCACAATTCATGAAATGACGTTTTTTTATTGAAAATAGTGATAAAAATATGCCATAAGAGACCAAATGACAATCAGCAACTCCATATCCAACTCTCAATCATTTCCGTTAAGTAAAAAACAAAAATGAAACAATAATAACCGAAGTGTGTCCGTGGAACAATTACTAGTCCAGGCATCTCCGCGGAACAATTAGTTCAGGAATTACGGAATCAGATTCTGAAAATGCCGAAGGAGGATTCATCAAAAGAACGGGATTCGAGTTGTTTTGCGAACTTTATGACGTCACTCAGGCGGTAGAGATTCTTTAATACTTTCTATTTAAAAATCTCAATTGCTTCCGGTTGGGTGACAGTCTCGTTTGTGTAATTATGCTCTGTTGTCCGATATATATATATATATATAATATATATATATATATATATATATATATATATATATATATATATATATATATATATATATATATATATAATATATATATATATCAGGGGCGTCATTTCAGAGTTGTATATTTATGATTGCATATTTCAAAAGAAAACGTGTTGCAGCTTGGGGCTTGGGGGGTGAGGGGAACAAATTGAGGCTTGAGGTGGTGTGGCAAGTTGAGTGTTGGGGGGAGGGGGGGTGGCAGTTAACACACAGCCCCATCACACCAAATGTCGGCTCTGATATATAGTGAGAGTTTGAAAGGGGTTCTATCACCAGTAGAGATCTGTTGGGTTGTGAGGTGAAGGATAATTCTTTATTCCCTTTCCAGGTACTTTGTTTTTGTTTTTTGCCGCCACTTTTCAAGACTTAAAAGTCCCAATTTGAAGCTAAAAAAAGATAAAACAAAAGTTAAAATTACGAACTCGGAATAATGAGAATTAAAAGTTAAAAAGTTATACAAATGATATAAAAGACGAGTACAAAAATAGGTAGGAGTTATTATATTAAGGTACTGAAAGCACAGATCGAGTGACAGACAATTCGGGTCGGGTTCAGCTTCGACTTGAACTCAAGAGAGATCTAGAGGTGTTGACGAAGACTGGCTGTTTAACTGCGGAACGAGTTGTTTAATGAAGAGTGATTCTATCATAGTTAGATAGCGTTCGTTAGGGGATTGGCCTATAATTTTAAAATCTTTGTAATTCATTCCATATTTACATTTCTTTGTATGTTCACTTATGCATAAAAACTCAGGATTAGTTATTTGACACCTGTTCTATTCCTTCTTTTTTAAACAATAATAAAACTGTGTTTAATATGTCAAATTATATTTTATCTAAGAGAGAAGAGTTTCTGCTTTCTCTACGATTGGACTCCAGTCTACCTTGCTTTGAACCTTCATATAACCAATTCTTTGGATCTATGGAATCATTATTTGTTAGACTTCTTAATCTCCACCTCGCTGTAGATATACCTAAAATCCGACCCCAACTATAAAGTATAACTCAGAAAACTTTTAAAACTTTAACTGCTCGTTGGACTCCATTCTTTTCTAAGAACGACTTGAATATTCTTAAAGAACTTGGGAAACGATAAGACCTAACAATAACAAAGTCTGACAAGGCCTCTATTTTTAAGTTGATGGTATGGCGATGGGATGCCCTTTGGGTCCCACCTTTGCAAACATTTTTGTGTGCTCCCTGGAGGAACACATACTGGGCAATTGTCCTTTGGCCTACCATCCATTATCTTATAGCAGATACGTGGATGATACCTTCTTTTTGTTCAGAGATAAAGATCAAGCTGACAAATTTCTTGATTATGCTAATAAAATACATCCTAACATTACTATTACAATTGAATATGAAAAGGAAAATAAGCTGCCATTTTTGGATATAACAGTTCTTTGATCAAATTAATATTTTAACACACCAGTTTTTAGAAAGGCAACGTTTACCGGCCTGGGATCGAATTTTTATAACAACGGTTTTTATCATTTTAAACTAAACTCCGTCTACCCTCTTTCATAGGGCTTTTAACATAACGTGCGACTGGAATCATTTTCACAATGAAATAACCTTATCTCCACCAATATTTCACTAACAATTGCTTTCCATCGAAACTTTTTTTACAAACACCTGTACAAATTCTTAAACAATACCCTGCAACCCAATGAATTAGAACGTTTTTTAAACATAAGGAGAAACTCGATCCAATAATGACCTCAGGAGTCTTATATATCTATCTAATTGCCCAAGATGTCATCTAGGGAGGTACGTCGGCTCCACACGGAGGTTACTCAAAAAGAATTGGAACAGGTGTCAGATTAACTAATCCAGAAATTTCATGTATACGTGAACATACGAAGAAATGTAAATATGACATAAATTACAAAGATTTTAAAATCATAGGCCAATCCCCTAACGAACACTATTTAACTATCTTAGAATCACTCTTCATTAAACAACTCGTTCCGCAGTTAAACAGCTAGTCTTCCTCAACACCTCTGGGTCTCTCGTGAGTTCAAGTCGAAGCTGAACCCGACCCGAATTGTCTGTCATTGCCCATTGGGTCTGTGCTTTCAGTACCTTATGGTAATGACTCCTGCATATTTTTATACTTGTCTTTTATATCATTTGCATAACTTTTTAACTCTTAATTCTTATTCCGAAGTTGTAATTAGAACTTCTGTATTTTTTTTTTAACTTGGAAATGGGAATTTTAAGTCTTAAAACGTCGCGGCAAAAATAAATGTACCTGGAAAGGAAATAAAGGATTATCCTTGACCTCATACCAGCAGATTAATATATAATATTATACACACACACACATGGCATATATATATATATATATATATATATATATATATATATATATATATATATATATATATATATATTATATATATATATATATATATATATATATATATATATATACATACATATATATGTAAGAATTACATTATATATAAACCAGTGACCTGGGGTCATGGCTTAGGAGGGTTCTACGTGACCAAAGCAGACCTAGATTACGCTATGCGTTGTCTGCAGTAGCCTGATCTAGCTCAAAGCTTTGTCAACATTTTTATGTTATGATAGCTTTGCACAACAACTTCCATGGGAAGCGGTTGACCTGTTAACCTACGCCGAAACTTGTAACTTCCGAGCCGGCAGACTACGTATGTGTTTTTATATGAATTGCTGAGATAGCTAATGTTCCGCTATCGACGCGATGCTTTAGAATGGCAGTTCCACGCCATACTATCAAACATATCGGTCGTCCGACCGAGCTGCATCTCCTAGTATGGAGTTACAGAATAAAGTTGTTAACTTGTTCAACTAGCCTGTTTGAATCATCTCCTCTAGACAAGAAAGAACCTCTCTACTAAGATATCCAAGGAGATGAGAGGAACCAAACATTACTTACGGATAAAAAAAACAGCCGTAAGGAAAGAACAAAAAGTCTATCGCCAAGCGATAAGACATTAGAAGTGGTGGCGCGAAATAAACGAAGAACATAATTAACAGACCCATATCAGCCGACCGAAGGTCTACAATAACTAACTTCCACCTTCAACATCAAACTAAACAGAGGAAACGGGATCTTCAATCAACGCAACAGTTTTATGAAGACGCAACTATGTCCTTCATCGAGAGGAAATACAAGCATTAACACGACGTTTGAGCAACTGTTATCACTTATCTTCGAGAATCTACACCCGGACGAGGGGCGGCATCGAACATCGACGGAAAAAGAAGAAAACAAACACAGGGAACATCACCCGATCTAGCAAGGACGGAGGCTGTGACGTCATCAATCTTGGACTTCCCAGAGCATCGTGCACCGAGAGAAGGCCGTGACGTCATCACGACTTCCGACGCGAGACGTGGACAGAACTGTGACGTCATCCCAGGTTCAAACAATCCTTCGCAATATAATCTGGAGCTAAGTACCATTTTTATCTATTCAGGTCTTTTCCTCAGTGAAGTGTTTGTTCATCAAGAGTCGATCGTCCAGTATTCTGGGGGTGAGTTGTTCGCCATATATTAATCTTCCTTCATTACAGAACCTATCTTCAACTACGAGGTTCTCGCCCGCAGATTAATTTTTTTCTTTTCTAGTTGTCTTTAACATTTCTGCAGGAATTCTCCGTATAATATTTTATCATATTATCTGTATTTTTGTATCTTTGGGGGATTTTGGGGTTTTTCCTATTATTATAAACACACTTATACAGTACATTGCTTATGCGTTTACGTAGTGGTCGAGTGTACTCTTATAGATATTTTGATAGGATTGCAAGAATAGAATGATAAGAAAAAAGTGAAAGCCGAAAATGGCAACCACTCCGGCTGGCAACCCCAACGTGGTGACTCTCGATAGCGCGAGGTCAGCGATAGTCCCTTTTCAAGGTCGGGTCAATGGGTTCCTGCCTCTAAAATGTTGAGGCATGGATCTCATCTGTAGACGCTCATTTAAATGCAAAAAGCATCACAGACCCAGCAGTACAATTACAGGAGGCCAAGAGCTTCGTTGACTTTGCGAAAGGCGACGCAAGTGCATATCTAAGGGGGGTTTCTTTCCAAGAAGCGCTTACATGGACGAGTTCAAAATTAGATTACGTGCCGTGTATGGGGGTGAAGAGGCTTTAGATGTAGTATTGGCATTGAGAAATATCCTTAACCCAAGCCTCCATGACTCAGCTCAATGTTGTCGAGCGGGCGGCGCTAATTGCCGACCGGCTAAATGAATATCAGGATAGTTTTAGGTAAACTCCGGGTGGGTTGCGGGTGCTAAATCAAAGTGAAAGATTTTATCCGTTTGATCTACCTTACTCTATCCTGTAATGTTGCCTGAAGCGTTAGGTACGGTGTTTTGATAAGAAAATTGCAGCCCGACAGTACGGAATTAGATGTTATAAACAAATCAAAAAACACATGTCTAAATGTACCGACCTAGATCCTTCGCTCATTCAAGTTTTTGCAAAGAATGAGAACAAGCCACAACAAGTAAATGTGGTACATAATAATAATCAAGTTGCAGGGATGGTTTTGGTTATAACTGTAAACGACCAGGTCACATGATTTCAGACTGTCGGACGCGTTTTTGTTCAATACACAATAGTTTCACTCATTCATATACCGTTGCTACTCGAGGAATCAACAGCCAAACGCTACAAACCGCGCAACCAGTTGCTAGTGCAAATAAAAGAAGGGTCCTCAGTACTATAAGAAGAAAACAACCAAACGGAAATTCTGCACAACAGCAGAAACAAACAAATCGTGCTTCAGGTACCTCTGTTCCTGGGCCGTCTAGCCAGAACTCGCAAGGGCAAGCGAATTTTCAGGGTGTGATAAACAAAACAAATACCACGTAGTTCACTCCAAGGGGGGAGAGGGCGATGTTGGGTCATCAATATCAACATCTTTTGTATCTTTTGTTTAATCAAATTTAATCAGATCATTGTGAGACAATTGATTTTCCTATGAAACACGACGGCCCGTATCAAAACAATCTGTGCAGGTTCCCGTAGATTTGCAACAAATTCATGCAATTATTAGTCAAAACGAGTTGCGACCAACCTTACATGCAGTAAATTTGGACCATACAAGTCATTCACTTTATTCTTTGATTCTGGTAGTCCACGTAATATAATGGATGGTTTTTTTTTTTTTTTTTAAGGACTCATCATTTACTCTTTTCAATTTCCCTATAGAAAAGTCCGAATAAGCTCTCAGGGCATTGGGAATAATGAATTAAATGTGTGGGCGTAACTCATGTACAGTACAAGGTCGGTAAGCGCACGTTTGCTGATACCTTTGTCGTTGTACAAAAACATTAATATGTATCCCCCCGCAGTAATTATCGGATACCCGTCTATGGGCATCTCAAAATATTATCTTAGCACCTGCAAAACACGGCGTGTATATCAAAGGGAAATTCTATAGGTCTTCTAATACCCTAAAATCTGTTTTAGATAATAAAGAGACAGGGACAGAGTTGTCACTTACATTACGGAACCAATCACCTGTCTCATGAACCAAGAAATAATACAGGCAACCCAACAGAACTCTCGCTCACCCGTAATATCAGCTTGCACGCAAACTCTCGAGCCTAACGTAACTTCAAATATATTAGTGCGTGTAAAAAGAACCTTGCCAGGATCTGAAACATTAATCCTTTCCGAAACTCTGAAAACACACGGATTATCCGTCACACAAGCCGTTTATACAGTCGGCTCACAACAGCAATGTAATATCGAAGTCTGTAATCATTTGAATACCACTTTAGTAATCCACAAAAATCAAACAATATCTTGGATGCCGAAGTTTTATAAACATCGCATTCTTTACCGTAGCTGAGATAAATCACGCTCAATCAGTCGCGGATGAAACCCTTTTTGCAATCTATAAGAACAAAAATCAATAAAGATATTCAAGAAGAAGAAATTCAGCAGAAATTTTTGAATCTGTTAACTAAATATCATGATGTTTTTTTCCACTACGGATGGAACCTTAGGAAAAACGGATGTCATAGAGCATCAAGTCAGGCTCAAGGACAAACAGAAAGTAATCTATGTACCTTCGTACAGACTTCTATGAAATTTCAGAATGAGATAACAGAGGAAGTAGGTAAAATGTTAAAGGAAGGAGTCATTAGGAAATCAAACAGCCCTTATTAATAATTTTCCGTTAATAGTAGTAGGCCAGATCGAACTTGGCGGATATGCGTAGATTTTTCGTCGTTTAAACGAAGAAACAATCCCTGACAGATTCCCAGTACCATGTACCAGATGATATCCTATCTTTACTAGGCCAGAATAAATATTTCACAAGCCTTGACTTACTAAAAGGATTTCATCGATTCCGATGGAACAAGAAAGTATCCCATACACTGCCTTCAGCACAGCCAGGGGACATTATGAATTTTTGCGTATGCCTTTTGGTTTACGTTGTTGCCCTCCTAACTTTTCCTTTTACTCGTATGATAAACGTCGTGAGACTTGTTTGGGAGATATCCTACATGCCTACATGGATGACTTAGTAATCTTTTCCAACACATTAGAAGAGCATTTACGTAAATTGGAGTTAGTGTTACAAAGGTTAAGGCAGCATAATTTAGGGTAAAGATAAGCAAGTGTGAATTTTTTAAAACAGAACTAGTCTATCTAGGTTTCCACGGTTTCTAGTGAAGGTCTTAAAGTCGTCCACGATAAGGTGTCGGCTATCCGTAATTTTCCGATACTACTAACGTCAAGGGAATACAGCAATTTTTAGGATGCAGCGGTTACTATCGCCGCTTCATCCGCAACTACTCAATCATAGCCGCTCCCCTAACCGATCTTATAAAAAAGGGCGTAGATTTCGTATGGTCTGAAATTCATCAACAGGCGTTCGATAAATTGAAAGATGAACTGTGTAGTTCTCCTATCTTGAAATTTCCTGACTTCAATAAGGAAATTTTTCATAGCAACAGACGCCTCAGACCTAGGAGTAGGTGGGGTATTGCTTCAACAATATGATAGACAGTTTTTCCCTATAGCTTTTTATTCACGTAAACTGAGACCTTCCGAAAGTAAATATGCAGTAATAGACAAGGAAGGGCTCGCTATTGTTAATTCACTCGTGCACTTTAAATTCATAATCTACGTTATCCCGTCAAGGTTCTCACTGATCATAAGCCCCTAACCGACTTCTTTAAAGGCTTTAGTCACAGCCCCAAGCGAACTCGGTGGCCACATGATCATTCAGGACTTTGGCGCGAGGATCGGGTATTTACCTGGGAAAGCAAATATCATTGCTGACGCAGTATCACGCAACCCCTCTTCATCTTGTACCGAGCCATTAGCTGAATTAATAGATATCTCAACCTCCATGCCCGTTGTTAAAACTATATCCGAACAGGAAGATCTGGCTGGAGTGCTGAACTATTACAGACGGAACAAGAAAAGATCCGCAAATAAAAAAGAAAAAATCATCATTGCGTTAAACGGAAATCCGAAGGAAAAAGAATACCTAAAGTATAAGCAGCAAAATTATATCCTACAGGAAAATATCCTGTGTAGATCCGTGACGAGGAAAACCCGCAACACACCGCAGTTGAATAACAACCAGGTGGTGGTGCCTATCTCACTCATACCCACTGTCTTAAAGTGGTTGCATGAAAATCCATGCACGGACACCCGGGTTATACCTTGATGTCACAGAAAGCCAAATCCTTATTTTATTGGCATACGATGCTTAGAGATATAAAAAAGCACATAGCAAATTGTCGCACTTGTCAAGAATACAAAGGGCACACGAAGACACCTGTCAGCCTAGGGGCTTACCCCGTGCCAAATCACCCTTTGAAAGAGTACATTTAGATTTTATTAACAGGATTTTACGAGTCAGACAGAGGAAATAAGCACCTCCTAGTATTATAGACGCTTTGACTCGATATACAGAACTTATAGCGCTTAAAACAAAACCGCGGTTGAGTGCGCTAGGAAGTTACGAGTGCTACATTTGTAAACATGGAATTCCACACATCATTATCTCAGACTCGGGCGGGGAGTTCAATAATCATTTCCTTAACTCCTTGTGCGAATTCCTTAGTATAAAAAGAAAAAAATCAATACCATGATCTATCACCCGAGTCTAATGGGCTAGTGGAAGGGCAAAAATCGTAAGGTTTTAAACATTTTAAGGGTCAACCTAGGGGGGGCAGATCCCACTGGGACATTGCCATACCTGCGGTACTAAAGCACACTTAATCACTCGTATCACGTTGTCTATTAAAATGACACCGCACGAGGCACTGTACGGTTATCCCGGCCCGAACGCCTTTCCACATCTTAAAGCCTACAACTAATTTATCAAATCCTCTAAAGGATGTTATGGATGCAAGCATAAGTCCGATATAATATAATTCGTAAGAATTTAGAAGAAGCACAGATAATAATGAAAAAAAATCATGATAAAATAGCTAAGCCAACTAGAACATATGCCGTGGGCGATCAGGTATACATACAAGTATACGCTGCGTAAAGGTTTAAATTATAAACTGACACCTAAGTTTGAAGGCCCGTTTAACATTTTAGAAAATTTAACGGCCAATAGAGTTAGGGTTCAAATGTATAAAAAACCAAACCCACTGATGTGAGAATAGTCCCATTGGCACATATCAGAATCTAAAGAAAGGTAGATGGAGTGAGGGAAAAAATGGTTGTATTTATGAAAACTTGTATAATAAATTATATATATATATCTATTAATCATATTGTATGTAAACCTATTCTTTTACGCGAGTTATTACATCTGTTTTACTCATTGCAGGTTTTCAAAAATGAATCTGTTATTGTTAGGAGTGATATTGTGTATTCAGACATCTTTGTTGTATGGAAAGAGCGCTAGGACTAAAGACATAGAATTTTAATCATGGCTCGATTATCGATTGAGAATCGATGATGTATTCATCGTGTCAAGTAATATTGTTATCGAAGTAGATATGCATGCTATTTTCTTACCTGAAGATGACGTCCTTAACTTAAAGAATGACCTGATGAGGTTTGGTATTTCCCTTAAGGAAAATGCATGAACGTAATTTTCATGCTAACTCAGAGATTTCACTAGCTCAAACGCTAAGCGTCGCGAAATGTTGTCTTATGACATACAAAATAAAACCGCCGAGGCAGAAGAACTCGCTCGTGACCTGGCTGATGTGGTCTGTGCGGCACAATACTCTTGAACGCCGCAACCCGCTTATTCTAGCTGGACTAAACATCTTAGGATCAGTTGCGAATCTAGGCTTAGGAATCTCAAATCGCGTCAAGATAAATAATCAAAATAAAGAATTGAGTTTTTGCAACACAAAACGGAACTGGCCTTATCAGAACTTCGCAGCCAGTTATCTTCGATCAATCAAATAATGAATATCGTTAATGAACAATTCAAATAATATCGATCAGGTCATGGAAGTTCAACATTTGCTGGCTACTTTAGCTTACTATAGTTCGAAAATAGATCATATCCGTGTGAAAATATCACATTTTGAGTTGAAAAGTCAAAAGAATTACGTAGAAGCAATTACGTTAGCAACAAAGGGTGTGTTATCTCCTCACCTCATGCCTATTAAAGATCTGACGTTAACTTTAGAAAACGGACGGGAGAAGCTAGGTTATATTCCTTTATTAGATGCCATAAAGTAGAATTCTATTATAGCCTAATATCAGTCAGCGTGAAAATTATAGAATTATGATCACAATTCCTTTTGATTCTTCCGATGCTTGGCAATCATACAAAATAGCACCGTTTCTTTCCCTACTTTTATGACGAATAACTCAAATCCAGTAATATCCAATTTAACGGGGGGGCATGTACTGATTTCTTCTGATAAGAAATCATTTACAGTCATTAAAGACTTAGATAAACTCACTCACTGTTCAGAAGCCATGAATAATAAAATTTGTACAGTCTGACCTCTTTTTGAATTCCTATCCTATATCAACGGATTCATGTGAGTTAGACATAGTGCTAAACGGCTCTCTCTCTCATACAAGCGAAGGTTGTCTGGGGAAACTTTATCCCTTTTACGGTAATAAATTCAATTACAGGATGAATAATGGTTCCTGGATCCGTTTATGATAAGGCCGGATTCGACGTCGTGTGTCCGGACACATCCCACCGCCCATGCCCCTATCTTCGTAGCAGCCGATGGTTGTACGGGACATCTACAAACTATACCGTTAGAGGGTCAACACGATAATACGTGAGTAAGGCGTATTTCGCGAACTACACGTGGGCTACCACAATCATCCCATCACTACCTCTCCCATACAACGCGCGAGTAGCTCATCGTCTGACGCAACTGGCTGAGATGACCCACGCGTCATCGACTTATGCAGGTGGAGAACATCTTCGCTACTACATTCTGCTAGCCGTTGTTCAGCGTGACGGCCATATTGGTTACCGCCGCCGTCAAATCTTTGCTTGGCGTAGGCTGAGGCGTAAACAGAAGGATCTCCAAGGGAACGTACTGGCCCTGTTCTGGATGACGTACCGTTAAACTCAAGTCGTTTGCGTTTAGGGCCGCCTGAACCTGGCCACTTCAGTTCGTGCCTAGGGAAATTGTCTGGATTAATTGTGGTTTGTGTGTAAAAGCGGTCCGTATGCTGGCAAAAATGTAGGACAAGAAAGACTCACGCCTTTGCATTTGAACAGTTTAAAGTATCTTCAGGGCGCGCCTAATAAATCATTATAGCCCCATATTATACATTAATATATTCCCTAAAGGTATTTTTCGGCACCTAATAAAATATCAGCCCTATATATTGAATTTCTGCAGAATTACATTGTTATACTATTATACAATTATATTTATCTATTACAAAGAGTGTCAAGTACTCTTAACCATTATCCATGATCATGCTATAATCATTATTTAGTAACCATTATTCTTATCAGGTTACATGTTATCATATTAATCATGTATACATGTTTTGATTTTTACCATTTTATTATTTTTTGGGTGGGTACATAATCATTATTATTACCAAACATGGATCGATATTTTCCATGCATTTATCTTTGTTTATGAATATGTCAACAAGGGTATGTAACAGATTCTTTTTATGCATTTAATCACGTTAAGTATGTTACGCAGCCCGCTCCTATGGACAATGTTTAAAGTAATTTTTTTTTTTTTGTTATCAAGGCTTGAATAGGTAGCAGACCGAGCCTAATGTAATATTAACATTATATAAACCATGACCTGGGGTCATGGCATAGAGGTTTCTCTACGTGACCAAAGCAGACCTAGATTACGCTATGCGTTTCTGCAGTAGCCTGATCTAGCTCAAAGCTTTGTCAACATTTTATGTTATGATAGCTTTGCACAACAACTTCCATGGGAAGCGTTGACCTGTAACCTACGCCGGAACTTGTAACTTCCGAGCCGGCAGACTACGTATGTGTTTTTATATGAATTGCTGAGATAGCTAATGTTCCGCTATCGACGCGATGCTTTAGAATGGCAGTTCCACGCCAACTATCAAACATATCGGTCGTCCGACCGAGCTGCATCTCCTAGTATGGAGTTACAGAATAAAGTTGTTAACTTGTTCAACTAGCCTGTTTGAATCATCTCCTCTAGACAAGAAAGACCTCTCTACTAAGATATCCAAGGGAGATGAGAGGAACCAAACATTACTTACGGATAACAGCCGTAAGGGAAGAACAAAAAGTCTATCGCCAAGCGATAAGACATTAGATATATATATATATATATATATATATATATATATATATATATATATATATATATATATATATATATATATATATATATACATATATATATATATGTATATATATGTATATGCATATATATATATATATAATATATATATATATATATATATATATATATATATATATATATATATATATATATATATATATATATTTGTGTGTAAAACTATTGCCACTCAGATATCGTTATTAATAGTAATGATTAAAAAAATACTCATAGTAGTAGCATGAGTCTTGAAGTGAGAAACAAGTCCACAGTTGTGTAGTTTGTGTAATATTTATAGATAAAGCTTTCGGGAATCTATTTCTTTCCCCTTTTCAATCTCTGTGCAGATTTATCTTTGAATATATGTACATATACATAAATGTGAACTTGTTTCTTCGATGATAATGATGATAAAAAAAGACACAAATATAAAACTCTGCACATTTTTGGAAATAACGACGTAAATACGTCAGTTATTGTGAAGTCTAATTGCAAACAGTGATTGTCAAATGTGATCATCACAGCTGCATATGAACATAACACGATTAAAGTATATCGAAACCGAAGGAAAAAGCGCCCCAGTTACTTTTATATAAGACACAGTATAAAACTCAACAATGATTAAGGAATTAATCGGACGCTTCAGTTCAGTCGTGCTGTCTTCCCTGAACACTCACAGACACACAAGACGTAAAGCAAAGTCTTTTAAACGACCAGACCCTCTCCTTCATGCAAAGGCTGAGAAGGCAGATGTTCCAACGTTTTCTTTTCATTAACCTGGCTGAAATGGCGGTTTTGTCCGCACGTCTGGTTTCTTGAGCATATCTGCTACCTTCTAAGGATACCGTACCTCTCTCTCCTCTCTCTCTCTCTCTCCTCTCTCTCTCTCTCTCTCTCTCTGCAAAGATAAATGAGGATAAGAGAGTTGCATCAGTTTGTAAGGAAAACCCAAAGAATTCTTTGCTGATACTAACAGTAGAAGCCATAAAAAATAGCACTGGTCCCCCAAGAGACAATGGAGGAAACTTAATGAACTCACTTTGAAAAAACATAAATATTGAATAAGTTTTTTTGATAGGAACAACTT
>NC_061098.1:35877114-35894614 GCF_015104395.2 Macrobrachium nipponense | reverse complement strand
ATATCAACAATAAGAGTGATTAAAGATTTCAGTAGTTGTGCCAATGGACATCTCTATCAATTTCAAAAAGGGTTAATTCTGTCATGCTACTCTCTGATATTCCTGTTTGAAATGCTTAAGACGCCTTATGAAATCGATGATATCCTAACAAGGAGGCTGTCAGAACAGTCTGGAGCATTTATTTGCTTGCATTAGGTAGAAGGGCGGACAAATATTTGCTAGGGAAAGAAGTAGCCCTGATAAGTGAAAACTGTAATAGTACTAAATGCATTGAAAATCAATACATCCTGTCTAATGATATCAGAGTCTTAAGAGTTCGTCTACACAGGAGAAAACTGCAGACAAAGAACGAAAAATTGCTTTAGAAATTTGTCTCACTAGTCTTATTTTAAGAGACATCGAATTAAGGCAGGAATCATGGCTGGAAGAAGGTGATGAGATTCTTGGAAGTAACTGAAACAGGCAAAGCGAATTAAATACCTGCAAGTAGACTCACTCCTGCAACCGAGGGAGGAAGAATCTCTTAGGTTTATAAAAGGTTTAATAGTTAAGAGAAGAATTCAATAAACTATCCCAAATGAGAAAAACAAAGGTCCGATGTTGTTACGGATGATAAATGTTGGATAGATGTAATGAGCAGAGGTGGTCTTCATGTACCCTCAGAAACTCTCTTTTCCCACTTGAGTAAATGAGAGAAATCTCTTTTCTTAGCTTTCAATAATGAAAATTTGAAAGAAGGAAATAATTTCTTAAGAACTTTTGCCGACGAGATGAAACTTGCTGGAGGGGCCTTACCATTTGAAAGAAGGAAATTGAGACCTTGTTTATGAAACTGTAAATTATAATATTTGTACTTCTAGATAATAAATGAACTATTCATTATTTTGTTGTTTCATGTTTCCCTAACAATTTTACATAGATGAAAAGTGAATTGTGAATCATAAAAACAATATCACAATTTCCATGGGAGAGAGAGAGAGAGAGAGAGAGAGAGAGAGAGAGAGAGAGAGAATCAACGACAAGAAAAAAATGATTTTATTAGAAATGGATAATGAGTGGAGAAAAAAGGTAGGTACGCAAAGGTTTCGATGACATGATGCACAGAAGCTGCCCAAATCCTACCGCTGTCCACCCGACCTAACAGTGTGTAGATCTTGCGTGTAATCATTCATTGCTAGACGAATACAACAGCTTTTTTCGTGGCTGCTCTGAACGGGAATTTAACAATACTCCTCGTATACTTAAAATCAGAATGACAAATATAAAGCTGACGACTAAAGAAAAAGGAAATTTTTATTTATCTCAACTGAAACTCGGCACTGACAACATCTTCCAATTTGTAAGTAAAACATACTTACATTCTACCAGCCCAAAACTGCTTTTGAACACGCTGTTGGTAGTAAGCTTAACCCACTGTTAAAAATTGACATCTAAGTCCTGTCTAAAGTTACAGTTTTTGTTCTTTTATAATTAAGCTGGCCTTCAGCATGCTGGCAAAAGGCCAGATTAAGCTTAAACCAAAACAAGAATTGACACAAATCAAGAAAGTTCTGAATTATATAAGTGGAATTATTAGGCACTGCTTGTTGACCTAAATCTGGATGTAAACCTATTCATGAGTATAGTTTCTTCTTGTATTTAGGAAGTATCTAGTTGTGAAGAGGCCTTACAAATTGTATATTTTTAGGATAATTACAAACTTCATTGTTGTTTCTGAAATACAGACAAGAACCTCCCTATACTATCTGGTGTAGACTTTCTAAAGGTAAAAATACAATAAGTCGAAGGTCATTTCTTTTCAAGATAATCTTTTTCAGTCCTCCATTGATCACCCTCTTATAAGGCAAATATCCATAAAAAATGGATTATCCATTGCCCAAATAAAAAAAAAAAATATTTATATCGGATTTTGTCAGTTAGGTAAAGGTTGCGTTAGGTTATATTATTCAAAAGAATAGTCCTTCTAATAACGAATATTATGATACAAACAATAGAATCTGTGTTTTGCGCCACTAAAATTCTGCCGTACTATTGGTCGGCTAATTCCATCTCACAGAATATCGGCTAATCAGAGCATTAGGTTGTGTTATGGTTTGATAGATAGAATAATAAGTATGTTTGGAATCTTGTTGTAGAGAGACGTATTTTGCCTTATTTTTCTGTGCTTGAAGAGCTTAAACACATATTATTTGTGTTTTGCGTATTTCATGAATATTTTTATTATTATCCTTGAATAAAGAAGTCCTTGAAAGCGTTTTAGAGCCACATTTTTGGTCAAATGCTTTATTAAGGGACTTGTTTTTTTTTCATGTATAATAAGAACGGCTTTTATAATAAAGAAACGTTTTCATTAACATGCTGTTTCGGAACTTGTAACGTATTATGTCGAATTAGTGAATGCTGGAAGCCTGATGATGAAGATATTACCTTTCATCGTGATTCAGTAATGATTTGTGTCATTGTATCTTAAGGAAAAATGCCGTCGAGGGAAAAATTCATGATTGAATTTCGATCAAAATGAAGAAATGTTTTGACCGGAGTCTGGGTGGGGTAGTTGAGTCCGAGCACGACATATTGGACCACTTATGGTTGCTGTTTTTCAAGATTTGCTTCTTAGAATTCAGTCATGTTTTAGAGAAAATTAATACTTGTAAAGCATTGCATAGTTGAACGCTAACCTCAGCGACTAAGTTTGAGAACTTGTATGTTTTGAAATTTAAAATATTCAGGGGTTTGTAATAATGTCTTTAGGGCGCTATCTAAGGAAGTCATTATTGCAGTTTAACAGAAATTAAGCGTCGCAATAAAGCTGAGCTACAGCCGAACCAATGTCGTCACGAAATACACAATGCAAATAAACATTATCAATTGCTTATCAATTTCAAGCAAGAAGTGACAGTGAATCCACAGAGTTGTCCTGATTCTCATACTAAATTGTCTTGACTCCTGTATGTTTATGAGTCACAGCCATTACAAAAGAAGGGACATAATTATGTTCAGGTAAGAGAATTAGAGGTCAAGTCATGAACACCGTGGGATACAGATGCGTTTGCACTGGCAATAATCAATATGGAAATGATCATTTTCGGCACCATTTTGCATTATCATAAACTACAATTAAAGGAGGGAAAATATGTGATAGTTAAGCAAATATTTACTTATGTAACTCACTAATAAATAATGAGAAATTCAAGTTTTGCCAAGACAAAATTAGTTCTGAAAATCCTGAAAGTAAGAGAGAAAATTGCTCTCCTTCCGATTGGGAAATGAGCTTATGAAAAGGGAGGAATTAAGGTAAGCCTTCATTTATATGAATAAGGATTTTTCAGTAAACGAGTCTCAGCAATTAATATCACTAGACTAGAGTATGAATTTTAATCATTAATCACAAAATCTCCCACATCTGATTAAAATTGGAAATGTTGAAGTTTCTCATTCAGTGTAATTCAGAGCAGGTCACTGAGTAATGAGATTGAATTTGTTAGAGAATAATTGATTATTAATTTTTAAAAAATTTATCATGCATTTCTACGTACTCTATTATGACAGCAGATTATGCAAAAATATAAAAAAAGCTCCAATACCACTCACTTCTTCATATAAATAAAGGCTTTCATTATTAATTGGTAATATCACACACACACACACACACACACACACACATACACACACACACACACACACACACATATATATATATATATATATATATATATATATGTATATATATATATATATATATAGTTATAGTATATATATATATAGGCATATAATAACCATAGTGGCCTTTTAAATTATCGGGTTCTTAACACTTGTTGGACAGGCTTGTTACTACAAAGCCTTAGATCCAAATGCAAGAATGGAGTAATTCTGATGCCCATAGCAGGGTTCGTTACTGCATCCAGAGTAACAGAACGAGCTCACGTTGCCGACCTGGCCACGTGTCTAGGGAGACAACACGTCCTTCTTCTGCTACTCTGGATGCAGTTTCGAATCATGCTATGTACGTATGTATCGTGTAAAAAGTGATCAGTAGATTCTATATTTATCTATATATATATATATATATATATATATATATATATATATATATATATATATATATATATATATATATATATATACATATATATATACATATATATAAAGTTTTTTTGCCACGAAAGTTAGAACAGCCCAGACTTCAAATGCACTGTTTATCCATCTGAGTGAAAATCTCATTGTATTAATTGGGGAGGTGATACCTCGGTAATAGCTAGATCTAATGATTATGTTTCAAGAAATTTACTGGAATCGGCAATTATACAAATCACTAATAAAAACAACCTAAATCTTATTCTGGGAATGTACCATTTGGACCCGGTATTTGTTATGAAGGACCTCAAAATAAATGAACAACTAATAAATTAGTCCCACATATATATAGTTTATTATTTCTCTCTCTCTCTCTCTCTCTCTCATCTCTCTCTCTCCTCTCTCTCTCTCTCTCTCTTGCTCGATATATATATTTATATTTTCTTTCGTCTTTTCATTAATAATAATTTTTCTTGGGAAATTTTTTGTAAAAATTAATGATATTAAATTGTATATGCTCCCGTGTTTTTTTCCAAAATGTACTGTTTTCTGGAAGAATAACTTGTTTACTGTGTGTATCCTTCAAGGTGTGGCTAGCCTCTGGCGGCGGCTCCTTTCTGTAGAGTGAAAATCGCCTTATGGCTAATCTGGTAGTGTCAGTTTGTATATTAAGCCTTCTTTTGACTATGCTGTTCTTTGTAAAATCAGTTTGCCTCAGTAAAGGGTCCGAACAGGACCGAAAGTACTTGGCTATGTCGCTTTTTCATTTTTTTCCTTCGGGTGGCAAAAAAAAAACCTTTATTTATACATAGCATCACGTTTTGGATATACTTCGTGATCAAGTTATTCATCTATATATATACATATATATATATATATATATATATATAGTATATATATATGGATATATATATAATATTATATATGTATATATATATATATACCAATATAAATATGTATGTATAGGTATTTATTTTATAGTAGTAGTATATAATGCATATATGCAATATATATATTGTGACGAAGTGGCAAGTATCTGGTTACTACACTTACCAATCATAAAATAGTTACCTCACACAGCCAGACACCTGAACCTTCATCACAGATAAAATACGACCGAATACTCTAAAGGCAACAGTGATTCCTTGAAAACTTATAAATCAGACTTAGTTCATTAAAATAGGTGTGAGGTAATGTTATATGTAATTAATTAATTAAAGGGCATCACTTCATCAACAACTATTAAAAGTATTTCCCTAGCACTAACTCACTTCAATTAAATTGAAGGAAAACAACTCAATTACCTGTCTATATTTCTACCTAAACAACATTAAATATACTGGTGAAAAATAAGAAAACACTCATAAAAGTTTCAAATACAAAAATGTATTATTAAACTAAAAATTTATAAGGGAAATTCTCAATCTCTGGGAAATTTACCATAACTTGAAAAGAACACAAGGTTTAATTAATTCCTGATTCATTATTAAGTAGAAATAAATCACAATTAATTTAGCTCAAAACTCAATAAATTAAAATATTCAAGGTAAATTCAAAGTATTAAGTAACAACTAAAATTTTAAAATCAATTCACATGTGTTAAACAACAATAAAAAATTAAAAGAATTCTAAGTAAATGCCAAGTAATTCTCAAGTGTTAAACTCAATCAAATTTGTAATGATTAACTAATGAAAACACTAGATTTAATCAAATTGTGAATGTGAATGTAAACACTGAAAAATGTGGAAAATACCAAAATTGTAAACACTAAGAAAGCATTATCACACAGAATATATATACACACATATAATATATATATATATATATATATATATATATATATATATATATATATATATATATATATATATATATATATATATATCACACTTCAATAAGAAAAATGGCAACTAGACAAAAAAATCACTTTAATAAGAAAAATGGAGCACACCCAAAAAATCAACACCAAAATGTGAAAAAAACTTTCCCCTGGAATAACCTAAGAACTTTCAGTATTTTCAGTACTTTTTATGTTTAAGTTTAGTTCACTGAACTTACTAAAAAACTATTACCTTGGCAGACCAATTTTAGAAGGCCAATAAACACCTACACACTTTTACAACGTCTGCTCAGATTCCACAAATAAGCACTAAGCAATACTAAATAAATCTAAGAAATACGCAAACCTAAAATTTATGAGTTGACCAACCACGAAATATATAATCTCTGTTTTAAAGTGAAACCGAACTTCTTTCGTATGGGCAGAGAGAGAGAGAGAGAGAGAGAGAGAGAGATGGATGTTATCTCCTCGCGACATGGTTTCAAATCTGAGAATGACAAAATCTCTCTTGTATGGTAGTTAACTAGACTAAACATTAATGCCTGAGTGACCCAAAACGTTTTGGAACTGAAGTTCCTTTGCTAAATCTTTATAATTCTCTTTTAAAACAATGAACAGAGAGAAATTGGGATTGCAATCATAAATATTTATTATTACGTGATTTAAAACGATAAAAGTCTCTTTAAATGAAAGGAATAATTATTTAAATTGAAAGCAAAGAATAAGTGACATCACTTCCTATAGATGATATATTCTTATATAAGATGTTCTAAAACGATCTTACGAAATATGATGCAATTCCTCACGTGGTTTTAAAAGTAATACGAAGGAACAATACTGGTTTGCTACCAATCCCACATACATGATTGACAAGTTTCCAAAACAAAACAGAGAACTCGAGCTCCTCTTATCTCGAGTGATGACAGCAATTTCCTGCTTCAAACGGACAATGCTGATTTCTCTCTCTTTTCACATTCTACTTTATTCTTAACTTGTAAATTATGTTTTTGTGAATTCTGAACTCACATTTCTGAACATACTAACTCTAAGAAAATATAATAATGGAATCTGAAATTTGCAAAAATAGACTTCCATTTATATATATATATATATATATATATATATATATATATATATATATATATATATATATTATATATGTATATATATATATATATATGTATATATAATATATATATATATATATATATGTATATATATCCTATATATATATATATATACTATATATCATATATATTATACTATATATATAGATATTATATGTATAATATATATAGTATATATATATATATAGTATATATATATTATATATATATATATATATATATATATGGTATACACATATATATATACATATATATATACATATATATTATATATATATAAATATATATATATATATATATATATATATATATATATATATATATTATCATATATATATATATATAAAACATGTACATATATATATGCATGTATATATACACACACATATATTCGTATATATATATATATAATATATATATATATATATATATATATATATATATAGTATTATATATATATATATATATACAATGATATATATACCATATATATATATATGATATATATTATATATATATATATATATATGCTATTTATATATAATGTATATTTATATATAATATATATAGATATCGATATATATATATTATCTATATATATATAGTTATATATATATATATATATATATAATATATATAGATATATTATATCATCCAATTATAGATATATATCTACTATCATATATATCTATTTCGTTATATATATATATATATATATATATATATATATATATAAATATATATATATACTATAATATAATATCATATATACTATATATCTATAATATATATCTATATATATATATCCATATATATATATATATATCTATATATCATCATCTATATCATATATATATATCTATATATAGATATATATATATATTGTTACAAAGTGCCAAGTATCTGGTTACCACTTATCAATTAATACCTCACCAAAAGCAAGACACCTGAACCCTCATAACACGTATTAAACGACTGAATACTCGAAAGGCAACAGTGATCCCTTAACACTTACCAGTATTGCAGAAAGTCAGACTAAGTTCATCAAAACAGGTGAGAGGTAATCTTGTAAGTAATTAAATTAATCAAAGGGCATCACTCCATCAACAACTTTAAAAGTCTAATTATTTCCCTGATTGCAGAAGTCTAAGTACTTCCCTGGTTCTAAGTCACATCAAATAAATTGAAGGAAAGCAAATCAATTACCACTCTATGATTCTACCTATCATCAATATAATCAAATTAAATGCAAATATACTGGTTAGAAATAAAAACACTTATAAAATTTTAAATACAAAAATTTATAATGAAATTCAAAATTTATAAGTTAAATTCACAATATCAGGGAAAATTACTGTTACTTGAAAACAAAGTAAAGTTCAATTAATTCTTGAATCAAATTAAGTAAAATTAAATCAAAATTAATTTATCACAAAATTCAAGAAAATTAATTCCATCAAAATCCAAAAGTGTTAGGCAATAATTGAAACTTTGAAATTAATTCACAAGTGCTAAACAACAACAAAACTTGAAGAATTACTAAGTAAATGCAATTAATTCACAAATGTTAAATTTAATTAAATGTGCAATGATTAAGCAATGAAAACAAACTAAGTCAATTAAATTGTGAATGCAAATGAAAATATAAAATAAAAAGACACACTTCAATAAGAAAATGAAATAGTGCACAAACAATGGAAGAAACACAAAACACAAAAAATACGCAATGTGCAAAGGTGTAAATCTTTTTCACTCAAAACATTATAACCATCAGTTTTTACCAAACTGTCATAACCACCTGTTATTAGTTAACCAAACCATCATAACCATTAAATATTAGTTATTAGTTAATCACTGTTCCTAACAATTATTAGTTATTAGTTATTACCTAACCGTTATTAGTTATTAGTTGCAACTAATAAAAATATAACACACACTACCTTTTTGGTATACCAATTTCTTTCTTAGCTGCAGTCTTGTCTTACACACTTTCACAAAAACCAGGCGCCGTTACGAAATAATGTTTGTTCAGATTCCACAAAAATACTATTTAATACTAAATAAACTCTAAGAAATATCAAATATGAAATTCTAAGTTACGAGTGACCAATTTACGTTACGTTAATATAATCTCAATGATGTCGCGGGAGAGAAAGAGATGAGAGAGAGAGAGAGAGAGAGAGAGAGAGAGAGAGAGAGAGAACAAGAGCGAGATGTTAAAGCCTCGAGGTTTTAAGATGTAATGGAATCTTCTTCCCTTGCTAAAACTGGACAGGGCAGATGACAAAAACGTTCTTGGCACAAATGCTTCCAGAAAGTTCGAAATCTGACGCAATCTTCATAAAGAAATGTGCAATCTCCACGTGGGACTCGGCAAAGACATGCGCGTACGGGTCCAGTCTGTTGAAATAATTGATGTACTATACTCGATCGAAACGGAGGCTGAGCAACAATTAAAATTTACATGTTTTGATAACAACGCAAAGATTCAATTCGATCGCTATCAATGCGTTGACAGATTTAGGAAAGCAACCGGATCTCGCAGACCCTCTAATCTTACAGTGTTGACATAAAAGTTAAACATTTATAGCTTCGAACGTTAATATATATATTCTTTTACAACATGTAATGCGAAATCTGAACACACATTTTTAAAACATTCCTATTCTAAGCTATCTAGGAATCTGAAAAAAATGTTTACACAATCTTACATGAACATTTCAAAGAGGGTAAACATGCATTTTGAAAGTAGCAATATATATACCTCCCCCCAGCAGATTCTTTATCACGGTGTTGAATCCAACTAGATAAATAATCAGCAACTACATTGTTTTTGCCACTAATGTGCTGCACTCTTAAGTTATACTGTTGCAGCACAAAGACCACCTGGCCAGTCTTTGATTATGATTTTTCATTCTCTAGATAAATGATAGTGGATTGTGATCATACAACACTAAAATTTCTTCATTCCTAGGTCTATTCACATACACTTCAAATTTTTTCAATGCGGTGATTAAGGCTAAAGTTTCCTTCTCGATTGTCGAGTATACTTTTTGATGTTTTTTCAATTTTGTAGACATGAAGGCACACAGGGATGGTAGATATTATTTTTCATCTTCTTGAAGTAGAACAGCTCCAACGCCACAGTCTGGCGCATCAAATTGTATCACAAATTTCTTGTCGAAGTCTGGAGCTTGAAGTACTGGTCTTGAAGTTAAAATGGTTTTTACCTTCTCAAAGGATTCTTGACACTCTGGAGTCCAAATAAACTTAGCTTTGGGAATAGTCAAGTCTGTCAAGGGAGCTACTACAGCTGAGAAATTTGGGCAGAAACAACAATAAAATCCAGCCATCCCCAAAAATCTCTGTAGCTGTTTCCTGGTAGTAGATGGGGTAGCCTTACGGATACCTTCTACATTAGCATTTACTGGAGCAAGAAGGCCTTTCCCAACTTTAAACCCAAGATACTGCACAGTTGCCTTGCCAAACTCACTCTTCTCTAGGTTGACTGTTAATCCTGCTTCTTGTAGTTTCTTGAAAACTTTCCTCAGAATCTTCAGATGTTCTTCCCACGTTGTAGAGTAAATCACGATGTCATCTAAGTATACACCTACTCCTTCTATTGATCCTAGCAGTTGATCCATCACTCGTTGAAATGTTGCCGGTGCATTCATCAGACCAAACGGCAGGACAGTATACTGATACAGTCCAAATGGAGTAATAAAAGCTGACAGCAACTTGTCATTCTCATCTAAGGGAATTTGATAATATCCTTTCAACAAGTCTATCTTGGAATCAAACTTGGCTTGCCCAATATTATCAAGTAACTGATCTATAAGAGGAAAAGGATATTTATCAGCCATACTGATAGAATTCAGTTTCCTATAATCAGTACACATCCTAAATGAACCATCTGGCTTCTTCACTAACACACATGGAGAACTGGAGTGACTTGAACTGGGTTCTGCTAATCCATGTTGCAGCAAATACTCAACTTCCTTCTTCAAAACATCTCAATGATACGGTGATAAGCAATAGGCTCTTTGCTTGAAAGGTTTTCCATCTTCTTGAATCTTGATTTCATGATTGGTCAGATCGGTACGTCTAGGCACATCTGAAAAAATTTCTGGAAAACTTCTAATTACTTCACTTAAGTCTTCACCTTGTTCAACACTCAGATGTTTCAGTTTATCCTCCAAATTTTCCAAAATTGAAGAATTATTCATCTTGCTTGCTGCTCCCAATTCGTAGCCATAATCGTCTTCTGTAGATAAAGTTGTTTGGGTTGCTGACACAGTTACAGTGTTAGTTTCTGAGAAATAAGGTTTCAAGAGGTTCACATGTATCTTCCTTTGTCTTCTTCTTCTTTCTAGTGTTTTCAATCACTTAAGTTCTATCACTTAACTTTTGAATTATCTTGTAAGGACCTTGAAATTTATTAGTGAGGGGAAATCTCTTGACAGGTAAGAACACTAACACTTGTTGACCAACACTAAACTTCTTAGCTTAGTCTTAGCATCAAATCTCTTTTCATTTTCTCTTGACTCATTTTCAAGTTTTCTAAAGAGAATTTTCTAAATCTCTTTCAACCTTTTCCTTAAGTTCTTCACATACTCTCCTTGGCTTTCTTCTTGATTTTCTTCCCAATTTTCTGCAAGAATCTTCAACGGTCCTCTAACTTCTCTTCCAAAAATCATTTCATTAGGTGAACATCCCATACTTTCTTGATAAGCACTCCTAACTTCAAACAACATTAATGGTAAACCAACATCCCATTCTCTTCCTGACTCAGAACAATACTTTGTCAGCATACTTTTCAATGTTTGATGGAACCTTTCTAAGGCACCTTTATTTTCTGGATGATAGGCAGTGGATAACTGTTGTTTCACTCCTAACAAATTCATCACATCCTGGAATAACTTTGAAGTAAAGTTTGTTCCTCTGTCACTTTGTACTATCTCTGGTATACCAACTTTGTGAAAAGAACTCCACAAGTTTTTCAGCAACTATCTTGGCAGATATGTTTCTGACAGGGATTGCTTCTGGATACCTTGTCACAGGACACATTAATGTCACAAATACTCATTTCCTTTCTTTGTCTTCGGCAATGGTCCAACCATGTCTATAATCACTTTGCTAAAGGTTTTCTCCTCTAACTTCTATAGGTTGTAGGGGGGCTTTCTTGATGGTTTCATTCGGTTTTCCAGCTATCTGGCAGGTATGACATTCACGACAGAACCTGCTAACATCTTTGTGAAGTCCAGGCCAGAAACATTATTTCATGATCTTCTCCACAGTTTTCGTGATTCCCATATGTCCAGACTCATGAGCTACGGCAACCACTTGCTTTCTCAATGGATATGGAATCAAAATTTGAATATTCGCCCATACAGCATCTCCTGGTATATCTGTAGGTCTATACTTCCTCATCAGCAAACATTCCTTCAGATAATAACAGGTAGGGTTTGTTGCATCTCTTCTCGATCAACAACTCTGAGAACAAATCGTTTAACGATGCATACTTCTTCTGCAAGTCCATTAGCTTCTCTCTTGTCACTTGACCAATTTCAAGGGTTGAATTCTCAATATCTGCTAACTCAGCTACTGTAGTTTCACTACTGTCTTCAGGTACACTTTGACTACTCGGAGTCTCTTCAGGAACATCAGGTTCTTCTTCTTCGTCGTCGTCGTCTTCTTCATCTTCTTGGGAAATCTCTCTTGGTCAGCACTATGGAAACTTCACTTCCCTGGAATAATTCTTCTAAGCACAAAGATCCTTCACTTGATCCTTCTTTGGTGTGTAAATCCTCAGTTTCTTCACTTGCAGTTGTAGTCCTCTCATACCTCTGGTAGTTACACAACTAGGAAACAGGTATGGTTTATTCTTCTCCAACTCTACTGTAGGACTAATCCTCAATGGTTTGTCTGTCACTACAGGACAAGGAATAAATGGCATACCACCAACTTCATTCCCCAACAGAACATGTACACCTTCCACAGCCAGTGAGTCCTTTACAGCAAAATCAACATTCCCTGTCACCAATTCACATGACAGGTGTAAGCGGCATATAGGAGTTACTTCCTCTCCTCCGATACCCTTCAAAATAACTGAATCTTCTGTGAGACTCTTCTCCAACTGAGGGTGAGAACCACGCACTACCACACTATGGTTACTCCCTGTATCACGTAATATCTTGACTGGTACCTGCACACTTCCTTCTTGAGTTGACAGCATACCCTCATAGATATATGGCTTAAAAGCCTCCACACTGCTAAGCCACTCACTGCTTGAGGTATCATTTCCACTGGTTGCTAAACATTCAGCTTCTTTAGTTTCATTCTTCTCTGGAGTCTGATTCTTTCCCACACTGCTCTTCGTAGTTTGTTTCACCTGGTCACATTTTACAACTTGACCACTGGTTTGACTTGCTGTTGATTCCGGTAACTCTCTTGACTGTAGTGTCCTACTCTTCCACACTTGAAACAGACAACGTTAGGTTTCTGTAACTGTCTTGAAAAACTGGATGAGGATTTCACATTAGTTTGCTGAGGTGTATTACCTTGTGTACTCTTGGTATTATCACTTGAAGGTTTCCCACCCATTAACTTGTTCCTGTTATTTGGAAAAGACTAAAACCTGGGCGTTGTTGACTCTGGTACTTGACATTGTAATTACGTTCACTACTGATTATATTATAATCTTCACTTAGTGTAGCAGCTTTGTCAAGTTTCTTCACTTCTCTCTCTCTTAAATAGGCTCTTATATGTTTCAGGAATTCCCTTTAAGATACTGTTCAAGAACACAGTAACTCTTCTAACGTCATCAAAAGTTTTAACTTTATCAGCTTCTACCCAACGTTTGAAACACCTTCTCACTTTGTAAGCATAATCTAAGAATGTTCCCTTCTCATCTTTCTCAAATTTCTGAATCTCTCATTGTAGTACTCTGGGTCATCTGGTAAACTGTAGCACACTGTTTTAAGTACCATTGTAGTCTTTACACTGATCAGCTGTTAAGGGTAGATAAGCACTTCTCCATTTATCAATCAAGACACTTTGTAGCAAAACTGACCATTTATCCTTTGGCCATCCCATACCTAAAGCCACTTTCTCAAAGTGATAAAAAAACTCACTGGAGCTTCTTCAGTTAAACTTAGGGATTAACTTCTGTACTCTCACTACATCAAATACAGGGTCTTGATTACCTTGGTTAGGGTTAGACGGTGTTTTACAGGTAATGTGGATCTAGCTTTTATTAATTCCATTTCCCTTTCATGTCTTGCAATTTCTCTTTCCTCTTTTATCCTTTCTCTTTCCTCTTCTGCTGCTTTTTCTTCTTCTCTTTCACTTCTTTCTTGTTTTTCCCTGTCTATTCTTTCTCTTTCAGCTTGCATTCTTTCTCTTTCAGCTTGCATTCTCTCTCTTTCAGCAAGCATTTTTAGCTTAATCAAATTCTCCTCTGCTTCAATGCGTTTAAGCTCTAACTCTACTTCACTTTTCTCTTTCTTTTCTGCTTGCTTATTTATGACATCAGCACGTGCTACATTCCACAACTCTTGAGCCAATTCTAACTCATCTTCATCAGTTTATTCTACCAGAGTTTGATCAATGAGTTCCATAGCAATACATCTTATTTGTGCCTTTACCATACTAGTAGACAAATAACCACCACATGCCACTGCTAAAGCGCTCCACTGTGCCTTAGTCAGAGTGGTTTCAGACAAAACTTGGATGGAAGGGGCTGCTAAAAATTCCTGAACCTTGAACTGAGCCATTTTCCTCTAAGTTATCAACTTACAATTCAATACAATAAATGCAAAACAAAACTATATGGTCACTCTCCTAACAAAATATATCCCTAACACCACCAGTATATTCTAGAGTGATAATGAAATCAGCTTTCCCGGGTCTCTGGGCACCATTAAACAATGTTACGAAGTGCCAAGTATCTGGTTACCACTTATCAATTATTACCTCACCAAAAGCAAGACACCTGAACCCTCATAACACGTATTAAACGACTAAATACTCTAAAGGCAACAGTGATCCCTTAACACTTACCAGTATTGCAGAAAATCAGACTAAGTTTCATCAAAACAGGTGTGAGGTAATCTTTTGTAAGTAATTAAATTAATCAAAGGGCATCACTCCATCAACAACTTTAAAAGTCTAATTATTTCACTGATTGTAGAAGTCTAAGTACTTCCCTGGTTCTAAGTCACTTCAAGTAAATTGAAGGAAAGCAAATCAATTATAACTCTATGATTCTACCTATCATCAATATAATCAAATTAAATGCAAATATACTGGTTAGAAATAAAAACACTTATAAAAATTTTAAATACAAAAATTTATTATAAAATTCAAAATTTATAAGTGAAATTCACAATATCAGGGAAAATTACTGTTACTTGAAAACAAGTAAAGTTCAATTAATTCTTGAATCAAATTAAGTAAAATTAAATCAAAATTAATTATCACAAAATTCAAGAAAATTAATTCCATCAAAATCCAAAAGTGTTAGGCAATAATTGAAACTTTGAAATTAATTCACAAGTGCTACACAACAACAAAACTTGAAAAGAATTCTAAGTAAATGCAAATTAATTCACAAATGTTAAATTTAATTAAATGTGCAATGATTAAGCAATGAAAATAACTAAGTCAATTAAATTGTGAACGCAAATGAAAATATAAAATAAAAAAGACACACTCCAATAAGAAAATGAAATAGTGCACAAACAATGGAAAAAAGGAAACATAAAACACAAAAATACGCAATGTGTAAAGGTGTAAATCTTTTTCACTCAAAACATTATAACCATCAGTTTTTACCAAACCATCATAACCACCTGTTATTCGTTAACCAAACCATCATAACCATTAAATATTAGTTATTAGTTAATCACTGTTCCTAACAATTATTAGTTATTAGTTATTACCTAACCGTTATTAGTTATTAGTTGCAACTAATAAAAATATAACACACTTTACCTTTTTGGTATACCAATTTCTTTCTTAGCTGCAGTCTTGTCTTACACACTTTCACAAAAACCAGGCGCCGTTACGAAATAATGTTTGTTCAGATTCCACAAAAATACTATTTAATACTAAATAAACTCTAAGAAATATCAAATATGAAATATGTTATCATATATCAAATATAATCTCAATGATGTCGCGGGAGAGAGAGAGAGAGAGAGAGAGAGAGAGAGAGAACGAGAGCAAGATGTTAATGCCTCGAGGTTCTAAGATGTAATGAAATCTTCTTCCCTTGCTAAAACTGGACAGGGCCGATGACAAAAACGTTCTTGGCACAAATGCTTCCAGAAAGTTCGAAATCTGACGCAATCTTCATAAAGAAATGTGCAATCTCCACGTGGGACTTGGCAAAGACATACGCGTACGAGTCCAGTCTGTTAAAAAAAAAAGACGTACTCTACTCGATTGAAACGGAGGCTGAGCGACAATTAAGATTGACATGTTTTGATAACAACGCAAAGATTCAATTCGATCGCTATCAAATGCGTTGACAGATTTAGGAAAGCAACCGGATCTCGCAGACCCTCTAATCTTACAGTGTTGACATAAAAGTTAAACATTCATAGCTTCTAACGGACAAAGAGAATCTCTCTCTTTTTACGTTCTACGTTAATATATATATTCTTTTACAATATGTAATGCGAAATCTGAACACACATTTTAAAACATCCTATTCTAAGCTATCTAGGAATCTGAAAAAATGTTACACAATCTTACATGACATTTCAAAGAGGGGAAACATGCATTTTCGAAGTAGCAATATATATATATATATACCTATATATATATATATATATATATATATATATATATATATATATATATATATATATACATATACATATACGTATATGTATATGTATATGTATATGTGTATGTATATGTATATGTATATTTATATATGTATGTATATATATATACATATATATATATATATATATATATATATATATATATATATATATATATATATATATATCTATATATATATTATATATATATATATATATATATATATGTATATATATACTATATATATATATATATATATATATTATATATATAATATATATATATATATATAGATATTATATATATATATATATATATATATATATATATATTATATATATATATATATATATATATATATATATATATATATATATATATATATATACATATATACATATATATATATATATATATATATATATATATATATATATATATATATATATATATATATTATATACTATATATATATATATATATATATATATATATATATATATATATCTATATATATATATCTATATATCATTTATGTATATATATATATATATATATATATATATATATATATATATATATATATATGTATGTATGTATGTATATCACACCTGCCTATTCTAT
>NC_061098.1:35867166-35876614 GCF_015104395.2 Macrobrachium nipponense | reverse complement strand
GGGACGGGCGGGCAGGTGGCCGCCGAGCGTCCCGGGCGAGCCGCGGGCCCCAGGCGGGCAGGCGTCCGCCGAGCATCCCGGGGACGGGAGGCGGGTGGGGACCGAGCGTCCCCGGGAGGGCGGTGCGGGCACCGCGGGCAGCTCTGCCGCAGCGTCCCGCCAATGGGAACGGGCAGCAGGCGTCCGCCGAGAGTCCCGGGACGGGCGGGCAGGCGTCCCCGCCGAGCGTCCTGGGATGGGCGGGGCAGGCGTCCGCCGTGGGCGGGTCCCGGGACGGGCGGGCAGGCGTCCGCCGAGCGTCAAGGGACGGGCGTCTGCCGTGGGCCCGGGACGGGCGGCAGGCATCCGCCGAGCGTCCCGGGCACTCCGGAGGGAAGGCATCCCGCCGAGCGGTCCCAGGGTGGGACGGTCGCGGGCCAGGCGTCGCCGCTAGCGTCCCGGAATGGGCTATGGCAGGCGTCTCAGGGTGCCGTGGGTCCCGGGACGGGCAGGCGGGCAACCGGCATCCCGGGACCGAGCGTCCCGGGACGGGCACTGGGCAGGAAGGCGTCCAAGACCGAGCGTCCGGGACGGGCGGGGCGGGCAGGCGTTCCGCCGCAGGTCCCGGAATGGGCGGCAGGCGGTCCCTGCCGCCCAGCAGGTCCCGGGACGGGACGGGCAGGCGTCCGCCGAGGCGTCCCCGGGCGGGAAGTGGGATCCCGGACGGGCAGGCGTGCAGGCGAACCGGGCCGCCGGAGCGTCCAGGGACGGGCGGGCAGGGCGTGCGCCGCGAGGCGGGCACCGGGACGAGTCCCCCGGGACAAAGGTGGGCAATACTGCCACAGGTTTTTGGATGGGTGGACCAAATCCACCTCTGATCCCGGATGGGTGAGCGATGTCCGCCATGGCTCCCAAGACGGGTGGGTGATGTCCGCCGCGTGTCCCTGGATGGGCAGGTAGGGGCTTTGCGCGGTCCGGGACAGGCGGGCGATGTCTGCCTTGTGTCCCGGAACGGGCAGGCCAGGGGCCTGCCATGCATCCCAGGACAGGCTGCCGATGTCTGCTACGTGAACGGCGAGCAATGTCTGCATGTGTCCCAGGATTTTTGGGCAGGGCTAGCCACGGGTCCCGGGATGGATGGTTGATGTTTGCCTTTGGTCCTGGGTCCGTCGCGGGCCTGGCCTGCCACAGGTCCCGGGACGGGCCGGGCGGATGATATACGCCACGGGTTCCGTGATCGGGCGGGCGATTACCGCAACAGTCGATGTCTACCTCTTGTCCCGGGAAGGGCTGGCCGGAGCCCATCTGGGTCCCGAGAGTAGCAGGCGATGTCCGTCACATGTCCCCGCGACTGGTTATCCCCAACCTACTCTTCCTGGGACGGACATTCAAGGTGTGCCACGGGTCCCGGGACAGGCAGGCGATATCTGCCCACGGGTTTTCGGACAGGTGGACCGGGCCCACGTCTGGTCCTGGGATGGGTGAGCGATGTCCGCCATGGCTCCCAGGACAGGTGGGCGATGTCCACCACAGGCCCCGGGACTGGTGGGGGAGGCCTGCCATTGGTCAGGGAATATCGGGTTCGGGCGAAGTCCGTCACGTGTCTCGGGAAATGAAGGTGGGCGAGGGCCGCCACGGGTCCCGGCAGGCGACGTCTGCCATGCGTCCTGGGACAGGCGGGCAAGGCCCGCCACGCATCCCGGGAAGGGTTGGCGAGGCTTACCACAGGTACTGGGACATTCGGGCAATGCCCGATACAGCTTCTGGGATAGTCGGGTGAGGTCTGCTACTGGTGCCTTATAGGCGGGTGAGGCCTGGAACAGCTGCCTTGACGGTGGGCGGGCGTGGCCTGTCACAGGTGCCGGGACGAGCGGGTTGAGGCTTGCCACGGGTCGGAATGGCCGGGCGAGCCCTGCCACAGGTCCAGGACAGGAGGGCGAGGCCTGTGATAGGTCCCCGGACGGGCGGGGTGAGGCCCGCCATTTGTGCCAGGGTGGGCTGGTGAGGCCTGCCACTGGTGCCTGGGTTGCCTGTGAGGGCCTCCCATGGGTGCCGGGACTGGCGGGCAGACCCGACCACGGGTGCTAGGACAGGTGGGTGAGACCCACCACAGTTGCCAGGACAGTCGTGGTGCGAGGCCCGCCGCAGGTTATGGGATGGAATGGGCAAAGGTCATCCAACAGGTCCCAGACGAGTGGGTGAGGCGACCAGGTCGGGCCAACAGGTGTTGGGCCCCCCAGGCCGGGAGTGACCAGTCCCTCCCGCCTGGGATGGGGCACCCGCCAGGTGAGGCGACCAGGTCGAGCCGCCAGTGGATGGGCCCTTGGCGGGGAGGAGATTTGGTCTGGCCGTCAGGGGGTAGGGGTGGGGCCTCCAGCGGGGAAGCAAATCAGTTGGGCTGCCAGGAGTGGGCCCCCCCAGTGGGGACGCGACTGGTTATTGCCGCCAGGGTTGAGGACCCTTGTGGGGAGGACACCAGTTTGGTCCCCTGGGGTGGGGCCACTGGTGGGAAGGAGAACGGGTCGGGCTGCCTGGCGTCGGGCCCCCGGCCAGGAGGAAAAAAAAAAAATAGTAGTTTTTCAGACCTAGCCAAATTTGCTCTAACTGCTCTTTGCTTGCCGCACTCTAATGCTGAATGCGAACGAGTGTTCAGTAAAGTTAACCTCTTTAAAAACTAAACAAAGAAAAACAGAACTGAAAACAAGGACAGTTACTGGGGGCTTTACTCTCTGCTATTTGCATCAAAGATTCAGGAGGGTCATGTGTTCATTTTACTCTTGCAAATGATATGTTTTCCAGAATAAATAATCATGCTCAGATATTCCAGAACGTCAGAGAACTTGAATTTGATTAGGAAGAAGATTCTTAAAGATATACTTTACAATTATTATTGTTATTAATTACTTTATCATGGGATAGGTATCAGTACCAGTCATGTTCAATTATATATATTTATTTTAAATTACTACTCAGTGATGCTATTTTGATTTTCGATGTTTCGGGGTGCTTAAAGATCTGTATGGGGTGGGCCTATCAACTCACATATCTTCGTGTTAATTCGTTATCAGTTTAATTTACATTATGGAAAGAAGTGACGTTCTAAGCTATACTTTTTTTTTAAGTTTTTAACACAGTGTTAATACAATATAGTAATAATTTGTCCATAACAATTGTTGATAACATTAACTAATTATTCATAATTCCATTTTTTTCTCGCTTTTGTAGAGAGAAATGTTTCATTTGTATTTTTTTCTTAATTATATATGTAAATTGCAAGCTATTAATGACTACAAAGAAATCATACATAAATTCATTATTTTGTCAAATTATAAAAATGTGTTAAAAATCAGAAACAGTTTGAGATAATAATTACGATAAAATCTACAATTTTGTACGATATTTTTTACTGAAAACCCATAATTTTGAGGAGCCAGTACGATAATTCCAATCCGAGAGTGTGGCAGCACTGCCCGGCACCCACTAGTGCTTCAGTTGTTCCCCAGATGAGGTAAAGGAAGGATGTATCGCATGTCCCCGGAAAGCGCTGCCAGACGCAAGATTCATGGCTAAATTTACCCTTAAATGATAAAGGATTGCAATTGATGTGTATGATGATTGGAGTGTGGATGATCAAGGTACCAATTTACAGCCCTTTAGCCTCAGTTGGTTTTTAAGATTTGATGGCGGATTTACAGAGCTGGCACAATAGTTTCCTTTTACAAAAGATTAATAAGGCATTTGAGTCTAAGTCACTTCACTGGTTCATTATTTAAGCAGAGGGCTCTAAGCGCTGAGGTCCTTCGAATATAGATTTAAATGCAAAACCAAAAATCGTCAACTGAGGATTCTTATTGATTCTGAAGCACCCGGAAAATATCCTTCCATATTTCCATTTCTAGGACTTGGAATCCTAAAACACTTCGGACTTATAATTCTAAAGTGTTCATGGTAAAGTCCTTCCTCGGTCCCACAGAATATGTTCCAGAAATCTATCTCTTCGATGTACCTTCCTATGAACACTGATTTTCAAGCAAGGCGTCGTGAAATACTTCCTTGTTTTGTTTTCTGGGAATACACAGTATTCTCTCTCTCTCTCTCTCTCTCTCAACAGTATTTTCTCGCCTCTCTTACTGGAGAATTGATGCTCTCTCTCTCTCTCTCTCTCTCTCTCTCTCTCTCTCTCTCTCTCTCTCTCTCTCAACAGTATTTTCTCGCCTCTCTTGCTGGAGAATTAATGGTCTCTCTCTCTCTCTCTCTCTCTCTCTCTCGTAGTAGCCATCTTGCTTGGTGAGACGTTCCCGCGTGAAGTCAGATTAATCAACAGATATCACAAGTTTAACATACGTCTAGAATTTGAGAAATATCTAGAAGTGTTCGTGAATTATCGGTGATAAGATTAATGTGAAAATAGTAGGATAAAGCGTCTTCTTCTAAGTTAGTTTAACAAGTGAAATACTGTAAATCAGAACAAGATGGCAGTAAGTTCCAACTGCGGTAAGAAATGGCGAAATTTAGCTTGCTTGGCAGATTCTTAATATGTTGAGGTAGCAGGAAGGGAACTGGCATTTCTCATCTATGAGATCAGCAACAGTCCTAACCAAAAAGATACAAAAGCATTCATAGATATATTAGAAGGATATAATCCTTCAAACTGGAACAAATCAACTGAAAACATCTTGAAAATAATTGAAGAAGTTCCAAATAAAATCCAAGTGGTCAAGAGACTCATAAAGAAAATATACATAAACCAACATATTCCAACAAAGAAAATGAATAAGGTGAACCTTGTGAATATCCTAATTGATGTATTAGGAAAAAGAATGCCAAAAGCATGCAAACTGTGTAAGGTGTGGTATAGCATAGTTAATCCACAAAACCTAATCAGAAAATGTGCTGCATGCAACATTCCGACCCATCCACAGTGTGCTGAGGTAATGCAAGATATGAGAAAAGATACAAGAATATTTTGTTCAACATTCCTGAAATTAAAAAGACTGTAGAATCAGTTTGGCAATTCTATTGGACAATAGAGAGTAATAATAAAATGAGAGAACTCACTGATGTAATCAGCCCCTGGCTTTATATGTTAGAAGACCGTCGGAAAGAGACTGCATTATGTAGGTTACGGATCGGCCACACACGGATTACTCATGGGTTTTTAATGAACAATGACCCTGAACCATTTTGTGAGGATTGTCTTGTTCCCCTCACAGTAAAACATTTAATAGTAGAATGCCCCAGCTTAATATCAGCAAGAAACCGTCATTTTAACGTAGTTGGAAGAATGGATCTTAAACTGGATGCCATTATAGGCAGAGATTTTAATGAGGATAAGCTTTTTAGTTACCTTCGAGAAGCAGGTCTTTTTGAAAAAATTTAGGTTAGTTTGGTCAAGATGTTTGAGTTTGTGTATGTGTTAGTATGTGTCAGTGTATATCATTTGCTTTTAAGTCTTTTTAGATCAGGAAATTTTTATGTACATAAAATTTACCTCCAATTGATAGATCTATTATCATATATAATGTTTTAGTACTTTTAATATCTATTTATTTTGACAGAACTCTGTAGAATTTGGAAGTTTGCGGGGTGCCTATGTTGCTTGTATATTTTGTTTATAATTAATTTGAAATAGGTGTGTAGGTGAGATAGGTATTTCGTGTGTTTTTGGGTTCTCTGTAGTTCTCTGACAGATTTTATATAAACATATTTATAGCATTTTAATTGACTTTTTCCTTTGCAATTCCTTTTAATGATACGGCGTAAATAACCTCGTCGTTGCGACGCCAGTAAGAATTAATAAATCAATCAATCCTATTTTATTTACTCTGAAAGCATTTCCCATTCCACTTTTTATGTGTTTAATGAATTGCGGGTCAGTACTTATAAAGCCTAAGTATCTTCCCATCCATATCCCAGCTATAAAATCTAGATTGAACTGAAATATGAGGAGCTTCTCTTTCTTTTCCTGTCTCATCGCCGTTTGAGGGAGAACTCAAATCTACTGGCAATAATCTTTAATCCAAGACAATTTTCCTGAATGACAATGGCAAGAATTTTAAAACCAAATCATAATTATGGATGCGTCGAAATTTTTACTTCATCAGGCTAACGATAATAGCCGGATAATTACCAATAACGAAGGCAATTACAAGGATATACAGGCATAGGCTCCTTAATTAAACAAAAAACCGCCGGCTGCTTCAGCCAACGTTGGGCGAATTAGTGGCCTCATTTGCATTTAATTTGCATTTTTCGTCTCAAGGATTCGTCCTGGGAACTTAGAAAGGAAGGCTGGCCTGATTTTCCTAAGGAATCGGTTTATTTATCTCAAAGTAAACACCTGGTTGACCAAGTTGTCCTTGTCTGGGAAAAATAAATCAAAATATAATCAATGTTAGTTCTTTATGTGGTCCTAAAATCAAGAATGGCTCAGCTGCGATTGAAAATAAAATTGACTTTATTGAGTGCAGTTCCGGGAAGTAAGAAATAAAATACTGAAAGTGACGTCATGTATTCGTTTGGTCCATAAAACTGAATTCGGTTTACATACTACAGCTATTCATATGGTTATATGATTGGGAATAGCAGGTGACTGCACTAAACTAAATCTTAGCGAAAGGGGAACCGAATTTAAAGTATGGTTTACCTCTGTCTATTTTTGATGGGAAAATGATTCGACGTTTTTTGGGGGAGAACAATTTTATCATTTCCATGCAAATTCTATTTCAAATTTTAAGTGGGCTGCGAGTGCCAGGCCTTTTAGAGGCCTCTACACCATCTGAGTTGAAAATCCAGTTGATACAAATTAAAATTTTTAAGTCAACATCCATAAAAAGATACAAAATATAATTTTTTTATTAAGTTAACTAACCCTAGTTGGAATTATTTTGAAGATATGGAATGGTGAATTAAAATAAAATTCAACTGGAACTTGACTTGACATTTCTAACTATTAGCTGAGGTCATGTGGCCACATTTTATCAGTAAAAGGACAATTGCTTCCAAAGATCTCAGATTCACGTAGAACGGAAGCGATGCCATCAGATGAGATCATGAGGCGATCCTTAACCAGTTTGTCTCTGTTAGAGGGTAGCGCCGTTAGTGGACCTCATGCGGTGCACTGTAGGTATTACTTAAGGTTCTTTGCAGTGTGCCTTTGGCCCCTAGTTGCAACTACTTTCATTCCTGTTACTCTACCTCCTTTCATATTCTCTTTCTTCATCTTACTTTTCACCCTCTCCTAACACTTGGTTCATAGTGTAGCTGCTTTGAGGTTTTTCTCCTGTTACACCTTTCAAACCTTTTGTTGTCAATTTCCATTTCATCGCTGAATGTACTCATAGGTTTCGGTGCTTGGCCTTTGGCCTAAATTCTATATTCAATTCCTATTCAACTCAACTTTACCAGTTTGTCGTCTTTGTCCGTTTTCTACTAATGGACAAACTAGACGTATTTCCTAGAATATCCATCTTTCCCGTTCGTTTGGATGAATACAAATCGAATAATTGGGGGCAAAAAGTAGTTCTACTAATTCGTGATCAAATTTGATAGAATGTAGCACGCGAAGGGAAAAATGCTTTATTCTACAACAGGACGAGGTACAATCCTGTTCCGGTATGAACAAGGTCTGTCTGTAGAGATACAACCCACAAATAAATATGATCTCGACGAAATCCCCATCAAATTACCCGAATCAGATCCCAGCTTCATCCAGGATTAATCAGATACAAACAAGGGGTTGTCTATCTGTTTTCATGTGCTCAAAAGCGATAAAATACATTACATTAAAGATGCCATCACGAGAAACAATGAAAAAACTCCATTTATGACAAGCAAGGATGGCTAGCGACGAGACATTCGAAGATGGACGCGAGCGAAGTGGATGGGATTCAAGTCCGGGGAACATTTTTCCCGAGATGTAACCGAGTATCGGACCTTTCCCTGAAAAAACGCGGGACAACATCTCTTGAAAACTAACCATAGAAACTTTTTGGAAATAATTTCGTTAAGTTTCCCACACCCAAAATCAATGAGGTGCCAATCACATAACCTAACCTAACCTACGGAATGGCAAAAAAACCGGGACTGGTGCAGTACTAGAATAAATCTCAGGAATTTGCGTCCAGAAGAACAAAATACGGTCGTCCATTACAAATGAAGGACGACGCGAACGGTTGCCCTCACGTAAACATTTGTTTCATAATATGCACGCAGGCGCATGAAGATGATATGATGCTATTGTGATAAAGATTCTGGAGATGAGATAAGTACTGTGTTAACGCTCACACGCACATACACATGGGCGGTTGTACTGTTTACATATAAATAAGTACATGGGGCAGGATGTCACGGACAGTCGCAGAGCGGGGTACATTTTATACAAACACAAGTGGCCGTAGGAGGGAGGGGGTGTTAAGGGGTGGGGTCACAAGGCCAAGCATTATACCATAATATGTGAGCACTCTAATTCCTAACACACTGAAACGATCCATTAAAAGCAGACATTATTCCTAAATCACGTCATAACCAAGCGATTTATTTATTTTTTATTTTACTTTTTTCTGGGAATGACGCGAATTCTTTAATAACGATAATGATAATGGACCTTTTCTAATAACCCCTTGAAATCGATAGGAACATTTTCCAAAAATCCGAGGAATTGAAAAGAAAATGAGGTACGATATCTTGAGCTGGAAAAATAATGAAAGGAAAAGCGACGCCTCCAATATTATCTTCTCTGGATTTTTTGTCTAAATAAATTATATTTATCTAAATTCTCACTCATCATGAAATGTAGAATTATAAGCAATGCGAACAAAGTCAGCATTCCTACGAGGAATGTAATATACAAAATATATTTTGGTAGATGCAGAAAGCTCATTTTTTATATAGAAAGTAGATGTTATCTCTTCATTATCGATTATATTATCGATTACATAATTATATATTCATTATATAATGTATTTTTCTCACTAATCTTGAAGGGTGAATTATATAATCGATTATGCATAGATAGTAATTATTCTTTTTTTTTCAAACTTTACTTTCAGCAACTACCGAAATGGACTTTGTATATTACATTCCTATTATTACGGAAATAATTATATGAAATACAAATGACCTCGTTCGCCTGGCTTTTTTGCGATATAAAAAATAATTTTATTCTTCTATTTGATTCCAGGGTAAACAGCAAAGCTTTGAATCAAAGAATGAATAGATCACAACACCTTTCAATTTCTACCTACAAACCTACAACCCTTTCAGATCTCATTCCTAATCCATCAATATAACTATTGCCAGCCTTTCGACATCTATCAGTGTTCGTATTATCTCGAGAGTGACGCCACAGTCCTTTCTTCGATCAGCAAGCTTTCTCTAATTCCCTTTTCGTAACAAGTTATGAATAATTTGCACTCTTATTTTTTTTTTTTTTTTTATGAACTACGAAAATACTTTTGTCCGATAAAGG
>NC_061098.1:35844666-35862166 GCF_015104395.2 Macrobrachium nipponense | reverse complement strand
ATATATATATATATATATATATATATATATATATATATATATATATATATATATATATATATATATATATATATATATATATATATATATATATCATCCCGAATAACCCATCTGACATCTGAAGGGTCGGAAGGAAATGTGATACGATCACAAGAGGCAACTGGACGTCAATAAAGGAGGTTATTGGGTGATAGTCCCCTTTTATGTAGCCATATGTACTTAACTTCTCTCCTTACACATCTGACGTCCAAATCCTTATATTTGTTTTATTCGCCTATTTCTTTTATCTACGATTATCTGAATTCATTCCATTTGGGTTCAAAGCATAATTGCGCATTTTGAGAAGGTTTAGAATTTATGGTCATGTCTGAACGTCTAAAAATATAGCACAAATTCAGTAGCTTTTGGACATTTGGAATTTGGCCTCTGATTTGTAATTTTGGAAAGAATTCCTAATGTCTTCGCTTTTTTAAAGACTGGAAAGATTTGATATGAACAGACCTTCTAATAGAATAGTGTTCCTTTATTAGAGATGGCCGTGATTAACCAATATTCATTATGGCAGGAAAAACGTAAGGAATGATTCCGCAACTATTTGTTGATTCTATAATGGAACTTTAATAGTAATATAGTTTGGAATTATTTGCTAATAATTCTGTAGCTACAATTACAAAAACAATCCCAGCTGTAAGCTTTTGTTTTAAGTTTATGTTCATTGATTTATTTAACCGATTAAATGATAGGAATATTTATATAAGCAGAGAAAAATCAGGAAATAATTCCTCCACCAAAAGAAAAAAAAGATTAAATTTGTTACACGTAATATGTAATGAATTTAAGGGGAAAGGCCATTCCAGATAACCGCACAATAATTCTCCCTTATTTTACTTTTTATGGAAATATATAAAATAATTGATTTCTGTAAAACTGATTATTAACAGGAGCAATAACACAATGATACCAATAAGGAAACATTATCCCAAATGAAGTTATTTTCATAGAAAATGTCTTTTTGTTGATCGTAACTTTATGAGGAAGATTCCAGAGGAGATGAAACAGTAAAAATCACAAAATAATGTTTAAAAGAATATTTCCAATGAAATGGAAATTGAATTTGTATCTGGTGGACCTTGCATGGTCATTCTGGTTTGAACTAATGGCCATTTTGCCTAATGTTATTACCCTAACCTGATTCAGCCAGTTGTCCTATTAGCTTCCGGTTATGTTTGGCCCCCACCCCCGCCACCCACCCACCCTACCCCAAAAATTATTTCCATTTATGTATGCGGGTCCGTGTGTGTGTGTGTGTGTGCTTGTGTGTTTGTACGTTTGTATAAGTGACCTTGTCAACGATGGTATGCCTGCATCAATTTGTGTTGTCCTTATGATACCTCCTATTGCTTGTAGAATCTCTCTCTCTCTCTCTCTCTCTCCTCTCTCTCTCTCTCTCTCTCTGGAAACTGTATTACAATAACGGGGTTTTGAGAAGGTGCACATGCGTTTTCTCCACTATCCAAAATACGTAATAAAATATTTTGAGCTCAGAATTAATAGCAGAATTTCGCTGGGATTTTTCCATTCCTCACCAAACTACCTTTAAAAAGTATCTTCCTCATTAAGGCAACTGATTTTTTCGAACTCACGTTTGGCTGCTGTTTCGTCTTAAATTCAAACTTGAGGCTTTTTTTTTTTTAGAAACTTATTGATTTTTCTGAATTCCGATTCCTGTATTTACTTAGTAGCGGAACTTGTAACCAGTTTTGAGTATATAAAGATGTAGTCAGATATCTGTCACGGCCTGAATTAAGAGAAAAGGATGAGAACCATGACTGATGTTCGCAGATGGTAGAGAACAACTGGAGATACTGGTAGAAAGAAATCAGAAAAAATTTGACAATAAGTTGGCAAGACGAGAAAGTTGGGAGTAAACGTATAATCTTAATTCCATGAAATATTAATTGAACAGCTTATTAATAAGACGAGACATCACTGGAAAAATAATTAACGCTCTGGTAATTCAACATATACTAATTAAAATGTATTTCAAACGCATGAATGGTCATGTGAAAGTTATTGCCACTAATTACTTCAGAATTAAGCACTACTCTTAACTATGTCTAATTTTAGATGCCTGAACCTTATTTCGGTATTAATTCTGACTAGATGATACGAATTAAATTATATCTTCTCTTTTTTTATATGTTATAAATCTATGTAAGTACGTTTTTAATACATTTCAATATCTTCGAAATAATTAAAATTGGCTTCATATTTCACTTAATGAGAAAACAATCACTTCTGATTTTGTGAATATTTTCATTTATCTAATTTTTTTCTTTAATCATGTTATCATGCATTCTAATTTGAATGTGTTACCTGTTCACATTAATTTCTTATAAACTAATTTCCTCATAATCCTCTTCAGTTCAGTCAATATATATGTTGTTATTTATTCATTATTTGATATTATTATCATTGTGACATGAATTTCGTGGGATTTCGACGGTAATATTCCAGGTTAATAAAGCCTAAAGATTAACAAATCCCTTCTAACGTATGCTGCTTAAAAAGATAAAAATTACGAGATTTTATTGATAAAAATGTGTAAACTTTCTACAAGCATAAGAATTTATTTACCAACGCCTCCGTTGACGAGATCATGCCCTTCAAGCCCGGCTGGAAATCTGTACTAAGAAAGCTCCCTTTGCTGACCACCGCAACTACATGTACGAGTACACCCAAATCAACGGCGTGGCGATGGAAGAGAGGGTCTTCCATAATTCCAGCAAACCAAGGATGTACGTGCTCTACATTGATGATACCTTCGCCTGCGCCGACTCCCAGGATGAGATAGAGCAGTTGCGATGTGCATTCCAGGACCACAGCTGCCTCACGTTCACGATAGAACATTGCCAAGACCGCCGCCTCCCCTTCCTTGACGTCCTTGCCAAACAGCAAGATTGCGGATTCAGCACAAAGGTGCACACGAAGTCGACGAATCTGGAATGTGCGTGAACGGTGAGAGTGAGTGCCCTGAGAGGTATAAAAAGCGCTCCACCATCAGCGCCTTCGTCAGGAAGGCCCTCTCACACTGCTCCTCCTGGAATGACACACACAGTTGAGTTGGAGCGCGCTGCCCAGGTCCTCGTCGGCAACGGACACACCAATCGTGCTGTTGATGGATCGATAAGGAAGAATATGGAAGTCCGGAACCACCAGGAACCCCGCCCCGACGTTCCAGAACCCACCGAGGTTTTCTACAAGGGGCACTTCCACCGGAGGTACAAGGAGGATGAGCAAGCCCTCAAAAACATCAGCCCCACCGACCCAGACAAAAAGATTAGGGTAGTAATATATAATTAAAGTGAAGAAGATGAGTAGCCTGGTGATGAGGAACAACCCTTCGGCCCCCCGTGCAGGATCCCTTGAAGAAGACGAGTGTGGTCTACCGATACACATGCCCGGTCCGAGAATGCCTCGGCAAATACATCGGTATGACCGCCGTGCGTTTCTCCAAGCGAATCTCCTGCCACGCCCAAGAAGGATCCATATTTAACCACGCCAGGACTGTTTATAACAAACGAATAAAGTCAAGTGATATTATCCCTAATATCGAGATAATAGACCAGACAACGGATCACGACGTCTTCACCTCCTGGAAGACCTTTATATAGGAAAGGAGAAACCAAATTTAAACATCACTCAGTAAACGTTTCTCCTTCCCACCGCTGCCCGAAGAGCAGCGAACGACCCCCCGACAATGCCAGATAATCAGGAGCCCCCACAGAATGATAGGACTTCTGCTACAGACACAATTCCTGATGTTCATCCCCAGGCACACTACAGTGGCGCTCGCATGACAGAATCTCCATGAATATCATTGAAAGATCCACGACTTTGTCCAACACCAGCCCGACCAAGGAAAATTGAACATTAGGACTGAACTGCTATAATTACCACCACAAGACTTTATTAGAGCCAATAGTTTTCCTCACATATGCAGGTGTTAAATTTACAGTTATGGGCTGCTGTGAAGCAAGAGCACGTGCCAGCATAAGGCTGGGCTGAATCTAACTCGAGAAGATGACCTGCATGAAGGTCGAAACGTCACGTAATACCAGCATTAACGCCAGCTGTAAACCAAAGACGACCCCGACCCGGAAATGAACTACGCCTACGGAATAATACCGGCACTGATGACGACCCCAGCTTGACTTGGACCTGTTTTAATAAAATAAAAGGTCACCTTCAGCATTTTTATAATTTTTAGAATTTCCCGAAATGAATATTGGCAAGTTACTCAGAACATAGCTGAGCCTGAGAAGCGAATTGTAAGAAAAACAGAAAAAACAATACATAAAATCAACTCGCTTAATTCTGCCATTCTCTTTAACAGCATTTGCTTAAAAGAGGGTCTTCTACCTAAATAATAATAATAATAATAATAATAATAATAATAATAATAATAATAATAATAATAATAATAATAATAATTCTCAGACCTGACTCTTGAAGCTTAGTTGTCATCATAGATAATAATGATAATAATAATATCGAACCATCACCTTCAGCTGACCCGAATGAAATAAAATACAGTGACAAAAAGTTCTGAAGACAAGAGACCTCGCGATTTTAACACCACATGACGCTTCATACTGACAATAACTACAGGGTAATTATCCCAAATTGTTCTTCTACTTTCAGTCCCTTGAAACTTACGTGTAAACTGTGGCTGCAGAAAATGTCGCTTGTTTAGGTCATGTCTAGGTCCTAAGTTAGGAGAAATATAAGAATTCTGTTGTTAGGCGATAAATGAGAATTTTTTGTGACTTATTGTTAGTCTGCAGGAAATATTTCATGAAAAAATCCGGTAATGTTCGTTCATCTAATAAATAACTTTTTTTGGTTTTGTAATAACAACAAGAACAACAAGAACAACAACAGCAATAATAATAATAATAATAATAATAATAATAATAATAATAATAATAATAATAATAATAATATTTTAGTATTATTATTAATGCACATTTCAAACCATGTTTTGGACAGTTTTGATCTTAAATAATAAAAATAACATTAATGATAATATCTCGGAAGAAGACCCTATCTCAAACAAACTTTATCGAACAAAATGGTAGTCTGGATGCCGTTGAAATTGTATTATAGTTTCTCAATCTCTCGAATGAGTTTGTTGTAGCAACAGGTAAAAAATAAAGCAGCTGTCCAAAGTTCATTTATTCCTTGACGTTTCGGTAGAGCTTTCTACCATTTTACAAAAGGTGAAAAAGCCAGGGGTACAACTACGCCATAGATTTTTTTTTTTATTGTCAAATCTGGGGGATGAGGTGAATCCTCCTATTGGCTGGGAACAGAATGACTCATCCGGAGAATGCTGATTGGCTGGCGTAAGTTCCTGGGAGTTCTGGTCATAGGGTAAAGTGCCTGAAATGGATAATTTACTGATCTTTGTGGTAGATTATAAGAGCAGCTTTTTTATCTGCATTGGTGGGCGTTTCGTGGACAGCAATGCTGTTCTTCAGGGCTGTCTCATCTTTCTTATACTCAGTGTTCATGTAGCCCTTGTAGAACAGTCTTCTCACTCTTGCATGGGGAGGGGTTCTTCTGACGACGCCATCTATTGATAGCATTTCTCATCACCCTTATAACCTGTTTGTAAAATATCTGTTATCTACCCATGCTTTGGCGACATGTTTAAGCTCACTGAAAGTGGTATTTCAAGAAGAAAAGTGTGAGCAGGGATGATGAATGTAGGTGTTCATCATGGAGTATTTGGATTTTTTGTGTATTCACTATTTCCTTTCAAGTAGAACCTGATGTCGGTAGGCTTACAGTGGACCTTCATGTAAAAGCCTTGAGAACATCCAAAAAAGGAATGGTGGCATCTACACATCCCTCACTTGAAATGGAGAACCAATTCCTACTCAACAGTACGCCTAAGTGTCTTCAGTTCATTTTCATTGGTGAAGTTGATGAAGGTGTCATCAATATACCAAATTTATACAGCTGGTCAGGTGATCCTACTGAGGACACGCTGCTCAACCACCCCCGTTAAAAGTTGGCGAACAGCTCATAAAGAGGAGAACCCATGGCTACTTTGTCAATCTACTTCCACATTTGCTCTACTTAGCACAAATCTCTAGCAGACGCCGTAAGGATGCCTCTGGAATTATCAGTATTGGGTTAAAATCATCTCTGTAGACCCTGTCAAGGATCATCCATATTGTTTCATCTATAGGGACATTGGTAAAAGGTCGCTACTTCCAATGATGTGGTGATACCCTGGGATGACACGGAGTAAAGCCTCTCAAGAAACTCTATAGACAAAGCAATGCAGAATTTACTGGATTCATATAGGGAAAAATTTTGTTCACAGTCATGGCTAGCTGGTAGGTCACCGACAGGCATTGTCATGGAGAGGAGGGAGTTATCATCTTTGTGCATTTTTACATTGCTGTAGATGTCATAAACAGTGGCCCCCCTCCTCTTGGAGAAGATGGAATTTGGGAGGACCTCAGTTTTAACACATTCGCCCACAGGCTTAGGCCTCTTCAACATGTGGCAGTTCAGCCTATCTGAAGGAAGGCATGCTCATCAGTGAAGGGCTGGTAATCCTTCAGATGTGATGTCCCTTCCAGTTATGATACAAAGATACAAACATTTGCAATGTACAAACATCTTGTACACAGTGCATCGGCGGTGGGCATACTTCTTATCCTTAGAGAGAGGGCACCTTCAGTTCGTCACATTTCTTAATTGCCAACTGCTGATGTAAAAGTCACTGGAGTAACTGCTGGGTATCCTGGAGTTCCTGACATCTAGGTCATGTTACCATAGGTTTAAATATCTCGTAAGATGCGGCTGAACTGCCATGTGATGGAGAGGCCTAAGCCTGGGGGCTAAACCTGTTAAAATTGAAGTCCTCTCTTCAGCTCCTCCTCCTGGAGGATGCTATGACAGAGCAGAGATCGTATCAGAGCCTCTTATTGACAAGATAAATGGAGGACATCAGGAGAGAACTCCATGACAGAGAGGACACTATAATCCATCAAGCAGATAAGACAGCCATCTTCATCTTATTTTGCCAAGATGACATACTTGAAGATTCCTCCAAATTTCACCTCAGCTTAATAGTCATACAAACAATTAATGCTGCCATAGATGCTGTACACCTGCCCAAGATTATGCATTATTAATACATTGGCTGCTTCTAGTCCAATATAAAAACATACAAGGCCAATAAACCTCTTAGTAAGCCAATGCCCAACCCTGAACTACCAGTAAGCCAAGACATTGAACAGAATTTTTACTCCATGAGTGCTCAGTGAACTCCGTATAGCTTTGTTTGTAGAGTTTCTTGAAAGGCTTTACTCTGTGTCATCACATCATTGGAAGTAAAGGGATTTTTTTACAAATGTGCTCATAAATGAAATGATATAGATGATCCTTCAGAGGTTTACAGAGATGATTCCAACCCAACATTGAACATTCCAGAGGCATCTCTACTTCGCCTGCTCGAGATTTGCACTAAGGAAGCCCAATTCATCGATCAATGAGGGCAAAAGAGGAGGCCTATTGATTGAGTAGCCATGGGTTCTTCTCTTGGACTTCTGTTTGCCAACTTTTATATGGGGGATGTTGAATACTGTGTCTTCAGTAGGATCCCAAGACCAGCTGTATATGTTTGGTATGTCGGTGGCACATTCACCAATGTCACCGACAAAAATCAACTGGAGACACTCAGGCGCTCCATTGAGGAGGAATTGGTTCTCCATTTCACATGTTAGAGAAGTGTGGATGTCCCCATTCCCTTTTGGGACATCTATATCACCAGCACTCTCCAAGGCTTCTACACACAGGTCCACTATAAGCCCACAGACCTCATGCTCTGCCTCAACGGTTCTTCTTGGAATACCACTTCCAATGAATACATTGCCCAAACCCTGGTGGATAACAGATATTGTAAGTGCCTGGTCACCAGGGTGACAAGAAATGCTGTCGACAGTTAATATCACCAGAAGAACCATAATGTCCATAAAAGTGAGAGACCATTAGGCTGTTCAACAGGGGTTGCATGAACACAGAGTATAAGAAAGATAAGACAACCCTGAAGAACAGCATTGGCAAACATGTAAAACCCATTGATGCAGATGAAAAAGTCGACCTTACCATCTACTACAAGGCTCAGAAGACTACCCAGTACATCATGAAGAACAACCAACACAAGTGAGTATCCCATAAAGAGGAGAGATTTACCAAACATCATGCCCTGAGAAAGGCCCTAATGCCAGCAGATTGTAAGGAGTGCAAAATCCCAAAATGACAGCAACAACCATCGCTGCCTCGAACAAAAGGAGACCTTTCCACCCCCCGATGGAAACCATTACTGAATTTAACCCAGGAGACCCTTCTTCTCCCTACCACCAACAGGAGAATAGCAAATTCACTCACCCGTTACTCCAGGCAGATTGCCCCATGACCAGAACTTCTGGGACTTACCACCAGCCAATCAGCAACTACGTCATTTAGACAGACTCTTCAGGATGAGTCGTTCTATTCCCAGCCAATAGGAGGAATCACCTCCCACCAGCATTGACAGAAAATCAAAAACCAAAAAAGATTTCTGTAATCCCACTTGAAGTATAATTACAGCATAGCTGTACCCCTGGACTCATTTCCCTTTTGAAAAATGATAGAAAGCTCTACCAACACGTTAAGGAATAAATGTACTTCAGACAGCTGTTGTATAATATACTTGCTGCTACAGAGAAACTAATTTGAGAGATTGAGAAATTGCAATACAAACTCAATGGTGTCCAGGCTGCCATTTTGTTCAGTAATAATAATGATAATAATAATAACAATAACAAAAACAGCAACATCAACAACAACAACAACAACAACAATTATAATAGTGATGATTCAAGATCCACAACAATATTAAGTAGCGGATTGTGATGATTTATATAAGCGCTACAATAGCTTTCAAACGCTATACTGGGGTTATCTTGAGTCTAATTAAAAACTTCGGTACAAAGAGTGAATAAGGGAACCCTGTTTTGTGGTCTGGAACAGTGGATGACCGCAGCACTTTATTTCTCCAGACAGCACTATTTCTCGAAAGGGCCAGACAGCAGGTAAAAATGATCAGTTGCCCAACAACTATAGTTTCTCGTGGCCAATCAGCTAGATCTTCTCATCTGCAGCCCATATAAATCCGAAACGTTTCAAGCGGATGATGGAATGCACAAACAAGCACAGCTATCAGTGAGAAGATAAAGATGTGATTGGCCGCCAGAGACATAAACAAAAGTGACACGGTCACCAAGTTGGGCATTACCCGCTGTCTGGCCAGTTGTTGAAATAAAGCGTCGTGGTCACCCTCTGTTCCAGCCCACAGAACAGAGTTCACTTTTTCAGTTTCTGTACCGAAGTTTTTAATTAGGCCCAAGATCAGTGTTCGAAAGCTATTGTACGCTGTACGCTTTTATAAATCCACACTATCCTTTACTTGATATTATTGTGGGCTTTTATTCATATTCCAGTTTGGATATTGAGAAAATTCGCCTCAATAATAATAATAATAATAATAATAATAATAATAATAATAATAATAATATCCACAATTATATATTAGAAATATTTTTCTATGTAAAAATCTATAACAAAGACTTTCGAACACCTGAACGGTGTTTCTCCTCAGTGTAACGTTACACTGAGGAGGATCGAAAGTCTTTGTTACAATAACAATAACAATAACAATAACAATAACAATAACAATAACAACAATAATAATAATAATAATAATAATAATAATAATAATAATAATAATAATAATGACTGTTTTATGTATCGAAGAATCACACAATGATAGTATTCATAAAATAACAAATTCCCCCTCCCCCCAAAAAAAAAAACTGCTCTTTAATCAGTCCTTGTTTGTCTAAGAAAGTCAAAGCAAATAGGTCCTCGACTCCTCTGTAAAAGTAAGAATCTTCAATTGAAGCAGGATTGTCACTATCTAAACCTGGCTTCAGAGGTTTCACAAACGAAACCAAATAGATTATGACTTAACAGAAAGACTTTCCTTTTCGCGACCTGTTTTCGGTGGCCAATTGACTACAACCAGATATGACTTGTGACCTGGTTTTAATTCTGATTTATTTGATTGCTTGAATGAGTGTGTGTGTGTGTGTGTGTGTGTGTGTGTGTGTGGCAGAGAGAGACTGTTCAAAAGGACTGAGTAGTAATGACACAGGTTACCTATAAAAATGGCTGGCCAACTTTCATTAACAAAAGACAGAAATAAAGAAATGATACTTGATTCTGAACTCTATGTAGCATAGAATGTGTCACTCATCTTCTTGGCCTTCAGCTTTTCCCCGCCGTTTTTAGTCAGCCTTCTCCATCTTCCTCTGTCCTGTACATCGTCTTCTCTTGTGCCACTCATAACAACAGAAAACGGGAATTGATCATCCTCTTAAAAATATATCATAGCACAACTGACTAATAAATTCCCAAAGTTATAATGCTACTTAAATTCTTTTAACCCTCTTTACCAACTAGAATCAACAAGCATTAATCTTATTATAATCCTGTGAGTTCTACTTACACGTAACGAGAGCCCCAAAGAGTAAGCACAGTGTAGTGCCCCGAGTCTTCATACCCGCATTGCTTAAATACAATAGATGGCCTGTGGTGACTGCGTGATATACAGGGTGTCCATAAAGTCCCAGTACCATCCCGATCCATAAATACTTGTTATTGGTACTGGGACTTTATGGACACCCTGTATTACAATGCTGATGCCTTATTTTATCGGGATTAATAAAATTTCAGCTCATAGAGAAGTGGATGTCTTTTGGTGATTCTGTTTTTTTAGAGAGAGAGAGAGAGAGAGAGAGAGAGAGAGAGAGAGAGAGAGAGAGAGGTTGGAGGGGCGGGTTTGAGGCGCGGGATGGTGGGCGCATTTTGTTGAAAGAATCCTTCTTTAACAAGGAAGGGGAGAGACAGACAGACAGACAGAGAAACGTTTAACTTTCAACGAGTGAAATTTATGATTATCAAAAGTGATTCTATTTAAAGAGAGAGAGAGAGAGAGAGAGAGAGAGAGAGAGAGAGAGAGAGAGACTTACCTTTCACAAGACTGAACAATATGGGCACCAGAAGTGATTTAATTTATGAATATCGAACGGGAGAGAGATGGGCGAGACACAGCACACACATTATCTCAAACAGGCAGAACGAAGCCCCGTACTTATTCGCGCATAAATCATGTCATCGACAACACAGAGTATCATCAAAGCCACATCAGAGAATGACCCGAGCTATATTTGGGTTCATTAAAATCTCAAATCTGTTTCACATCGCCGTTATGACAATTGTTCCGCTGCGCATTACGTATGGAAATGATTTCGAATTGGAAAGCGGTGTAGATAAATCTCATTTCTGAAAACATTCATCAGTAGGAATTAAATTCGTTATTCGGCTACGTAGCCAGATTCTATGGACGTCATTCCATTTACGTGTTTTCAAAAACGAACCCTAACTGGCCTCGTGATGAGAGTCTTAACAACTGACTTCTCGCAAATTATAGTGGAGTCGGTCTCTTAATTAATGTACGAGTATGAGGATTTATATTTATAGTTTTTTATTTCTGGTTTCGTATGTATGAGACTTGTTGATGTTTTGATTTATCTATATCAACCAATGGATGTACCCATATGCGGAAGATTTACGTAACATTATTTCTCTCTCTCTCTCTCTCTCTCTCTCTCTCTCTCTCTCTCTCTCTCTCTCTCTCTCTCTCTGGAATGATATCCAGAAGTTTATTTAACAACAAACATTGAAATGAGGCAGAAATAAATGCGTTTTCCAGACAAAGAAATGACAAATTAATCGACATTTATTTGAAATTAAGACTGAAAATAAAACTAAAACTTGTCAATGAACCAAACAAATACCATTAGATGAAGAAAGGTCAAATATCAGGTGACTACAGAAACGAAAGGAACCAGAAGAATGATGGAACAGGGAACCGCTTCTTAACGATCTTAACAAGTTGTTTGAGAAGATTACGTCGACCGCCCTTTTATAGTGAGAACTTCCACAGGAATCAGGAAAGTTCTTGTTTTCTGTCTTACTCAGTTCAAATAAGTTTAAATCGGAAAGTGTTAAGATAGCGTGAATCGAAAAAGTATTCAAAAGTTGTTAGTCGATTGAAATAATTTAATTTGGTAGCGTTAAGATAGCGTGATCGAAAGTATTCAGTGTTAGTCGATTGATAGTTTAACGGATTATTGCGTTAAGATAGCGTGAATTGAAACCTAATCAATATTAGTAAATCCAAATAAACTTAAATCATAGCGTTAAGGTAGTATTAATCGAAAATTATTCAATATTAATCAATGCATAGCTTAAATCGGTTAGTGTTAAAATAGCGCGAGTTGAAAAGTGTCCAGCTCTAGTCAGTTCAAACTGAATAAGGTAAGAAATTTCTATAATTGTATATGAAAGCAAAGGTCCATTTATTTAGCTTAAATTGGATAGCGTTAAGATAGCTTGAATTCTAAGTGTTGAATACTTATGAATTCAAATAAGATTAAATCGGATGGCGTTAAAGTAGCGTGAATTGAAATAAAAACGTTTATAGAGTCAATTCAAGATTCAAGGTTTCTTTAAACAAGAGAATTATCGTCCATATCTGTGGTAAAATAACTTTATGTATAAAATATGTAAGTCTGAATATCGCTTTATATATATAGCGGTTGCAACTTCATTTTATGATTCACTATAAAGCTTGTTTGCAACCGCAAATAAGATTTTGATTATTTAGTAGCAAAATCTTGAAATATTAGTAGTATAGATCGAACAATTTATCGATAAACGAAAGTGATATTTTTTTCAAAATTAGTTTAAAAGACTTCGTTATTCACTTAATGGAGAACAGTGGAGGAAACACTCATCTGTGATGGATCGAATGAGGTAAGAAATTATTCTTATAGTTGCATATGAAAACAAAACGGTATTTCTAAGTGACAACTCTGCACGGACTGTAAGGAACGACCCCGCGAATACGAAAGTCGCCAAGGATTTCGGGGGGGGGGGGGGGGGCGGGGGGGGGGGGGGGGGGGGGGGGGCGTCAAATGTATTTTTCTGTGTTTATTACGACCCCCTATGGGTTTAATTACAGTCGACCGACAAAAAATAATAATTTTTACTAAGCAACCAAAATACTATATTAAGTCAATTTCCAAGGAAATATCGGGCGCGGAGCAATTACTTAAACCCACCAGCAAAGGTTCCTTTATTTAGGTTAGGTGAAGCTTTTAGGAGACAAGTGACTTTCCTCCTCAATAATGAGCTGATGAGACAATATTTGCGATTTCGGTTTCGTTTCTCGAGGATGGAATGAGTTCTTAAGAGACTTCTTGTATTTAAAAAAGGAAAGTTCTATTATTGCAGCTTTGTTTCGAAGCTGAATGAACTGATTATACCTTCTCTTCGTTTTGTAATACAGATTATTTATGAAACAAAAATTAGAAACAATTCAGAAACTTATAACGAGTTTAAAAAATCTTTGTAAAAAAAGTCTCAAGAAATTGATAATCTCCTGTTGAATGATCAAAGACCTCTCGTATTTCTTTAGTAAATCGTAATATTACAATATCAATTTGATGAAACCATTTTCCTTTTAATATGTCGTTACAGATTTCATTCTACAATTATCTATTCTTATCCCCTGTCCCCTCATTCAATAATTGCTCTAATGTTACGACAGAAGGAGAGAATATGCGCAACATGATGTATAAAATAAGGGATAAGGGAAGTATAAAATAGAAAAGTGGAAAAGGGGGGAATTTTATCGTGAAGGAAATTTCCAATGATGAGAGAATACAACCGCGGAATAATTAGAACTTTGTAAAAATCGTTGTTACACGTTTATATTATATTTTCCCCCAAGGAAAATTTTCTAGGAATAATTATAAATGTTTTCTATTATGTTTAGATTTCATTAGGTGAATAAATCTCTCTCTCTCTCTCTCTCTCTCTCTCTCTCTCTCTCTCTCTCTCTCTCTCTCTCTCTCTCTCTCAATACAGTACGAAAATACGAGCACACGTGGACGTAGATACACACTAGCGGTCAAAATATTTCGTGATTGCTGTTATTTTTACTTTCCAGTCTGATCTACAATGGTCCCAATAAGGTTAATGGACAGTACCGTTAAATTGTTACGCTATTTGAGAATTTTTTTTTTTTTTTTTAGATTTTTGTTACGTGATTTTATATAGTTTCACTTTGTCAGTTTTATAAATCCTTATTTTGTTTGTAGTAACTTGTAGTATCATGGGTTTCATCGTCACAGTTATCGTCACCGTTCATCACAAGAGATAGTTGTGACATGACATAGTGTCTTCGGGACGTTAAGTACCGCCCGCTAAGAAATTTGAAGTTTTCTTTCATTTATTCAAAGCATATGTGCTTAAAACTGGCTTTTGGTTTGGCTAGTACAGATTTTTATGCCAGGTTATTATTATTATTATTTTTTATTATTATTATTATTATTATTATATATAATATATATATATATATATATATATATATATATATTTTTTTTTATTATTTTTTTTTTTTTTTTTTTTATTTTTTTATGATTGATGCTTCAGCACTATTAATCTTATAAAGTCTTCTCTATTTTTCTGATGACGGGGCTTTCTCCCGTTGTTGCTTATAATGGATAAAAGGTTGATCCCGAAAATCTGGGGAAAACAAACTGCATGGATGGAATTCGCCGATAAAATATTAACGATTAATTATAGCTAATTCCTGTGAGATTTAAATACTTACATAAGGGACAGTGAGCAAATTACTTGCATTGGCTATTAGATGAATCAATTCATTACCAATATTTTCATTTGCGAATGAGATATGATTTTAGCATTTTTTGGTGATATCTTATATCGCTATACGCTCTCCTGAACGATAGATAATAAAAAATCGTTTCAGAAAAACTTTAAAATACGCAAAATACCCGAACGGTTTTATTTCATAGAAGCTCAAACGTCGTCGTTAATCAAAAAAAAAAAAAAAAAAAAAAAAAAAAAAAAAAAAAAAAAAAAAAATGGACGAGCCTGAGAAAACAAAGAAGACTTTTACGTTTACTACTTAAAAAGCAAAAGACATTACGGGCGCGATCTGATATCCTGCGCATTAAACGTAGCGCTGTTCATCTCAAGAAACATGGATCTAAGAACAGCAAACGACCACAGCACTCAATTGGATAGAACTATTGGTGCGGAAGAAAAAAGAGAATCATTAGAGTAACACTGTCTTCCCCGATGGCTCTGTGAGTGACGTTTACTGGGCCGCTTAAATGCCTGAATTTACATTGGTCGCTTTTGTTTGTAGGGGTGTTTACAAAGGACAAACGATATGTTAAGTTATTTATCGTTAGTTTAGGCAACTCACAGCTGCCTTTTTGATATGCAGTGGATTGTTTGGAAAGTGATATATTACATAGTTTAATTTTACCTCGCAAAATTCATGGATGGATCCAAGTAATGGAATGAGAGTCATTCAATACGATTGTTAAATCCTTTCCAGGAGAAATAAGTAGAGTTCACTATTAACAGCATCAGCACGTACAAAGAAATAACATAATGTCGTAGGCACCTGCACAAGAAGAACATAAAAGAAAACATGGAAAGGCAACTGGCAAAAAAAAACATATTAAAAAAAAAAATCCTTTTAGTTTATCAGTCACCCTCTAATTCGTTTGACGACTATATATATATATATATATAATATATATATATATATATATATATATATATATATATATATATATATATATATATGTATGTATGTATGTATGTAGTATGTAGTATGTATGTATGTAGTATGTATGTATGTATGTATGTATGTATGTATGTATGTATGTATGTATGTATGTATGATGTTCTGCATAAACTCTGCAATGCATTGAGCAATTTTTCAATCAAACTTGGTATACATATAACTCACTATCTAGAAAAGAATACTGTGAGGATAAACATCACTGCCATCAAAGAGGTGGGGTGGAAGGGATAAGACACTATAAAGATAACCGAAGACGACAGGATATTGGTGTCTAACCCATAGTTTTCTAGGTTGCTGATATGAATAGGGACACTCCAATTCCCTTAAAGTCCAAATTCAACCATGATAGGAATGGTAGAGGAGGTGGTGGCAGTATAGGAAACCCCTGTAATATCTTTGCGTTTTTAGTGAAAATTATGATTTATCTTAGTTGATGCATAGTGTTTCTTCGAACCAATCTGGTCGTGCCTAGTCTATTTTTCCACTGCATTATCTTACTATTCTGTTTGCTGCTCCTTTGTTGGTCCACCGTAGTCGCTGATTAGTTGTACTGTTACAAGTATTTGAATTGAGCTAGGCCATTGATTCATCTCTCTCTCTCTCTCTCTCTCTCTCTCTCTCTCTCTCTCTCTCTCTCTCTCTCTCGTGACTGTGACCTCATTATCATAATTTCATTATCAGCGAACCAACTGGATTTTCGCCTAATGAGCAAATCGTGGAAATTTCGGGTCGCCATAAACTGACGCGTCCATCGCCACCATAGATTTATAATTCGGGTGGGATTAAATATTCCCCGCCATCCCCCTCTCTCTCCCCTCCCCCCTACCCCTCCCCCAAGGATAAGCTATCCTGCCACTGGGATCCCATTTGACTAATCCCCAGGTGCAGTCAAACGTTTGGGATGATATTTCATTTCCGTTCGGTCATTTGTTAACGTTGAAAGGTTTCAAATTCGTTTGATTTTATTGATTACAGTGATGGACAGTTTTGTATCGAAGAGTTTTATTTTAGAATAAATAAAATAAAACTATTGTTTAAATTTCTATCAAGTTTGTTTACATCAAAGATATATCCTAACTTTCTTAACTGATTGTATTTGACCAAAAATATTTTTTGTATTTCTTTTTTAAATTCGCCCATACAAAAGGTATCTTTTCTCAGACATAAAATTAAAGCCAAAAGATACCATGATATGAAAAAAAAAATTTATTCTTATTTTGATTATGAAATGTTCTACTTTTTCAAGGAATGTTACTGCTTGTTATATGAAACCGAACTTTCATGTTCTGAAAAACTATTAATTGAGTAAAGGGATGATGAGTCCTAGAAAAGTAAGTCATAGGACTATGAAGCTATTCCATAGCTCTGTCGAGGACGGAAAGAAATAGTCTCTAAAGCATTGTCAGTCCGCAATATTTGGATCAAGAAATTGAATATATAAGCAAAATAGGGACAGATTTTTTTTGTCCTTTTTATATATTAGATAGTTGCTATAATACGGCCCACAAAAAGTTTTATAGCGTAAGTAACACAGAGAAAGAAACTTAAAAGAGCATTCTTAGCTTACCTAATTTTAGCTGTTCTGAAACCATAAAATCATTGTTAAAATCTTTTAAGGTC
>NC_061098.1:35824666-35842166 GCF_015104395.2 Macrobrachium nipponense | reverse complement strand
TATATATATATATATATATATATATATATATATAATAAAGATAATATATAGATATATATATATATATATATACATATATATATATATATATATATATATATATATATATATATATATATATATATATATAGATATATATATATATATATATATATATATATATATATATATATATAAATTGTATGTGTGAAGGGTGATCAAAAAAGTCCCTATGCACCTAATGTTCTATGATACGATACTTGAGCTGCAGCATAACTAATTAAGATCTGAAATAAAATTAAATTAAATTTATTAATATTTACTTTTATTCAGGATCAAACAGCAAAATGATAAAACAGAGAAAAAATAATAAAAACAGCTACACATGACTTCATTTATAAAGAAATAGGTGCACAGAGACTATTTGATCACCCTGTGTTGTGTGTATTAAAAGTGGTGGTCGAATGTAAACACGAATTATTTATGGCTTATCTTCTTTTTAATAGATCTTTGTTCAAGTAGATTTGAGTATTGTTGGTTTATAGAAAGACGAACCCGGTGCTGCCCAGGAAAACTGTTGAAGACAGCTGATTCTCTCTCTCTCTCTCTCTCTCTCTCTCTCTCTCTCTCTCTCTTTACTGTTAAGATAGTTGCTTCAGTTACATTACCCAGCATTTCTGATATATTAGATTTCATCACTTCTCACCCCTATTCCTTTGGGGCTGAAACTTGGACATGAAGGGCATCAGGAGTGTTTCTGTTCATCCCAGTGGCCTTAAAAAACTATGTATTAAACACCTGCTATCTTTCGTTTTCGGTTATTTTTTTTTGCTTTCCTTCCTCCCCCCCCCCCACCCCCCCCCCCCCCCCAACCCTTCATAACCCCCTTTTCACCAACCCCCTCCCCATTGAAACCAAACTTGGTCTTAAAGAGTATTGGGAGTGTCACTATTCATCTAGTGACCCTTGAAATCTATAGGTTAGACACTAATATATGTTGTTTGCAGCTATTTGTATATCACCCTTCCCACCCTTTCACTCACACCCTCCCTACTGGGGCTGAAAAGGAAGTGACCGATAAAGGGATATATACTATATATATATATATATATATATTATATATATATATATATATATTAATATATTGTTACCGAAGTGCCAAGTATTCTGGTTACCATGCATCAAATATTACCTCACCAAAAGCCAGACACCTGAACCCTCATAACACATTTAAACGACTGGAATACTCTAAAGGTAACAGTGAGTCCCTTAACACTTACCAGTATTGCAGAAAATCAGACTAAGATTCATCAAAACAGTGTGAGGTAATCTTGTAAGTTAATTAAAATTAATCAAAGGGCATCACTCCATAACAACTTTCAAAACTCTAAGTATTTCCTGATTTCAGAAGTCTAAGTACTTCCCTGGTTCTAAGTCACTTCAATTAAATTGAAGGAAAGCAAATCAATTACCACTCTATGTTTCTACCTAACATAAATATAGTCATAATTATATATATTTATACTGGTGTAAGGATAAAGAAAACACTTATAAAAATTTTAAATACAAAAAATTTATTATTAAATTCAAATTTATAAGTGAAATTCACAATATCAGGAAAATTACTGTTACTTGAAAACAAAGTAAAGTTTAATTAATTCTTGAATCAAATTAAGTAAAATTAAATTAAATTAAAATTAATATCATAAAATTCAAGAAAATTAATTCAATCAAAATTCAAAAGTGTTAGGCCAATAATTGAAAAATTTGAAATTAATTCAATAAGTGCTGAACAACAATAAAATTTGAAAAGAATTCTAAGTAAATGCAAATCAATTCCCAAGTGTTTAAACTTTAATTAAATTTGCAATGATAAAGCAATGAAAATAACTAAGTCAATTAAATGGTGAAGTTAAATGAAAATATAAAACAAAAAGACACACTTCAATAAGAAAATGAATAAGCACAAACAATGGAACAGACACACACAAAAAATATCAGCAATGTGTAAAAAGTGTAAATCTTTTTTCATAACACTGTAACCAACCAACAGTTTTTACCAAACCTTCGTAACAGACACAGTTCTTATCAATTATTAGTTAAACACAATTCCTATCCGTTATTAGTTAAACACACTCCCTATCCATTATTAGTTATTCACTGTTCCTAACAATTATTAGTTGCAACTAATAAACAAAAAATATACACACAACTTTACCTTGGATAACCAGTTTTCTTTCTCTTTTGCTGCAGCTTGTATATTACACTTTCACAAAACAAGGCGCCGTTACGAAATGTTTGTTCAGATTCCACAAAAGAAACTAAATAACACTAAATAAATTCTAAGAAATATCAAATATAGAATTCTCACAAGTTATGAGTGACCAAAATTTACGTTATGTTAAAATAATCTCGATGTCGAGTGAGAGAGAGAGAGAGAGCGACGAGAGAGAGAGAGAGAGAGAGGGAGATCTAACTGCCTCGAGGTCTTAAGATCGAATGAATATCTCTTCCTTTATGGAAATGACAGAGCAGATGTCTCAAAAACGTTCTAGGCACGAAAGCTTCTCGAAAGTTCTGAAATCTGACGCAATCTTACAAACATAATGTGCAACATCCACGTGGGACTCGGCAAATACATACACGTACAAGACAAGACTGCTCAAACAGATACGTTACCCGATTGAAAACGGAGGGTAAACGATAATTAGAATGACATATTTTGATGACCACGTAAAAAGAGTCGAGCTCATTATCAAACGCGCTGACAGAGCAGGGAAGCAAACGGATCTCGCAGACTCTAATTTTAAAGCTGCTGACATAAAAGTTAAAACATTTGCAGCTTTGAAAAGACAAGGATCTCTCTTTACGTTATATATATATTCTTTTACAAGACGTAAATGCGAAATCTGAACACACATTTAAAACATCCTATTCTAAGCTATCTAGGAATCTGAAAAATGTTACACAATCTACAAGACATTTCAAAGAGGGAAAACATGCATTTTGAAAGTAGCAATATATAATATACCTCCCCCCAGAAGATTTTTATCACGGTGTTGAATCCAACGATTCGCAACGAGATAAATAATCAGCAACTACATTGTTTTTGCCACTAATGTGCTGCACTCTTAAGTTATACTGTTGCAGGCACAAAGACCACCTGGTCAGTCCTTTGATTATGGTTTTTCATTTTCTGGATAAATGACAGTGGATTGTGATCAGAAAACACTACAATTTCTTCATTCCTAGTTCTATTCACATACACTTCAAAATTTTTTCAATGTGGTGATTAAGGCTAAAGTTTGCCTTCTCGATTGTCGAGTATACTTTCTGATGTTTTTTCAATTTTGTAGACATGAAGCATACAGGATGGTAGATATTATTTTCATCTTCTTGAAGTAGAACAGCTCCAACACCACAGTCTGACGCATCAACTTGTATCACAAATTTCTTGTCGAAGTCTGGAGCTTGAAGTACTGGTCTTGAAGTTAAAATGGCTTTTACCTTCTCAAAGGATTCTTGACACTCTGGAGTCCAAATAAACTTAGCTTTGGGACTAGTCAAGTCTGTCAAGGGAGCTACTACAGCTGAGAAATTTGGGCAAAAAACGACAATAAGAAACCAGCCATCCCCAAAAATCTCTGTAGCTGTTTCCTGGTAGTAGGTGGGGTAGCCTTACGGATACCGTTCTACATTAGCATTTACTGAGCAAGAAGGCCTTCCCAACTTCAAACCCAAGATACTGTACAGTTGCCTTTCCAAACTCACTCTTCTCTAGGTTGATTGTTAATCCTGCTTCTTGTAGTTTCTTGAAAACTTTCTTCAGAATCTTCAGATGTTCTTCCACGTTGTAGAGTAAATCACTATGTCATCTAGGTATACACCTACTCCTTCTATTGATCCTAGCAGTTGATCCATCACTCGTTGAAATGTTGCGGGTGCATTCATCAGACCAACGGCAGAACAGTATACTGATATAGTCCAAAAGGAGTAATAAAAGCTGACAGCAGCTTCGCATTCTCATCTAAGGGAATTTGATAATATCCTTTCAACAAGTCTATCTTGGAAACAAACTTGGCTTGCCCAATATTATCAAGTAACTGATCTATAGAGGCAAAGGATAATTATCAGCCACACTGATAGAATTCAGCTTTCTATAATCAGTACACATCCTAAATGAACCATCTGGTTTCTTCACCACACACATGGAGAACTGAAGTGACTTGAACTGGGTTCTGCTAATCCATGTGCAGCAAATACTCAACTTCTTTCTTCAAAACATCTCGATGATACGGTGATAAGCGATAGGCTCTTTGCTTGAAAGGTTTTCCATCTTCTTGAATCTTTATTTCATGCTTGGTCAGATCAGTACGTCTAGGCACATCTGAAAAAATTTCTCGGAAAACTTCTAATACGTCACCTAAGTCTTCACCTTGTTCAACACTCAGATGTTTTCAGTTTATCCTCCAAATTTTCCAAAATGAAGAATTATTCATCTTGCTTGCAGCTCCCAATTCGTAGCCATCATCGTCTTCTGTAGATAAAGTTGTCTGGGTTACTGACACAGTTTCAGTTTTAGTTTCTGAGAAATAAGGTTCAAGAGGTTCACATGTATCTTCCTTTGTCTTCTTCTTCTTCTGGTGTTTCAATCACATAAGTTCTATCACTTAACTTCTGAATTATCTGTAAGGACCTTGAAATTTTTTAGTGAGGGGAAATCTCTTGACAGGTAAGAACACTAACACTTGTTGACCAATACTAAAACTTCTTAGCTTAGCCTTAGCATCAAATCTCCTTTTCATTTTCTCTTGACTCATTTTCAAGTTTTCTAAAGAGAATTTTCTAATCTCTTTCAACCTCTTCCTTAAGTTCTTCACATACTCTGCTTGGCTTTCCTCTTGATTTTCTTCCCAATTTTCTGCAAGAATCTTCAACGGTCCTCTCACTTCTTCTTCCAAAAATCATCTCATTAGGTGAACATCCCATACTTTCTTGATAAGCATTCCTAACTTCAAACAACATTAATGGTAAACCAACATTCCCATTCTCATTCCTGACTCAGAACAATACTTTGTCAGCATAACTTTTCAATGTCTGGTGGAACCTTTCCAAGGCACCTTGAGTTTCTGGATGATAGGCATGTGGATAACTGTTGTTTCACTCCTAACAAATTCATCACATCCTGGAATAACTTTGAAGTAAAGTTTGTTCCTCTGTCACTTTGTACAATTTCTGGTAATACCAAACTTTGAGAAAAACTCCACAAGTTTTCAGCAACTATCTTGCCAGATATGTTTCTAACAGGGACGTCTGGATACCTTGTCACAGGACACATTAATGTCAATAAATACTCATTCCTTTCTTTGTCTTCGGCAATGGTCCAACCATATCTATAATCACTTTGCTAAAGGGTTCTCCTCTAACTTCTATAGGTTGTAGGGGGGCTTTCTTGATGGTTTCATTCGGTTTTTCCAGCTATTTGGCAGGTATGACACTCACGACAGAACCTGCTAACATCTCTGTGAAGTCCAGGCCAGAAAAAATATTTCATGATCTTCTCCACAGTCTTCCTGATTCCCATATGTCCAGACTCATGAGCTACTGCAACCACTTGCTTTCTCAACGGATATGGAATCAAAATTTGATGATATTCGCCCCATACAGCATCTCCTGGTATATCTGTAGGTCTATACTTCCTCATCAGCAAACCTTCCTTCAGATAGTAACAGGTAGGAGTTTGTTGCATCTCTTCTCGATCAACAACTTTGAAGAACAAATCAGTTAACGATGCATCCTTCTTCTGCAAGTCCATCAGCTTCTCTCTTGTCACTTGACCAACTTCAAGGGTTGAATTCTCAATATCTGCTAACTCAGCTACGTAGTTTCACTACTGTCTTCAGCAACCTTGACTACTCGGAGTCTCTTCAGGAACATCAGGTTCTTCTTCTTCGTTGTCGTCCTTCTTCATCTTCTTGGGAAATCTCTTCTTGGTCAGCACTATGGGAAACTTCACTTCCCTGGAATATTCTCTAAGCACAAGATCCTTCACTGATCCTTCTTGGGTGTGTAAATCCTCAGTTTCTTCACTTACAGTCGTAGTCTCTTCATACTTCTGGTAGTTACGCAACTAGGAAAACAGGTGGTGGGGTTATTCTTCTCCAACTCTTCTGTAGGACTAATCCTCAATGGTTTGTCTGTCACTACCAGGACAAGGAATAAAGAGGGCACACCACAACTTCATTCCCCCACAGAAACATGTTACCGTACCACCCCAGCTAGTGAGTCCTTTACAGCAAAATCAACATCCCTGTCACCAATTCACATGACAGGTGTAAGCGGCATATAGGAGTTACTTCCTCTCCTCCTATACCCTTCAAAATAACTGAATCTCCTGTGAGACTCTTCTCCAACTGAGGGTGAGAACCACGTACTACCACACTATGGTTACTCCCTGTATCACGTAATATCTTTGACTGGTACCATGCATACTTCCTTCTTGAGTTGACAGCATACCATCATAGATATATGGCTTAAAAGCCTCCACACTGCTTAACCACTCACTGCTTGAGGTAACATTTCCACTGGTTGCTAAACATTCAGCTTGTTTAGTTTCATTCTTTCTCTGGAGTCTGATTCTTTCCCACACTGCTCTTCGTAGTTTGTTTCACAACTTGACTAACTGGTTTTGACTGCTGTTGATTCTGGTAACACTCTTGACTGTAGTGTCCTACTCTTCCACACTTGAAACAGACATTAGGTTTCTGTAACTGTCTTGAAAAACTGGATGAGGATTTCACATTAATTTGCTGAGCTGTATTACCTTGTGTACTCTTAGTAGTATTCACTTGAAGGTTTCCCATTAAATTTGTTCCTGTTATTTGGATAAGACTTAAAACCTGGGCGTTGTTGACTCTGGTACTTGACATTGTAATTACGTTTGCTACTGATTATATTGTAATCTTCACTAAGTGTAGCGGCTTTGGTGCCAAAGTTTCTTCACTTCTCTCTCTCTTAACTAAGCTCTTATATGTTCAGGAATTCCCTTAAGATACTGTTCAAGAACAAGTAACTCTTCTAACTCATCAAAAGTTTTAACTTTAGCAGCTTCTACCCAACGTTTGAAACACCTTCTCACTTTGTAAGCATAATCTAAGAAGGTTCCCTTCTCATCTTTTCTTAAATTTCTGAATCTCTTATTGTAGTACTCTGGGGTCATCTGGTAAACTTGTAGCACACTGTGTTTAAGTACCTTGTAGTCTTTACACTGATCAGCTGTTAGGCTAGATAAGCACTTCTCCCTTTACCAATCAAGACACTTTGTAGCAAAACTGACCATTTATCCTCTGGCCATCCCATACCTGAAGCCACTTTCTCAAAGTGATCAAAAAACTCATCTGGAGCTTCTTCAGTAAACTTAGGGATTAACTTCTGTACTATCACTACATCAAATTACAGGGTCTTGATTACCTTGGTTAGGGTTAGACGGTGTTACAGGTAATGTGGATCTAGCTCTTATTAATTCCATTTCCCTTTCATGTCTTGTGATTCTCTTTCCTCTTTTATTCTTTCTCTTTCCTCTTCTGCTGCTTCTTCTTCTTCTCTTTCTCTTCTTTCTTGTTTTTCCCTGTCTATTCTTTCTCTTTCAGCTTGCATTCTCTCTCTTTCAGCAAGCATTTTTAGCTTAATCAAATTCTCTTCTGCTTCAATGCGTCTAAGCTCTAACTCTGCATCGCTTTTCTCTTTCTTTTTCTGCTTGCTTTATTTATGAGATCAGCACGTGCCTACATTCAACAACTCTTGAGCCAATTCTAACTCATCTTCATCAGTTATTCTACCAGAGTTTATCAATGATTCCATAGCAATACATCTTATTTGTGCCTTTACCATAACTAGTAGACACATAACCACCACATGCCTCTGCTAAAGCGCTCCACTGTGCTCTAGACAGAGTGGTTTCAGACAAAACTTGGACGGAAGGAGCTGCTAAAAATTCCTGAACATTGAACTGAGCCATTTTCCTCTAAGTTATCAATTTACAATTCAATACAATAAATGCAAAACAAAACTATATGGTCACTCTCCTAACAAAATATATTCCTAACACCACCAGTATATTCTAGAGTGATAATGAAATCTGCTTTCCCGGGTCTCTGGGCACCATTAGACAATGTTACGAAGTGCCAAGTATCTGGTTACCATGCATCAAATATTACCTCACCAAAGCCAGACACCTGAACCCTCATAACACATTTAAACGACTGAATACTCTAAAGGTAACAGTGATCCCTTAACACTTACCAGTATTGCAGAAAATCCAGACTAAGTTCATCAAAACAGGTGTGAGGTAATCTTGTAAGTAATTAAATTAATCAAAGGGCATCACTCCATCAACAACTTTCAAAAACTCTAAGTATTCCCTGATTTCAGAAGTCTAAGTACTTCCCTGGTTCTAAGTCACTTCAATTAAATTGAAGGAAAGCAAATCAATTACCACTCTATGTTTCTACCTAACATAAATATAGTCTAATTATATATATTTATACTGGTGTAGATAAAGAAAACACTTATAAAAATTTTAAAATACAAAAATTTATTTATTAAATTCAAAATTTATAAGTGAAATTCACAATATCAGGGAAAATTACTGTTACTGAACAAAGTAAAGTTTAATTAATTCTTGAATCTAATTAAGTAAAATTAAATCAAAATTAATTTATCATAAAATTCAAGAAAATTAATTCAATCAAAATTCAAAAGTGTTAGGCAATAATTGAAAACTTTGAAATTAATTCATAAGTGCTGAACAACATAAAATTTGAAAAGAATTCTAAGTAAATGCAAATCAATTCACAAGTGTTAAATTTAATTAAATGTGCAATGATAAAGCAATGAAAATTAAAACTAAGTCAATTAAATGGTGAATGTAAATGAAAATATAAAACAAAAAGACACACTTCAATAAGAAAATGAATAAGACAAACAATGGAACAGACACAAACACAAAAAATATCAGCAATGTGTAAAGTGTAAATCTTTTCATAACACTGTAACCAACAGTTTTTTACCAAACCTTCGTAACAGACACAGTTCTTATCAATTATTAGTTTAAAACACAATTCCTATCCGTTATTAGTTAAACACACTCCCTATCCATTATTAGTTATTCACTGTTCCTAACAATTATTAGTTGCAACTAATAAAAATATACAACACTTTACCTTAGTATACAGTTTCTTTCTCTTTGCTGCAGCTTGTATATTACACTTTCACAAAAACAAGGCGCCGTTACGAAATGTTTGTTCAGATTCCACAAAAGAAACTAAATAACACTAAATAAATCTAGAAATATCAAATATAGAATTCTCACAAGTTATGAGTGACCAAATTTACGTTACGTTTAAAATAATCTCGATGTCGAGTGAGAGAGAGAGAGAGCGAGAGAGAGAGAGAGAGAGGGAGATCTAACTGCCTCGAGGTCTTAAGATCGAATGAATATCTCTTCCTTTATGGAAATGACAGCAGATGTCTCAAAACGTTCTAGGCACGAAAGCTTCTCGAAAGTTCTGAAATCTGACGCAATCTTAAAAACACATAATGTGCAACATCCACGTGGGACTCGGCAAAATACATACACGTACAAGACAAGACTGCTCAACAGATACGTACCCGATTGAAACGGAAGGGGTAAAACGATAATTAATGAATGACATATTTTGATGACCACGTAAAAAGAGTCGAGCTCATTATCAAACGCGCTGACAGAGCAGGGAAGCAAACGGATCTCGCAGACTCTAATTTTAAAGTGCTGACATAAAAGTTAAACATTTGCAGCTTTGAAAAGACAAGGATCTCTCTCTTTACGTTATATATATATTCTTTTACAAGACGTAAATGCGAAATCTGAACACACATTTAAAACATCCTATTCTAAGCTATCTAGGAATCTGAAAAAATGTTACACAATCTACAAGACATTTCAAAGAGGGGAAAACATGCATTTTGAAAGTAGCAACATAATAATAATATATATATATATATATATATATATTATATATATATATATATATATATATATATATATATATATATATATATAGTGATAGACAGGTACAGACTTATAGAGGTTGAGAGGAATTATTCAACAATATTCAATTAAATATAACTCCCTACTTCTTCACTTAGCAGCCGTTTTCAATTTCCGTTTCTTCCACGACTTCAGAACTCAACATTATAACTGACTGATTTCCATACATCCCTCGTGAATCTCTCTCAATCTCTTCTCTCTCTCTCTCTCTCTCTATCTCTCTCTCTCTCTCTCTCTGAGACAAGTATGTTTTGACCATTCTTATACGACTTTCTCGGTCTCTTTCTCTTAGAAAACGAATTTTTTTTTGACACATCCTGTAACGCGATCTCTCTCTCTCTCTCTCTCTTTCTCTCTCTCTCTCTCTCTCTCTTTGACACAAATATTTGACTATTCTTGTCCCAGATTCTCTCTCTCTCTCTCTCTCTTTGACAGAAATATTTGATCGTTCTTGTCCCAGATCGGTTCTCTGCAGTCCTGAAGTTTCACTAAATGAAAATATGTTCAGATGTAATATATATCTACTCTTGCTCTGTGGAACAAATATAAAATTGTGTATCTGTTTTTACTGTGTACGAAGTTTACTTAATGTGTTTTGGCCTTATTGCATCTGAAGTCAAATAGAGATGGATTTCCAAAGCATAGGAAGTGTTAGACATAGAGGGTGTGTGTGTGTGTGTGTGTGTGTGTGCGTGTGTGCGTGCGTAAGAAGTATCATTGCAAAAATCATCCTTTTAAATGGGCCATAACCCAAGATACCATAGGTGGGCAAACACCATTAGTGTACCTCACACAGAAGACTGTAAGCATTATTTAAGGTTCATTGTAGCGTCCCTTCGGCCCCTAGTTGCATCCCCTTTCATTCATTTATTGTGTAACTTACTTTCATCTTACACAACTGTTTCACAGTGCAACAGCCAAAGGTTTTCCTCCTGTTACACCTCTACAACCTTTTTATTCCCATTTCGCTTTCGGCGCTGATTGAACCTGAATAGATCCCACCACTTGGCTTTTGGCCTAAATTTAAATACGGCACCAGAATTCCAGAATTATTATGAGTGTCACACTTTAATCTTTGCCGTCTTTGATGGTGTCCATGAACCTTGTTTCTCTGCAGTTTGTTTCTGCAAGTTTTCAGTCTTCCAATCCTTGTTCAATTTTGGTTTTGTGTGAGACTTAGAATTTGTGGAAACTTTTCTGTTTAGAAATTTCATTTATAATTTCATATTTGCGGTTGTTTATTTCCCCATTTTCAGAATACGTTTTGTTCTACGTAAAACCTGGTCTTGAATATTGATTTGAATATGGAATAATTTTGTCTCGTATTCTTAGGATGACAGGTTTTCCCTTTTACTTCTTTTATTTTATTTTTTTATTGAACCTCCTCTGTCATCAATCTTGTTTGTTCGTTCTCTCTCTCTCTCTCTCTCTCTCTCTCCTCTCTCTCTCTCTCTCTCTCTCTCTCTCTCCGCAGGGATTTTGCAGTATACCTTCAGGCTCGAGCTGCGACTCTTTTAAACCTTTTACTTTACTTCCGTTCTAACTCGCTTTCTACCACCTTCACATCCCACTCTCTCTCTCATTTATTTCGTCTTGTAACTGCGAGGATTTCCTCCGGGTACATCTAAAAATAAATGAATGAATAAATAAAAATCTAAAAATATATATCTAATACTTTAACATAAGTTTGGTGTCATAAGCTGACAGACTACCTCATGCTCAGAACAAAGGCTTTGGAACCTCTTTGAAATGACGCAGAGCAGATCCTTGCAGGTTTCCAAAGACCAGGATTGGAGGGATGCTGGGGCAACTGGGGATGCATGAATGGAGTTTGTTTTTTTATTGGTGCCCCATTAAGTTTCACTCCTTTGTGTAATGAATGACCACCCCCGCAACCACCACCCTGTGAGTGAAGGCTAAACTGCTCTGAGGTTGTGGAGCTTTTGTGCCTTGTTGGAGTCTTTGCAACTAAAACCCAGATGAGCTTCTGTGCCATTGGTTGTGAAACTTCCTATCTGTGGGTCTGCTAGTGTGGGTCATTCTGGCCATTCCTTGGATAAGCGGATGTGGCCGCTGTGGGAGTACTCAACCACCCCAACTTTTTTCCTATTCAACTGATCACATTAGAAAGGATACTGAAATAAAAGCACAGGTACAAATATTGAATCCAAGGCACAAACAGAGACGACTCAAGAAAAGTTAAAGTTAAAGCGTACACGTAAGAAATGCAGTGTTAAGAAGTGGTGCGTAGACTACAAAGAGGCATGCGCATCAAAGCTAGGTAGTCTCAGTGTCTGTCTCTCCTGTCAACAAGAACAGGAGATAGCTAAACTGAGGAGGGAAGTAGAAGAATTAGCAAAGGAACTAAAGGAGTTGACAAAGGATAAACTCGAAGGCAAGAGAAGACAAGACAGGATGGGAAAGGAAATTGGAGACCTACGAAGAGAAGTTACAAACCCTAAGAGAGATAAACAGGAATTGAGCATCGACATAGTAAAAAACAAGAGAGAGTATAGTAGATTAGGAAACAATTGCTTAAGACCAACCAGAAATTAAACAGAACAAGCACTAGACTAGGTACAAAGAAAGAAGCTTAAAAGGATAAAATGGATGAATTCAAGAGAGCTGTTGGTAGGAGAGTGGTAGCAGCCAGAAAATACAATTGTCCGCCAAAGGAATAACACAACAAATAGATTTGCTGTGCTCTCATCTTAATTGGAGAATCGTTAGTAAAAGATCAGAGCTTAAATTTTGTGACCAAAAATAGAATTAAAAAGAAAATTTCATTCTTACCCAGGTGCAGGAGCTAAGAAGATAAACAAGACAGGGAAAAAGTAAAGGTAAATAATAGAAAGAGTGCAATCATAGTGAAGGGAGGAAATGACTTGTTTCTAAAAGATGGAAGAAGTGGCCAGACAGAAGATCTTGTGGCCAACCTGACTAATGTTGTAGAGAACATCAGTGAGAAAACTGATAATGGCATTCTTATAGGACTTCTGCCCAAAACCAAGGCAGTTGGAATAAATGACAGACTGGTGTTAAGTTTGTACACTTTTGGGACAGATTTTAAAGGGAATAAAAAACTATATAAAAGAGATGGAATTCAATTGAATTTAGAAGGAGCAGAACTAATTGGAAACCTTCTCAATGAAAACCTCTTGAAACACCTCAGTGAAATGAACATTCAAGGGAAGAAGTCAGAAATCTCCCAGAATCTGGTTAGTAATAGCACTGCAGGAAACAGTGACAGTAAGGGAAACTAATAAAGCCACCGAGGACAAAAAGATAGAAAAGTCCATCAGAGTGGCGCAGTTTAATGCACAATCTATTCAGAAACAAAGTAGATCTCTTCAAAGGATTGGTAACAAGTGAAGAATTAGACATGATAGTTACCACAGAAACATGGTAGAAGAGTACACACAGCTGGACATAAAATGTTTAAAAACGATAGTCTTGTGTTATATGTCTAGGACCACCTCGGTGCAACAGTTTAGTGTAAAACCACAAACCACGCAAGAAGTGATTGGTATCAATATAAACAGTCTAGGGAAGAAGATAACTCTAATACTAGTGTACAGACCTCCCACCAACCACAAAATGTCTGATGAGGAGCTGTATGCACTACTGGGACAAGAAATAAACAAGAAACTTGAATAATAATAGAGATTTCAATGCAGCATTAAATTGGGGGACGATGACCTCTGCATCAAACGTAGAAGGAAAGAGACTTTTAGATTTTGTAAAAAATCAATTCCCCACCAACATGGGTTAACAAACCTACTAGAGGGAATGACTTACTAGACATCGTCCAATCAACAGAAAATAACCAACTGTGTGACCTTTTAGTAGCTGCAAATCTAGGCAAAAACGTCCATAAAATTGCTAATTTTCAAATGAATGCTCAACATAAAAAAAGAGAAGACGATATTAATGAGATTAGACTACTGTCGAAAAGACCTAAAAAAAAACTCAAGGAGTATGTTAAAATCTAGAGTACGACGAGAACACAGGCATAGATAAGTACTGGAAGTACTGGAAGGAATACACAGAAAAATGTTCTAGATGTATATAATACAATGAAAGCAACTACTAACAAATGGCAACCCTCAGCCTAAGTGGTTCAACAGAGAAATTAGAAATAAAATAAGAAGAAAGAGACAGTTTCACTAATCAGTGAACCCATACCCTACACTAGAAGAAGAAAGCATGCATGAAGAACTCTGTAGATTGGTGTACAAAATAATAAAAAGAATGCAAAGATAAATGATGATGAGAGAGTTGCATCAGTTTGTAAAAAAACCAAAAGAAACTCTTGCGCATGTTAATAGCAGGAAACCAATAAAAGATAGCATAGGTCCCCTAAGCCTGAACTCAGACTTAGAAAAAGCAGAGGACATTAAAAACAAAACAGACAAACTCAATATGTTCAAATCTCCTGCCCAAATGGGATTCATCCAAGAGAGATTAAAGAACTAAAGAAGGAGATAGTTCCTCACCTATATAAACTCTAGAGAAAAAATTGCAGACAGAGAGAGGCACCAAAAGGATGGTAACTTGGTAAAGTGCTCCCAGTTTACAAAAAGGCCCAAGAGAAAAGCCGGGAAATTATAGACCAGTCTGTGCAACTTCGGTCGTTTGTAAGATTTTTTTTGTTAATAATTGCAGATCAAATTGGGATTACATTGATAAATTCTCCGGCATTCTACTGAGGGGTTTGGTTGTGTATTCCTAGTGATAGAAGTTCACTCTCGGAAGTCACGTAAAGCCGTTGGTCCCGTGTTGCTGAATAACCACTTGTTCCATGCAACGTAAAAAAACATGCAACAAACAAACATTGATAGAACAAGTTGTTGTTAAACAACCAACACGGTTTTCATATGAAACAGATCGTGCCAATCAAATCTCCTGAAGATTTTTCATAACAGTAGTAGAGCAATAGGTATTCTCTACTTTGATTTCCAAAAGGCCTTTGACAAGTTTCACACAACGGAAGTAATGACAAAAGCTGTAGGAGAAATGGCAGACTAGATCGAAGACTGGCTAACTTATAAGAAAATGAGAGTCGTAATAAATGGTGAAGAATCGGAATGGGCAGATGTAACAGGCGGAGTTCTTCAGAGGGTTTCGTCCTAGGCCCTCTCTTGCTTTTGATGACATTTGATGTATGCTTCACTAGTAGGTTAGCCAAATTTGGCAGATGACACCAAACTAGGTGTAAATGCAGCAGAACTCAGATAGTGGAAAGTTTAAGAATGATCTAATGAAAATAGGAGAGTGGTAAAGAAGATGGCTAAATGTTTTTTAACTTGGATGATTGTAAAGTGTTACAAATAGAACAAACAAACCCTCATGCCAGCTACATGGTGCTTGGAATGACATAAATATTGGAGAAAAAAGATGAGGACCTTAGAGTTATTGTTACCTAGGACTTAATTAAAAATCCACAAATAGTGGCAATAAAAGCAGAAAAGAAGGCACAGAAACTAGTGGGATACATAAAAGAGGTAGGTTTTATATATATATATATATATATATAGAAACAAATAGTGCTGCACCTCTACACATCAATAGTTAGACCCCATCTTGAATATGCAGTACAGTTTTGGTCACCAACACTAAGAAAGGACATAATAGATTAGAGGGGTACAAGCAAGAGCCACAAGTTAATTCCATCCAACAGGCAAGTAGATTACAAAGACGACTCGAGAGCCTGAACATGTATAGCATAGAAATACGAAGATTGCGAGGACAGCTAATAGGAACAATTGAAATACTGAAAGATGTAGCAAAAGTAAAACAGTTACCTATATACGTTAACGAAAAACCAGACAAGTAATAATGGATGGAAATGGGAACTGGAGAGATAAACACTCGTATTATGGGAACTTCTTCATATATAAGATATGCGACACTTAGAAGAAAACTCCCACTAGAAGTTGTAACAGCAACAGTGTAGAAGAATTTAAAAGAAAGCTAGACAAAATCACAAGGACACTGTGACTGAACAGTAACCTGCTCCTAGAGATAAGTGAGACACGATGTCTCCTCGGATGGACTAACATGTCTTGGAGACATCCAAAAGCTTGTAACTCTCTCTCTCTCCCTCTCTTTCTCTCCTTTGACACTAATGTTTGATCATTCTTGCACGAGATTCTCTCTCTCTCTCTCTATCTTTCCCTGTCGCTCTCTCTATTTTTAACACAAATGTTTTATTTTTCTTGCACCAGACTCACTCTCTCTCTCTCTCTCTCTCTCAGACGATAGGAGCAGCTATTGGCGGCCTCACCCGCCCTTGGCACTGGAGAGGCAGGTTCTCTCATTACCTATGCAAATGAAAGAAGGGATTGATTGAATCAACTCGTGGCCTTTGCCTAAGTTTTGAGGCCTTTATTTTTGGTCCCCTGCGCTTCTTTGCTCGAAATAGAAGAAGAACTGATTTATAGGCAAAACTAAATAATTAAATTTTATTGCTGCTTGGCTCCATTTTTTTAAAATTAGTGATAGGATAACTGCTGCTATCTTCGGCAGACAATAGAACACAAGGTTCGTGCTTACCTGTAATTACGTAATTTTTTAATTCTGCATTTTCTTTAATATGCGAAAGCTCATTTTATATACTATATATATATATGGGTAGATTACAGTTTAGTTGACCGGACCGTGTAACACCATTTTGCCCGGTCCATAATCCCTCCGCCAAGGTAAGTAGTTCTCGCAGATGACCCGCAGCCTACCAAACCCGACCAGCCGACCAACCCGAACCCAACCCACAGGACCGAAACCCGAACATGCATCAACATGAAAGCCGATTCTCTTCGATATTTTTAATCTTGCCCAACTAATCTTTAGGACCTCCAATTTAATAATTTACAGTATTCTTATTTTCACCCATGCCCAACTGAAATGTAAGAGCTCCATTTTTTCCTTCGTATTCTATTTTTTTGTTTTTTTTTTCCCATGCTTGCCCAACTAATTTGCAGGAGTTCCATTTTTTTTTTTTTCTTTTTTTTTTTATTCATTATTCGATATTTTGACTCTTGCCCACGATAGTTTTACCCGTGCCAACATAATCTGTAGGATACATTTTTTCCCCCATTATTCGATATTTCTTTCCTTGCCCAACTCATCTGTATGACCTACATTTTTTTACATTCTTCGATACATATTTTCCAGGTACTAGTTATCCGCTAGGATAACTAGTACCTGGAACGGACCTTTCTCGACCTTCCTCGACCCTTCAGTCTGTTCCTGCTTCTCAGCCAGTTCAGTCAGTGTTTCATCATGTCTTCTGCCGACAATTTGTCTTGTTCCGCACACGTGGCGTTCGCTGCCGCCGTTCCAGTCACGCTGGAAGACATTTACATTTGTGTCAAGACGAACGATCCCTAGTCACTTATTTAATGAAAACAGGCCTACTGGGGGATTTTAGCGACT
>NC_061098.1:35812166-35814666 GCF_015104395.2 Macrobrachium nipponense | reverse complement strand
AAAATCATTAGAAGTTTTAATTCAGTTTCATGTTAGAGATAATCGTATATTTGACAAATATAGATCTTTCATTTTGATAGTAATAACGTTTGAGAATTTGTGTGTATGTGTGTGTGTGTGTGTGAGGAGAGAGAGAGAAGAGAGAGAGAGAGAGAGAGAGAGAGAGATGAGAGAGAGAGAGAGGAATGGTTACTTGATTAGCATTCTTCAGGAAGATTTTTTTTAACTTGAGTGCCAAGCATTCGATAAACTAATCGGTCATGTCACTACCATAATCATCGAGGTCAAAACTTTCAATACTATAGCTGTACATTTGCCCAACAACTCCATTAAAACTTGGATGCCTCAGAGTAATGAGAATCATTATTACCACGGATAATTATTCCGCTCGAAGTTTACGAAGCAATGCTAATACCATGAGCTGCAACTTTGGCCTCCTGCTAAAGGCCCCTCGCATCTCTAATGAGAACATTTGTCATGATTCTAGAGACTGATACAGCCATTGCATCAGGGGGCGGTCTATCGCTAGGCATTTGTCAAGACAAACCCCGAGTTTCGTATTGAGGATTACGATTATATTAACGAATGAAATATGAGTCCTTTATATGAAGAAATTGGGTTTAGAATATCAGTCATTATAATCTTTTTATGACAAGTAACTAGAGTTTTGTAAGTAACGGGTTCTTAGGTCGTAAATCTAATTTGAGCTTTTGTTGGTAAACGTATCGCTGGTCATTAATATAAACCCATTATAATTCCAAATCATTATACTTCAACGCACGTTTTTCATGACCAAAGCATTGCTGCTGTGTTGTTGTTGTTGTTTGAGATTAAGCTGGCCTTATGCCAGCAAGGGCTCTTGCTCCTATAGCAGCCGTAGGTCATATTGGTTGAGAATATGATATGTTTAGGATATGAGACTTTATTGGTGATACATGAACATGGCGTGTTGAAGGTGATATTGATATTGAATGAAAGATTTGATGGGCGAGGTTGAAACCCTTTAAACCCGAAGTACCCTTCAGTTGTAGGGAAAGCTCGATACTAGTGAGTGTTGGGGGGCAGGAGAGGCCAACAGATTGGAAGAACGAAAGGCTTGAGTTGTAGGCACAGGTAGTTAAGTAAGACAGCTCGTGAGATTCTGAGGCATCTTCTTCTTCCGGTCCGACTTCAAGCATTGCTCCTTTTGTCTTTCAAAAAATGCCCGGATGTGACTAAAGTAATTTGTTGGACAGAACAGGGAAAAACTGGTCGAGATATAACTATTTTTAAATCGGTACCTGAAAATAAAAGTGACTGAATGCAGTCCCTAGGAATGACATACTCTGACAGTTTATTCTGTGTCATGCTAAGCAAAGGGATCAGGGATTACCTCCGAGATTCCTTGCCAGATCTGGAGGGTGGAGGGTCTTGCCTGATCTCAGGTTAGTAATGAGTCTCAGGTCAATGCCACGTTTTCAAACCTGCTTCATTTGAGCCCACAGCAGCAAAGGATTTATTGAGAGAGAGAGAGAGAGAGAGAGAGATTATAACACACAAAATGAAAAGGTCTAAATAAAAACTGCTGACCTCATCCTCAACCTCTGCCTTACACACTGAGAAATGGAATCTAATTGACGAGGAGTAAACGGGAGTAAAGTGAACGCCGCTTCAAAGGTTTGCCGCTTCCAAGTGCACCTGTTGAACGTTGCCTTAAGAGCACTTGCTACATCACTTAAAATAGGAAAATGCTTAGGTTCAAAAGGCGCTTTCTTATAGACATAACCTAAAAAAAAAAAAAAAACAAAAAAAAAAAAAAAAAAAAAAAAAAACGTTGCTCATGTTTAGAGCATCGGTCTTTGGGTCTGGAATATTTATGCAGACCTTAAAAGGTCAAGGTCGCTATTGTTGCGGTCAAGTTATGTCATTTAAATGACCCTACGTTTTTAGAGACCTTAAAGATACGTGGATATATCATATAAAGAAACAAGACTACAAGTTACCTGCCTGAATGTCGGCCTGAAGATAAGTGTTAAGTAACAAGTGTTAAGTATTACGATAGTTTTGTAGCTCAAAAGCAGTAGAATGAAAACAATCGTTCATGACTTCACTTTTTTAAGAAAAAGATGATAAAAATCCGTAAGTCACTAAAGTTTATAGAAAAGAAAGCCTTCAATTCGCCTCATGTAAGAGTGAAAGTTCTAAAACTGCAATGAAACCAGTTAAAATATACAAATTGGGATCTTTTCATAAATCTTTGTCTGGGTGTTCATGTAACAAAGAAATACTAGAAGACATATTTTATTTGAAAAACAATTTGAAGTCTAAAATCGAATAATGAGAAGCCAGTGCATAGCAAACAACCCCTCCCCCCCAAAGAAAAATTAGCTTCGAATTGGCACAAATGAATCGCAATTTCTGCCGGCCGTATATTTTCGGAGCAGTGATCCAATCGCAATATTTATTTGGGGGGGTCGTAATTGTTTTGGCTTGCGTTTGTCATTGTTGGTCATTAACCGAG
>NC_061098.1:35794666-35807166 GCF_015104395.2 Macrobrachium nipponense | reverse complement strand
TCCTCTCCAGTCGTTTTGTGCTGTTTTTTACTGACAATAGCTGCGATCTTCTTTATTGTGGCCCTGAGAGATATTTTGTGCATCATGAAGAAACTCGGTATCTTTAGATAGTGGAATTTAAAGAGCTTATCGAAAAGCTATCTGAATATTGCTGGCTTCAGTGAATTATGTCAGTGAATGGTTCTTATTAAATAAGATGATGGTCATAAGAATTTCAGTATAATAAAAATCAGGAAATAACCGTGATTATAGGGTACGTGTAATAAAGCCTTAAAATTGGAAAATGTAGTTTATTAGTAATTCTCTTAAAATCACGAGAAGAACTTTATATTTGACGAAGGTCAAAAGCAAAGAATAAAATACCAGTTGAATGGGAGACTCACCGGAGTTCGGCTGCAACTGTCAACATGGCTGTCTGTGATAAGAGATTTGTCAGGCGTCATTCATATTGCACAAGAAGGCAGATAAGGGACGCGCCATGAAAAATGTCACAAGTCACAAATAAAAAAAAAAAAAGCATAAATAAAACAATTCAATCATTTAGAATGGTTCCAGAATTTCAGTCTGATTATCTTTGTTGATTATGCATGTTAGTCTGAGAGTTGATCAGAAAGGCCAAACGCATCGCAGACAAGCATGAAGTGGTGACTTCGGAGATGGTAACCACTTTCAGATGCGAATTGAATTTCTTTAGCTGGGTCTTTTCATTGTGTAGATAATTTGCACGACAAAAGTAAAATGTTGGTAATAAGCTTTAAGGGACTCTAGACCCAGTAACAAGAAAAGTAGAAAATGATCCATGAAAAATCTGTTAATTTTCCTCTTGCGGCTTAGTACTCCGTGTAGTGGTGTGTTGCGGGTGGCTAGCGGTGTTGTTGCGGAGTGCGCACGAATGGTGCATGTAGAACACGACGTGGAACGCTGCTTGATTGTTGCACATGCACCTCCACCCCGCCCCCCAACCTCACATGATACAAACTACACCCACCTCTCAAAAATATGAGCCCCTCATCTCACATGGTACATACACCCACCTCTCAAAAATAGAGCCCCCACCACCACCAACCTCACATGATACGTATACCGACCTCTCAAAAATAAGAGCAGGATTTATATATATATATATATACATATATTATATATATATATATATATATATATAATATATATTATATATATATTATAAAACACTACTTCAAAATGTAAAGAGGGAATGGTACTGAGTAGCAGTGGGGCATTCCCTAATCCTATCTCTCTCTCTCTCTCCTCTCTCTCTCTCTCTCGGGGCCCCTCGGCTCCGGGAGGCGCTTGGCTATGTGCCAAAAAATTTTATAATTTAATCTAATCTCTCTCTCTCTCTCTCCCGACTTGGGAATTCCAGATGAGAGGCAAATGATGGACATAAACACAAAAATACTTACTAAAACATGAAAAGCATAGAATGTTGGAATATGAAGTTGTGACTTTTTTTATATCATAACATTTTCAATTGCAAATATCATATGTTATCAATTGAAGTCAATATGTCTTTAGTCTGTTAGTGATTTGTCCATTGTTCCCCTGTTAATAACCATGCCCAGTCAATGTTAATTATTGTTTCGTTATCATTTGTATGTGTTCATGTTCATTTGATCATGTTCTCAATATTATATTGTTGTTCTTTTCTTGTATTATTATATCATTTGGTGGCCCTATTTTATTTCATGGTTGTTCATTTTTTCATTTTATAGTTCAAGTTATTTTCAGAGTTTCTTATTTATTTCATATTTCATATTTCAGTAATTATATAATCCTTATATTTCTTCATGTTATTATTCTTTATGGCCAGGCTATTTCATTATTCAATCAAATTTTTATTTTACCCATCAAATTCATCATACATATTTTCATGTCATCAAATTAAGGATCAATAAGGAAAATGTAAATGCAAGTCAATATTTCATTTCAACATATTTATTACAAAAAGAAACATAATTGCAATATACAAAAACATTATTATTAAGAAAATTTTTTATTTATTTATTTATACATTGTTTTTGTATTCTTGTATCACTCCATGGTATTAATCGTGTATGGAAGGTGCCATAATGGGCACCACCACGGGCCGCCTCATCGCCGCCGTAGCATCATGCCATCCCAACATCACCCCGCACGGGAGGTATGAACCCGCACCGAGACGCGCATGGTGCGGTGTGGGGCTACCGTGCGGGCCTGTTTGCAGGTTCTTACCTCCTTTGTGCGGCGCCGCGCCACACCGCTTACGGTTTTCGTGCAACTTCATCAGGCCCGCCGGACGCCGCGCAAAAGTTTTGAAAAGTTTTAAAATCCTGGCGGCGCCGTGCGACTTTGGCAGCCCGCGCCGAGCCACCGCCAGGGGCGTCCTTAACTTTTGGTGCTCTTTCTGGCCCGCAAAACAAAAAATGCATAGGTGTAAAAAACCTACCTTCAGGTCCAAAAATTTTCTTTGATTAGAAGCAAACTTCGAGATCAAAACAGTTGAGAGAGAGAGAGAGAGAGAGAGAGAGAGAGAGAACTGGACGCATTTTTAACTTAACCAGTCTAATAACCATAGGAGACGAAGTCTCTTCAATTAAGTGTAATAAACTGAAAACTAATATTTGGTTTTCGGGACAAAATAAATACAGTCTTCACTTAAAGAAGGTGAGATTTACCTCCGCTTCTGAAATTACATTTTGGATGCACTAAAGTGTAATTATAGAGCACTTCGTATTACTTGCTCCCTTTCGACCCAAAAAAAATAATAGTAAATAAATAAATTAAGTCGAAATGGGTACTTTTTTTTCTCCGCTAGAATTACAGATGTACGAAATTATTTAACCTCATTTTGGTAATTTCATGAATCAGTATTGATAAAATGTATTGATAAAAGTCTTTTAACCCTCTGAGTCGGTGCCTTCAGTAAGAAAGAGAGACTCATTCGAATGAGTTTCATCCACAGGACCAGAAGCTGAGATCCTTGAACCGCTACACCGAAATTTAGGAACTGAAATCAATCAGTTATCTCGTATATTCTATTGATTTTTTTTGGTTAATTTTTACTTAAGGCATCGGGGAACGATCACAGTTTGGGATAGACAGAAAATTTTTTCTTTTTTTTTTTTCTTTCAGGGGTGTGGCTTTGACACCCTTTGTGGAGATTTGATTTTTAGTACAAAAAAACAAGAAAGTATCACTCATTGATGTCGCAATAACATGGGACACCAGAGTAGATGAAAAAAAAAAATAGAAAATTGATAGGTATCAAGACCTGAAAATAGAAGTAAAAAGGATATGGGATATGCCAGTGGAAATTGTAACCATAATCATAGGGACACTGAGGCGCGATCCCGAGATCCCTGAAAAGAACCTGGAAAAATAGTAGATGCTCAAGTAGCTCCAGGACTCGTGCAGAAGAGTGTGCTCCTAGAAACAGCGCACATAGTCAGAAAAGTGATGGACTAAGGAGGCAGAATGCAACCCGGAACGCCTTAGTAGTCATAACTTGTCATAACTACCTAAACAGCAAAGTTCTCGATTTTCATCGGATTTTCCTCCTTATATTGATTAGCCAGAATTGTGAAAGAGTAGTTTTAATCACATTTCTAATAAGACTTCTCGGGCTTTGATTAACTGAGGGAAAAGGAGATGAATTGAAAATGAGTAATTTTTTTTGACTTTCCCATTGTTTTCCAATACTAATCAAAGTTATTCTCGATGGATGAAAGACTTTGAAGGTTTGCGGCAGAGTGAATTACATTCATTGTCAGTAATGTTATGAATATGAAGGTTTAAAAGCAAAAGATAGATTTGAATTTGAATAAAATGACACAGAACGCTTAGTTTCACTTACTCGGGGGGGGAGGGGAGTAAGCCTACAAACTACTTTGTTGTTTTTGTTATTTTTGCTGGGGGGGTTTATGAAAGGTCTATGGGGGGGGAAGAGCCTAAAATGTTCAGCAAAAGGTGTTTTGCTTAGAGTTAAAAGTATAGGAATTTTTAGGGTAGGATATTTGATGGATTTTATTTATTAGAAAACTGAAAAAAAATGTAGAAAAAAAATAAAAGTGTGTTAAATAGAACATGCGTAATTATTACTTCAATTTTCTCTGGTGAAACTACGCTCTACTTGTCCATAGATTTTTAGCACGTTTTAATTTACGTTAAAAGTTTTGAATGGGTAATGTTTACAACTAGTGCGTGCTGGAAAAATCTTGCATGTGCCCCGAAAAAGCTGGAGGGCGGAATAAACGCCTTGTTGTCTATCAAAATAAAAAACAATTTTAATTTTCATCAGTCACTTTCAAAGTTACATTATGCGACAAGAATAATATGTTTGTGAAAGCCGAACAAATATGTTCAATAATACAATACTAATAAACTGATCACTGAGAGAGATATGTTTTTACACAAGGAAAATGTTACCTAAGGTCATAGAAGAGTAGAAATCAGCGTTGACAAAGAGAGAGAGAGAGAGAGAGAGAGAGAGACTCAAAGATATTTCCACTATAATTGATTGTTAAAAATGCTTACTACCTGTGGTAGACATTCTATGCGAGAGAGAGAGAGAGAGAGAGAGAGAGAGAGTCTTGAATATATTTCAAGCTATGTTATTAGTTGAAAATGTTTACCACCCTCCAGAGATAGTTCTGTATATATATAAGAGAGAGAGAGAGAGAGAGAGAGAGAGAGAGAGAGAGAGAGAGAGAGAGAGAATCGTTTATGCAACTTATGCTACAGATAAACTGTAAGTCTCCACTGAATATTACTCTCTCTCGCTCTCTCTCTCTACTTTCGGACCCACAAACATCCACAAAAACGAGGCGTCATCTTCAAATCCATCGGTTTAATTATTACAGTCGGCGCAAGAGCGAGATTTTGTCGAAATATTAGGTCAGCGTTGGACGAGTTTGGCGATCGTTGTGCCGAACCGTGAGAAGGGACAAATGAAAGTTGCAGGCAGGAAATGAGGAAATGTTTGATGCAATTGTCGAAAAGCAAGACTGACATCTACACTTTTGGCTTCTATCAAACAATCGTTTACTTTCTGAGCTGTTGCTTTGAAAACCTTTTAGGAAATTACAGGCACCAACTGCAGATCACTTTGGACCGGGTTCAGCGGTCCACACCCTTTAGCACTTACTCATACTTACGGTCTGCTTTCTGGTGGGGTTTTGGACGAGTGGTTTACGTGCTCTCCTACCTATTCGGTGGTCCCGAGTTCGATTCCTCGCTCTGCCAGAGGAATTTATTTCTGGCGGTTAGAAATTAATTTCTCGATATTATGTTGTTCGATTCACAATAAGCTGTAGGTCGCGTTGCTAGGTAACCAATTGGTTCATGTTCACATAAAAATATCTAATCCCTCGGTCCTGCCCAAAGAGAGATGATAATCAGCTCAGTGGTCTGGTTAAACTAAGATATATTACCCCTACTTTCAAAAAATGGATCAAGACTAGAGGCAAGTAATTATAGGCCTGTGAAGCTAACATCCACATATTATGAAAGTGTATGAAAGGGTAATGAAGAAAAATATTATGAAACATTTAATAAAAAAATAATTTGTTTAATATAGGACAACATGGTTTCGTACCCGGAAAAAAAAAGTACACAAACCCAACTGTTAGTCCACCGTGAGAACATATTCAAAAATATGAAAAGCGGAATGAAACAGATGTGGTTTATCTAGACTTTGCAAAAGCTTTTGACAAGGTAGACCATAATATATTAGCGAAGAAAATTAGAAAACACAATATCGTGGATAAAGTAGGAAGATGGTTAAAAGAATTTTTACACAACAGAAAACAGATAGTTATTGCAAACGATGAGAAATCGGGATGAAGCCAAGGTAATATCCGGTGTGACACAAGGTACGGTGTTAGCTGCAATACTGTTTGTTATTATGATTGCAGACATAGACAGTAATGTTAAGGATTCGGTAGTGAGTAGTTTCGCCGATGACACAAGAATAAGTAGAGAAATTACTTGTGATGAAGATAAGAACGCTTTACAAAGAGACCTTAACAAAGTATATGATTGGGCAGAGGTAAATAGGATGGTATTTAACTTTGATAAATTTGAATCAATAAATATGGAGACGAGAAGGAAAGCATATGCAATATTGCATATAGGGGACTTAATAATGAGACAATCACAAATAAGGAAGCAATTAAAGACCTTGGTGTGATGATGAATAGGAACATGTTATGCAATGATCAAATAGCAGTTCTATTGGCAAAATGTAAAGCAAAAATGGAATGTTGTTACGGCACTTCAAAACAAGAAAAGCTGAACAACATGATTAGCTTTTTATTTACATATGTTCGTAGTCCACTTGAATATGCAATATGATATGGTACCACACTATCAAAAGGTATTGCACAAATAGAGAGTGTACAAAGGTCCTTTACAGCTAGAATAGAAGAAGTTAAGGACCTTGACTACTGGGAAAGACTACAATCCTTAAATTATATAGTCTAGTAAGGATAAGAGAACGCTACATGATAATTCAGGCATGGAAACAGATAGAAGGAATAGCTGAAAACATCATGGAACTAAAAATATTAGAAAGAGCAAGCAGAGGTAGATTAATAGTGCCCAAAACTATACCAGGAAAAATAAGGAAAGCACAGGACATTAATCCCTATGCACCAGCATCATAATGCAGCGTCTATTCAATGCGTTGCCAGCTCATCTGAGGAATATTATCAAGAGTGAGCGTAGATGTGTTTAAGAATAAGCTCGACAAATATCTAAACTGCATCCCAGACCATCCAAGATTGGAAGATGCAAAATAAAAATACCGGAAGATGTACTAGCAACTCTCTGGTAGACATTAGAGGTGCCTCACACTGAGGGACCTGGGGCAACCCGAACAAAATGTAACTTGTAACTATAACTAACTCTCTCTCAATGATTGTTGTTTCACATCCCAGGCAAAGATGTTTTATATCATCTTTGTTCATTTTACTGTGCCTCGTATTTAACTCCGCAGTGCATAGAGACAGAGTTTCCTGGTTGTGTTTGTCTTCTTAATGCAGCTTTTTTTGCTGTTAAATAGATACCTGGTGGTTGATATGATGATTCCTGTGTCACATATATATTTTCCTCCGTAAGAAATATACTTGCAAAAATGTTTTCTCGTGGTAGTAATTTATCTTATAGTTAATAAATATGACTGGCAGTGCAAATTCATATGGTAAGTGATATAGTCGTGTGTGTGTGTGTGTGTGTGTGTATTAAAAAAGGCGTAAAGGTTAAAATATAGACTGCTTGACATTTTCGTGTTTATTACAGCTTATTTTTTGTAGCACATCCATGACTGAAATAAATTCATGATATCTCCCTTTTCATATTCGACCACCGCCCTGATAAAGCTTTACTGATAACTAAGAATATTAATTTCTTGTATTTCATGTCTACAAAATTAACGTTACTTGCTACCTGTCTTAAAAAAAATATATGATTTATTAGTAATGAAACAGCTCAAAGATTTTTTAAATATTGATCAACAACATATCAGTCTCACCTCGTTTTCTATTGAATGTTTTGGGGTAGGGTAAACTATGATAGTTTATCTCTAGGTTAATGATGAGGCATTGAATTGCTTTGGGACCAACATTCTCCGTATTGTTGGAGCCAGCGTATCTGCTGGAATCTAATCGTAGGACCTGGAATACACTAGATATAGTTAGGAATATTATAGGTGTCTATGAGGGGATATATCGTTATATGTAGCAATTTACCTGATGCAGAAATCTATTATGTGTTCGTAGTAGTAAAGAGAAAAATCATTGAAGTTTTTCAGCCGTTGTATAATTGGGATATTATATTCAATGGCAATAAAGCAGCGAAAGGTCAGAGACCCGACAAATAAGGAAATGACTGACTATGAATTGGCTTCATTTCAGAGGACACGTGACGTTCCCGAAATCAGACCAGAGAAGATTGTAGATTTGAATGAAATGAGAGAAGCTATTCTGAATCAGTTGGAAAAATCGACTATTTCTTAGTTTCCTTCTTTGGGAAACTGTATTGGACATCATGGATTTTTTTTACTAGGTAAAATTCTGAATTAAACATTTTATTTCATACAAGAAATATTTATAGAGAGATCATTAGATGAGAATGCCGCTTTGATGCTTAGTTTTGTTAATACTCTCGTTGTTTATTAACGTTACCACAAAAACTACAACACTTTCGAATTGCACATTATAAGTATCCTTGGAACTTGAACACTTGCCCTTGACATCTGCCCAGAATGAGGAAAATGATTTCCATATCGTACAAGTAAAATGTTTTGAGTACGAATAGCTATTCTCGTTTCCCTAACACGCGCATAAACCCAAATAATAGTAAAAGAGAATAATTCTCGGAACTGGACCCTTATTCAAATGTCAACATTTCCCAGAAACCATTTAATAAGCAGTCCCGCAAATTACTGCGAGAAAATTTCTTGGACCATGATGGCTGGAGGTCTGAGAGATTCGGTGGGGACTCCTAATGAGGTCCTTCAGTAGGTGGACGTTTTCCCCGATGTAGTAATGGTTCTCATATTCCTCCGATCTATGATCCTCCAGCCGCAAGAGAAAGACCTTTACTTGTGTCATTGAAAAGAGAAGGAATGTTTTGAATTTCTAATAATATCTTTTCGGTGTCTGCAGTAGACTGAAAGGATGCTGAGTAGAAAAAAGTAAGTTTTGTAGTAAAGGAACGAACGGACACACTGGTTCGATGTGAATGTTTGAATGAATGTAGTGGCTCTCAACTTTTTTCCACTTCATTCCTCCCATCATGAATTCTCAACCTTCGTGTGGCTCCCTTTCATTTTTCTCTAAAATGCCACCCCCAACAGCCCCCACCAAATAAAAAAAAAAGGGGTGGGGTAACTAAAGGATAAATAAATAATTAAATAAATAAATTGTACGGACACCTAGTTTTATAAGAAGTAGATTAATTACGAACTTGACAGTTGTAATGATCTTAGTCGGTGGATTTCGCAGATGTAACCATATTGCGTAGCTTGACAAGTTAGTGAACATACATTTAAAAATAAAACTAATTTTTCTTATGCCAGGACAGAGTGACTTTGCTACATAAAATAATGATTTTCAGCAATATTATAGAATGTTTGGTTTGCAACAATCTGCGATAGTCCCCTTAGGTTGAGAACGCATGGTATAAACCTACCTATACACAGTTCGAGTAAAATAAAGTAAATTCCACTTTTCCTCCAATATAAAGAGCTTATGAAATGATAATTATTCAGCGAGTTTTTCGGGTTAATGAAATGCAGATGTGTTTTCGGCGGTGAAAGAGACACGTAATTGGTCTTTTTATTTGCGGGTATATGAGATTATGCTCCACATTCTACCTTTTATTTGTAGATTTTGCAGAATTCGTGTATTCAGTTTTTGTAATTACTTTTGTTCTTTTATAAATATAAATGTTTATACTTTGTCAATTCTAATGATGTTTTTTAAATTATTATTTTTTCTATTGCAAGACAAGCAGCAATACTATTTTTGTTTTTATTACTAACACCGTGTTCAGTACTCCTCCCAACGTGTAATGTACTAAAGTTTATTACCATTGAAATTCTAACCTTACCATTAATTTGAACTCACTTTTGATGATAAAATAACGAACGAAGGTCACATCAGGCGCCAGAGAGCCAAAGCTTTTTCCAGGAAGTTTGACTCTACTCTCTTCTAAATTCGACATCCAGAAACTTACTACATTAAGTTGGGCTGAGTACATAGAAAAAGTGCTTGAATTTCACGGTAGTCAAAGGAAGATTAAAAGGTATTTGACGAATTAGAATAAGAATAACAGAGGACAATGAAGAGTTATGCAAAGGATCTCGGTAATATTTTGTTTCTTGGTTTGTAATCAGGATGGAGTTTTTATTCAAACATGGTATGAGAATGGAAAGTTTGTTCTAAGAGGAAATATAATATAACACTTCGAGTATACTATATGTAGTATTAGAAGATAATATAAAGCTTCATTCTCTTGACTGGAATTCTTTCATTCTTTCGAACCAAAGGCCAAATGCATTAAGGGAGAAAGGAAAAACTGCAAGGGATAATTGTTGATTTATTCAAATAAATTTGTATCGCGGCTGGATATAGCAGAGCTGACCTTCCCGGTGTTACACCGACCCAAGTGAACATTATGGGTGTCGATGTAGCAATCTTTTCGTTGTATTTAGTTCCATGAAGGCTACAGCACAACGCTTACACCTTAAGAAGTAATTGTTAACTGTGGGTGTTCTTTTCTTTACATTTAATTCCCTTAAACTTACAAATACGTGCACAAGTCCACACACATACGTACCCATACTCAGACACACACAAACACACGGAAGGATGAAATTGACGAATATGGAAAGCTTTATGATTATAATGTTCATGTCAATCTACAGAATCATAACACAACACACACACACACACAACACACACACACACACACACACACACCACACACACACGCACACAAGGATGAACTTGCTTTACATGGAGGGCTTAGCACAATAATGTGAGGTAGACCTATTGGTTACTTCGAATTAAAAACATTTCCATTGGAATCCTAAATTCTTCGAAATTTTACTTAAAATAATGTCACATGAAATTCCTTCATCTAGCAATGCACTTCCTGAAAACTATTTCAATCCGTGGTCGATACTAAGTGGCAAATGTCAAAGCAAGTATTCTATCGTTGCAAGCAATATTCCCTGAACCCGGTTCATTTGTTGTTTGATGTCGACCAAAGCTGCCGAGAGGCTGGGAAAGCTAATTAACTTTTATTGTTTGTAATGTGTGGGCGAAACTACTGCTGCTTATAAATAAAAGAGGTCCTCGGCTCATTCATAAACTGTGTTATAAAGAATGAAACTCTTTCGTCTCTACCAGAATCTTGATAAATAAAGAATTTCATTCCTCAACCCTTGTCACCATCATCCGAGACACAGCGCCCGAAAAACAAGGATCTTTTTGTTTGACAATTCGTGAGAGTTCTCTCGAATTATGTCGTTCTGTTTCACTCCGATGAACATTAGCAGAGCTCAACAGCTGCGTTGTATTCGAAGCCTCCTTGTTATGCGACATTCGTGCATGTTATTCAGTCTTCGTTGATTTTACTTAAGCAGCCTAAATATTTTTCAAGCTTCGTAAATGTTTTGTGGAGTTTTAATGTGAACGAAACTTCATAAATGTCATGCAAGTCAGTGAATCTTTTAGGATTTGTACTTCTTTACTCAAGCTTTGTAAATGTTTTTTCCAATCTTCGTAAATGATATTGAAGCTTCGTAAATGTTGCTTAGACTTCACAAATGCTAATTAGGCTTCCTACCTGTCTAGAGCAGTGGCTCCCATCGTGGAGTGTACGGGGGTTTAATTGATTTTATGGTAGGTGGGCGGGGAATTCTGCAATGGAGTTATTATCGATGAATTTTTTTCTAGCAACACTGTGTTGGTATGACTGTGTGCGAGTTAATACATACGGTGTATATACAGTATGGATACTTGAAAAAAGAAAACTTGTATGTTCTTTGGAAGTTTGTTTAAACAATTTAATATTGGTTGTCTTTTAGGCTTCCTCCACGCGAATGAGAGTTAATTTTTTTAATAATGACCATTAATTATCACCACAAAGGCATCAGGATTTTAGAGGTGATTAGGCGGACCATGGCCAAAAAAATAAAAGGTTGGGAAACACTTTTCTAGACTGAGGTCATTTTAATCAAGCAAATCATCAGAGCGCATCCAGTTCCAGTAACTGCGTAGAAATACGTTCTGTCTCTCTCAGTGCAGCGATTCGGCATCTAGGTAAAAACTGGTTTCCAAGGAGAGAGAGACAAATAACCCTCTAATTGCTTGAGACAACGGATGATTGCAGTCATATCTAAAGAACAGATGAGACATCAGATAGAAATTGAAGGATTAATTGTACCTGTCGTATTTCGCCACTTTTCCAGTGAACCGGAACCATCCGAGGTAGAAGCACGGGTGAAATTTTCTCTTATGTTTTTCGCTTACTCGGGAGTAAGCCAACAAAAAACTACTTTGTTGTTGTTCTTCTTCTTCTTCTTGTTGATGGGGTGATTGTTAGAAAGATCTATGGAAGAACCTAAAAGGTCTAAAAAAGGTGTTTTGCATTGACTTTAAGATCCAGGAATTTTAGGATAAAATACTTAAGATTTATTCATTAGAATCAGAAAGTAAAAAATAATATGCATGTGAACAGTACAAAAAAAAAATTTTCTAATGAAATATAGAGTATTTATTTTAATTTTCGTTGGTGAAACATGGGTCTATTTGACCGTAAATTTTGACAAGTTTTAATTTACTTTAAAAGTTGGGAATAAAATGTTTACTATTTATGTGTGAGAGGAAAATCTAACACGCATCCCAAGTAAGCTGGAGGTCGGATCACGCCTTGTTACTTCTAAAGGTGAGTTTACACTAGGCTTCACCGGACACTGCATGTGTAAGACTCATCAC
>NC_061098.1:35762166-35787166 GCF_015104395.2 Macrobrachium nipponense | reverse complement strand
GACCTGTTCAATATTACATCCTCTATAATTATATTTTATGTCTTCAAATAAATGTACGAAGATCCTAAATATTTTCCACAATACATAATTATAAGATTATAAGATTAAAAATTATTTTCATCTTAATCCCAAATTTTATCTCTATATTTCGCCATGAATTAGTCCCATTTTGGATTAAGAATATAAAAGAATAATTGTAGTGATAAAATCTTGCAATAAGTATTGTGAAATGATTCGGTTAATTCAAAGGTTTGTGAAGTCATTATCTATTTATCTATATGTCTTTTCGTCCCGCATTGTTTCGCTTACACCATCAGAAATAATTACATGTCAACATAGAAAAAGTCTTAACATAAAAAATTAGAAACGCTTAAAACCTGTTTACTAAAATGCACGGAGGCAGTTCTCACCTTCAGCCTCCGATGGATGCACCTGCAGGTCGCCAGGTGACGTTAATCATCCACACATCGTCGGCAGGTAGAGAGAGAGAGAGAGAGAGAGAGAGAGAGAGAGAGAGAGAGAGAGAGAGAGAGAGAGAGAGAGAAATACCCGAAATCTAAGGCAAACTTCTCACATAAGTTGAATTAAGCTGAAAAAAAAAACCTTTGATAAAAGGTAGATGTCTAGTTTTTAAAAATTTTTAAAAAAAAGAAGTATATATATATATATATATAATATATATATATATATATATATATATATATATATATATTCATATATATATATATATATATATATATATATATACACACACACACACATACATATATATATGCTCTCTTCAGAATAAGAAATTAGCTTGGCATGAATGAAGATATTGTTATCCGAATGCATTTGAAAATTTTGGCGATAATTCATGTCACAGTTAGAGAAACAATCCTAAACAGAGACGATCGTAAATTGTGAAAATTTAGGAGAGAGGAAGAGAGAGAGAGAGGAGAGGAGAGCTAGAAGATAGAGAGAGAGAGGAGAGATATTTTTGTCTTCCGAAGAAAACCATTCCGGAAGCTGACTTAGGGTAAAACATTTTCATTGTTTTCTCATTTCCTTTGTTTTTGGGGAAAGTCTAGAGACTCAATTCCTCAGGAGATGAAAAGTTGTGCAGAGGAATAAGATGGATATGAGGTCTATTGCTTGAGGCTCTTCCAGGATCCAGGAATTACTCCTCTAAAATTCTCCTGCAGGTAGAAGATGAGAGACTGGAGATATTCCCACACACACGCACACACGCACACACACAGAGAGAGAGAGAGAGACGAGAGAGAGAGAGAGAGAGAGAGAGAGAATCTAAGTTTGTAAATACCAAACTAAACCATAAGATTATTTTCCCTCTAAAAGGTAATATTGGTCTGTTGTTGTTATGCTGTAAATGTTCAAATTGTTATTCTTCTGTTATGCAAATGGAGCCGATTAGTGAATGGTGCCGTAAGTGGGGTATGAGGCTGTATGCCAAAACGAAAACACTATTGATTTATAGTAGATCTCGTACTGATTTCCCTCCCCATCCTCCCATACCGGTGGATGGGACTCTGCTGAATGAGTCTAGGGATGACTTTTAATCCACATGTTACTTTTGAGAAGCCTTAAATGAAAGTGTCAGCAAATGCCACACGAAGTTAGTTATTCTATGTCAGGCGACATTCATTTAGAACTGATAAATCAGGCATTTGTCTTTCCTTTACTCGAGTATTCCGGCATGGAGGTCTGCCTCTACCAGGTTTCTGTTTCTTAGTAGCAGCAGTTACGACTTGGGCCATCGACGTCTGGTCTCGTCTTTGTCCCTTTTTCTCAAGTTTTATTTTCATGGAGATCTTTCACATTCACAGTTGATCCCTGATCCCGTTTTCCTGCTGAGAGCGACTATAGATTCGCTGAACAGCAGCACCAATATACAGTATTTGTGTCTCGCTGTTCAACTTCTCAGTTCCAGAGGTCCTTTATTCCTCGCACAGTTGGACTCTGGAACAGCCTCCCTAAGAATGTTGTGCAATTGGAACTTCTAAAGTTCAAGAGGAAATGCAATGTGTTATTACTATAAAATAATTGTCCTTATATTTGACTTACATTTTTATCAATTTATCTATTAATCTGTTAGCCTTATTTTCCTTTTCTTGAAAAATGATCTCTTCTTTCTGTCACTTCCTTCAAATAAACACCAATCTTTAGAAGCTTGATTTTTAAGTCAGTGGCCCCGTGGGCTTATTCAAGATGGCGTTGGCTTGTTCCATATGAATGGGGTTCATCTTCTGAGTAATAACAATAAATAAGCAATTTCTTCCCTTATGCGCTCCCACACAATAGACTTCCTTATCTCTAAATATCTCTTATTTTATCCCCAGCACTGGCAGTCTTCAAAAAGTTTTATTTCCCATAAAATTATCTGATTTCTCCTTGACGTTCTGGAATGACAAGACATATTTCCTGTAGCCTTTGACTCCTGCGATGAATTTATCTCTTTAGCTTTGGAATTACACCCGAAAAACAAGTTTTGGATTGTAGCTTGGCCCAGCATAGTCTTAGAGGTTGAGTTTTTCCGTGACGAAGCGTTTTTCTTGGTTTGGGAGGTTTTTCTCTCCAGTCGTTTGTGCTGTTTTACTGCAATAGCTGCGACCTTCTTTTTTGTGGCGCTGAGAGATATTTGTACATCATGAAAGAAACTCGGTATCTTTAGTTGTGGAATGTTGCTGGCTTAAGTGAATTATGTCAGTGAATGGTTCTTATTAAATAAGATGATTGTAATAAGAATTTCAGTATGATAAATTCAGGAAATAGCCGTGATTATAGTGTACGAGTAATAAAGCCTTAAAATTGGAATATATAGTTTATTAAACATTCTCTCAATATCACGAAAAAAAACTTTTTTTTTAACCAAGGTCAAAAGCAAAGAATAAAATACCAGTTGATCCGAAAAGGAAAGTAGCATCGCAGACAAGCATGAAATATGATTTCGGAGATGGTAAGCCACTTTCAGATGCGAAAAGAATTTTGTTTAGCTAGGTCTTCATTGTGTAGATAATTTGCACGACATAAAGTAAAATGTTGGTAATAAGCTTTAAGGGACCCTAGACCCAGTACAAAGAAAAAGTAGAAAATGATCCCATGGGAAACTATACTATTTTCCTTACAGTTTTTATGCCGCTTGGCGCGTTTGCGCATGCGTAAGCTCAAATACCACGGGCATTTGAATGTCAACCGACTCAAAATGCATCTGTTAAATGATGGATGACCGGAACATTTATTTATTTATTTATTTATTTATTTATCTATTATTATTATTATTATTATTATTATTATTATTATTATTATTATTATTATTATTATTATTATTATTATTATTCTTTGACTTTTTCCATACTTTTGTTCGAGAGGCCAACTCCGTTGCCAGGCATTTGTCTTGAAATGTTTCATACCCATTTTCTATGATCTGTAATGCTCAAATGTTTTATCATATTGTAAGCAAACTTCGAGATAAAAACTTTACATGAGAAACAAAACATAGACAATAAGTCTAAATTGGCTTTATTCAGATAACATTAAAGCCAGTTAGCTTTTCATCACGTGAGAGAGAGAAAGAGAAAGAGAAAGAGAGAGAGAGAGAGAGAGAGAGAGAGAGAGGAGAGAGAGAGAGAGAGAGAGTGGAGCATTTTAACTTAACCAGTCTAATCACCACAGGGAGAAGAAGACTCTTCAATTTAGTAATAAATTGAAACTAATATTTGCTTTTCGGGACAAAATAGATACCGTCTCACTTAAAGAAGGTGAGATTTACCTCCGCTTCTGAAATTACCTTTGGATGCACTGAAGTGTATTACAGAGCACTTCCGCATTACTTGCTCCCGTCGGCAAAGATATAATGAATAAATAAATAAATAAAGGAAGTGGAAATTACAGATATATAAGAAATACTAATCTCATTTTGGTAATTTCGTGAATCAGTATTGATAAAATGTATTGATAAAAGTCGTTTAACCTCTGAGTCGGTGCCTTCAGTAAGAAAGAGAGACTCATTTCGAATGAGTTTCATCCACAGGACCAGAAGCTGCGATCCTTGAACCGCTACACCGATATTTAGGAACTGAAACCAATCAATTATCTCGTATATTCAAACGATTTAATTTACTTACTTTTTAACTAAGCATCAGGGAACGATCACAGTTTGGGAGAGAGAGAAAACTTTATTTTTCTTTTTCTTTCAGGGGTGTGGCTTGGTCACCCTTTGTGCAGGTTTGATTTTTAGATTCCTAAAAACAAAACTCTTGTGCCGGACTTGTCTTTCCGTTCGCTCTTTTTCTGTCCGCCCTCAGATCTTAAAGACTAGCAAGGCTAGAGGGCTGCAAATTGGTTATTTATAACCCTTAGCCTCGGTAGTTTTTATTTTATTTGAGGTTAAAATTAACCATAATCGTGCTTTTGGCAACTATATAATAGACAGGCCACCACCGGGCCGTGGTTAAAGTTTCCTGGGCTAACGTCTCCTAAGCATTATACCGCGACAATCGAAAGATAGAGCTATTTTCTGTGGCCTTGATTATATTTTGTATAGAAAACTCGATTGCGCCGAAGAAACTTTTACTTGCTTATATTTTGTTTTTAATTCTGTTGATTATTCGTGATAAATCAATGTGTTTTATGATCATCAAAAATAATATAATAATAATAATAATGATAATAATAATAATAATTCAGAACAGCTAGGGTAATATGTGCAAATAGACCAGAAGTGACGTTGATTGACAAAATCAAGAAGAAAGTATTACTCATTGATGTCGCAATAATATGGGGCACCAGAGTAAATGAGATCCCTGAAAAGGAACCTGGAAAAACTAGTAGATGCTGAGGTAGCTCCAGGACTCGTGCAGAAGTGTGCTCCTAGTAACAGTGCATAGTCAGAAAAGTGATGGACTCCTGAGGGGGCAGGATGCAACCCGGAACGTCTCCCCCTACCCCCCCACACTATGAAAACCACCCAGTCGAGTAGGATGACAGTGATAGACCCCACAAAAAATAATAATAATTATAACGCCCTAGGATTCATAATATGTCATAACAAGCCAAACACAAACTCTCTATTTTCATCGGATATCCTCCCTATATTGATTAGCCAGAATTGTGGAAGAGTAGTTTCAATCACATTTCTAATAAGACTTCTCGGGCTCTGATTAACTGAGGGGAAAAGGAGATGAATTGAAATGATATAATTTTACTTTCCATTTTCCAAATACATAACTTATCAAAGGATGGAAGCCTTTGAAGGTTGACGGCAGAGTGAATTACATTCAGTGTCAGTAATGTATGAATATGAAGATTAAAAGCTAAAAATATTTGAATTTGAATAAAATGACACCAGACGCTTAATTACACTTACTCGGGGAGTAAGCCTACAAACTACTTTGTTGTTGTTGATGTTATTTTTGTTGGGGGTTAGGAAAGGTCTATGGAGAGCCTAAAAAGTTATGGAGAAGGTGTTTTGCTTTGATTTAAAGGTACAGGAATTTTAGGGTAGGATATTTATGATTTATTCATTAGAATGCAAATGATGAAAAATAAATAATGTGTATGTTAAACAGTGCGTACGTATTGTCTCTAATGAAATATTGCATGTTTATTTCAATTTTCGTGGTGAAACTACACTCTACTTGTCCATAGATTTTAGCACATTTTAATACACGTTAACAGTTGGGAATTTAATATTTACAACTTGAGCGGGAAGGAAAAATCTTGCTTGTATCCCGAGTAAGCTGGAGGAAGGATCACGCCTTGTTGTCTATCAAAATAAAAACAATTTTAATTTCATCAGTCACTTTCAAAGTTACATTATTTGACAGAATAATATATTTGTGAAGCCGAACAAATATATTCAATAATACAATACTAATAAACTGATCACTCAGAGAGTATGTTTACACAAGGAAAATATGACCTAAGGTCATAGAAGGATAGAAATCAGCATTGTGAGAGAGAGAGAGAGATAGATAGAGAGAGAGAGTCTCAAAGATATTCCCCACTGAAAATAGTGAATATTTATTGTCTATTAATGAAATTAAAAATGGATCAGCAGCAGGACCAGATGGTGTCCCTGCCATTTTGTTAAAGAAAGTAGTTGATTCTATTGCAAAGCCACTCACAATATTATTAAGGCAAAGTGTAGATACAGGCAAGATTTCTGATTAACATAAATTAGCATACAATACCCATACTTTCAAAAGTGGATCAAGACTAGAGGCAAGTGATTATAGGCAAGTAATTACCTTGACTTTGCAAAAGATTTTGAAAAGGTGGACCATAATATATTAGCGAAGAAAATTACAAAAGATAATATAGTGGACAAAGTAGGAAGATGGATAAAGAATTTGTTAAAGAAAGTAGTTGGATTCTATTGCAAAAGCCACTCACAATATTATTAAGGCAAAGTGTAGATAACAGGCAAGATTTCTCCTGATTAAATAAATTACATACAATACCCATACTTTCAAAAAGTGGATCAAGACTAGATGCAAGTGATTATGGCAAGTAATAACCATTGACTTTGCAAAAAGATTTGAAAAGGTGGACCATAATATAGTTTAGCGAAGAAAATTACAAAAGATAATATAGTGGACAAAGTAGGAAGATGGATAAAAGAATTTTTACAAAACAGAAAACAAATAGTGATTCCAAACGATGAGAAATCGTATGAAGCTAAGGTAATATCCGGTGTGGCACAAGGTACGGTTGTTAGCTGCATTGCTATTTGTTATTATCCGTTTGGCACAAGGTACGGTGTTACTGCATTGCTATTTGTTATTTATGATTGCAGACATAGACAGTAATGTTAAGGACTCAGTAGTGAGTAGTTTCACCGATGACATAAGAATAAATAGAGAAATTACTTGTGATGTAGACAGGAACTCGCTACAAAGAGACCTTAACAAAGTATATGAATCGGCAGAGGTAAATAGGATGGTATTTAACTCTGATCAGTTTTAATCAATAAATTGTGGAGATAAAGAAGGAATGCTATATGCATATAGGGGACCTAATAATGACACAATCACAAAAAAGGAAGCAGTTAAAGACCTTGGCGTGATGTTGAATAGGAACATGTTATGCAATGATCATATAGCAATACTATTGGCAAAACCCAAAGCAAAAATGGGAATGTTGCTATGACACTTCAAAACAAGAAATGCCGAACACATGATTATGCTTTTTAAAACATATGTACGTAGTCCACTTGAATATTGCAATATGATATGGTACCCTCACTACCAAAAGGATCTTGAACAAATAGAGGGTGTACAAAGGTCCTTTACAGATAGAATAGAAGAAGTTAAGGATATCGACTACTGGGAAAGACTACAGTTTTTAAAATTATATAGTCTAGAAAGTAGAAGAGAAGGCTACATGATAATACAGGCATGGACACAGATAGAAGGAATTGCCAAAAACATCATGGAGCTAAAAATATGAAAGAGCAAGCAGAGGTAGATTAATAGTGCCCAGGAAAACTAAGAAAAGCACACAGGACATTAATCCACCACACACCAGCATCGACATGCAGCATCCATTTAGTGCATTGCCAGCTCATCTGAGGAACATATCAGGAGTGAGCGTAAATGTGTTTAAGAATAATCTCGACAAATATTTAAGCTGCATCCCAGACCATCCAAGAATGGAAGATGCAAAATATACCGGAAGATGCATTAGAAATTCTCTGGTTGACATTAGACTCACACTGAGGGACCTGGGGAAACCTGAACGAGCTGTAAGGTCTGTAAGGTCTGTCAGGTCTCTCTTTCTGATTCCGGACCCCATAGACATTCACAAAAAGCGAGACGTCCTGTGCTCAACTTCAAATCCATCAGTTTAATCATTATAATTCGGCACAAGCGAGAGATTTTATCGAAATATTAGGTTAGCGTTGGTTGAGTTGGCGATCGTTGTGCCAAACCGGTCAGACGGAACAGATGTTGGATGAAATTGTCGAAATGCAAGACTGACTTTTATGCTTTTGGCTTCAATCAATAATCGTTTACTTCTGATCTGTGTCTTTGAAATATTTTAGGAAACTGCAAATCACTTTGGACCCAGTTCAGTGATCTACACCTGGACCGCCTTTAGCAACTACTCATACTTACGGTCTGCTTTCTGGTGGGGCTGGACGATGAGTTTACGTGCTCGCCTACCTTTTCGGTAGTCCCGATTCGATTCCTCGCTCTGCCAGAGGACTTTATTTCTGGTGATTAGGAATTAATTTCTCGATATTATGTGGTTCGGATCCCACAATAAGCTGTAGATCCCGTTGCTAGGTAAGCAATTGGTTCCTAGCCGCGCAAAAATATGTAATCCTTCGGGCCAGCCCAAGGAGAGATGATGATCAGCTCAGTGGCCTGGTTAAAATAAGATATACTCGGGGGCAGGCAAGAGCCCGTGCTAGCATAGGGCTAAATTAATCTAAACCAATCACTCCAGTGTCCAAAAGTGATGTTGCAAAGGATTTTCAGAACATTCCAGGGAACTTTGACTGATACCATCTTTGTTTAAGATATGTTTGTTTATTTATCTATTTATTTATTTATTTATTTATTTATTTATTTATTTATTCGTTTTGGCTGTTCCAATTACTAGTCACCTCAGTCAGTCCTGTAATTTTGAAAATGTCTGTCCCCTTTGCGAATTGCTTGTTAAACTTTATTCTATTCATTCTATTTCGTATTTTTCTACTTTAAATAGCATTCCACTGATCACTTGCATTGTTTCATATTTTATCATTTATTCATTCCCCATTTTCAGTCTTAATTGCCTTTCCTTTGATTGAATTTCACATTATTTAAGTTACTTTCACGCATATTTCTCCTGTTCATACATTCATCATTATTCCTTTTATTATTTCAACAAATATCTCCCGTTATCTTTACTCCTTTTCTCTCATTTACCTGGTTCCCATTTCTTCCTTTTTCTCTCTATTCTTGTTTATCAAACTGCATCGCAATATTTACCTTGTTTATCCTTCCTTGTTGTCTTTCTATAAAGTTTATTCTTATTTCCTTTTGAACGTTTTCGTCAATATTTATTTGGATTTCTTCTCTTTCCTTCTCCTGTATATACTGCTTAGTTTCTTTCAGTTTCCTTTGGTTTAACTTCATTAAACTTCGCTAACTTCTTAACTCACTCTCTCTCTCTCTCTCTCTCTCTCTCTCTCTCTCTCTCTCTCTCTCGTACGTACATAAAATCACTAAAGTATCTAATCCAGGATAACAGGGCTTTCATAATGACCCACCAATTTCTCTCCCGACACCTTTAACTGTCAAGGAACTTGGCAATATAACCAATGTTGCAAATGATATGGCTAGATAAATCCCGGTAAGTTAAGCCTTTTCATCTTGTCATATTTAGCTTCAGGCGGCTTCAGGAAGCTCAAGTCCTTCCACATTACCTGAAGTATCTCTTGTAATTTCCCTCCTTGTGCCAACAAAACGTAACGTTTCTGTCTCAGTGGTATCGAGGAGAGTGGAACATGGAAACGTTTGTTTTCTAATTAAAATTGAGACTCGAGGAAACTGGAAGCGTTAGTTCATGGGAGGGTAATGTGAAACTTTGAAGATGGACACGTATGTTTCTGAAAGATGTTGAGAAACAGGGAACCTGTAATGTTTGTTACTGTTATTTTGTATTATTTATGTATTTGTGCGGCTTTTGAAGTATTTAAGTGCCCGTTTGTATATGACTATTTTTCTTTTATAATTCCCATGGTTTCTAAGCAAATTCTACCTTTTTTTATCATAAAGACCCAATTCAGGTTACAAGTTCTTCTTTTTGACCTGTTATACAGAATAAGCTATTGCCAAAAAATATAATTCTAAGACAACAGTTTCCTTCGCAATTCCTCTCCGGTTTCACTGCCTATCTATTAGTGCAGTCTTCTTTGGAAAAAAAATAAATGCAAGACAATGTTGTCCGTCCAGTAAAAAGTAAATTTTCGAGGTAATTTCTTTGTCTTCCTTCTTTTGCGGATCGTGAATTCAAGGACATGAGAATCGCCACTAAAATCTCGTTGTTCCATCTCTCTGGACGTCTGTAACACTTCCATGGCAGGTTTTATCCTCTGTTCACTGAAGGACTTTGAGTGGTTTTTTCTTAACCTTAGTTCATACGGATTTTTATGTGAGCAGTGTCTCTTCGAAAAGGTGAATCGTTAAAGTATGGAGATACTACTTTTTTTTTTGGACTTACCCATAAGGTCTGCTATGCTTATTTCAATTTCCCGAATCAGATCTTTGCAGCCTCTAAAGATGCGATCCGTAAATAATGTACTGTATCTCGTTACTCCATTCGAAGACAATCTTGCTGGCTATAAACGTCAGTCAGCTTGGATAGATATAGCTTCGGGTTTGATTTATATCCCTTGAAGCGAGGTTTATCAAGTCTTTGAAATGTTTACTGCCTAATATTTGATTGGAAGATTTCCTGACAATTTATCAACTTTAAATACTGTTCCTATATGTTCTCGTCCATGTTCTTCAAATCTACTACATCCTCTAAGCTGAAATATTTCAATTAGTTATTTTAAAGTAAATAATGAGAAATAAAATTAATTTGAAAGTACACACAAAAAGAGAGAAATTATATATATATATGTATATATAAACGTATATCGTGACTGACTATAGTTCTTATCGATATGTTATCATGTGTATTTTATTTTATTTTTTGGAAAGATAGATTTATCGGTAAGGAAGCGTGTTGAAGGACCACCGTGTTTCTTAATGCACTTATTATTTAATCAATTTTAAATGAGGCCGTGACTTTGTGTTTATTCTTAGTACCCGGTTTACAGTTCCGGAATATGCCATCCCGGCTCTCCTTTTCTTCACTCCGACATTATCGTTTTTCTTAACGAATACAAACTAATATTCTCGCCATGAATAAATCCATTTTAGTACTCGTGGCAGGGAGGAACCTGGAGACGCGAGTAAGGTCGACCTTGCCGACCAAATCTGCAGGAATCCCTCCCTTATGACTCAAGGAACCGCCTCTCTGTGTTCTCGAGATCAACCCTTCGCCTCGGAATCTTATGATATTAGGTGATCGTAGGTGCGTTTCAGGAGTTGACCTCAGGTCACCTCCAAACTGTTGTTCTTGACTGCGTGGATGACACACACTGACGCCTTTTCCAGCCGTCTGTCATCAGATTCTCTGCACCTGAGACAAATGCAAAGGGGCACCGGTGGAGAATTGGGCGGTCAGTATGTTCCTTTATTTACCATGAAAAATCGCTACACATTTCATTATGATAACATTCACGCGTTGGTGGATAATCTGATTTTCGTACCATCATCCGGGTTGGAATTATTCATAACGAGGATTTTTGACAACTGTGTAAAATCAGTTTCGATACGACAACTAGGTGTCTAAAGTCCATGTAAAAAGGCCTTTGCAAAACAAACTTTTCGATTAATAAGTGTGAATTAAATTGTTTATTTACTACTCATTATTTCTAAGTAACCTTCGGACTGAGACGGGTATTGATTGCATAGGTTATTGCAGAAAGAACGAGGTACCTCTGTCTCTATAACGAGTGTCAAAAAAACAATCAAATTGTGAACTATTTGCCCAGATCATCGCTCGACTAATACCTAGAATAATGCATAAGCAACTTCTACGGACAGTTGAATGTATATGCAATATACATAAATCGCATACATTGTCCACTAATCCACATTTGACTGGAAAATTAGGAAAAAAAACTGTGACAGTTTATTCCTCTAAATAATCATATTTTTATGGATAAATCATCATAACTAATATCTTTCTAGGCACTAGGGGCGGAGCTGGACAAAGCTCTTGTCTTCATGTGACATAGAGTCGATCCTGAATATCTTACCCACTGGATTTTCACCCTTACTTCCCAGACAAAAGCCCACCTCAAGGAGATTTATACAAAAATGCTTTTTTTTTATTTATTTTTGACAGAATCTGTGGCAGTAAATTTCTGAATTACTCTTGAACTATTGGCTTTATCTCCACGATTGCTTCATCATTTTTCTCTCATTGTTTTCTCTTCTGTATAAGGGACTTCTATCAAAATTTTTTTTACCTTACCCGGGAAGTAAGTCTACAAACTACGTAGTTGTTCTTCTTCTTCTTGATGTGGGGGTTAGGAATTTCTATAGAAGAACCTAAAAGGCTCTGAAAAAGATGTTTTGCGTTGATAAGTTACAGATACAGGAATTCTAGGATAGGATATTTAAAATTTATTTATTAAAATGAAAATTAAAAATAATAATAATAAAAATAATATGCATGTTAAACAGTATATAATAAAATATGGCGTATTTATTTTATTGTGGTTACTGAAACAAGGCTCTATTTGACTGTAGATTTTACCATGTTTTAATTTATTTGGTGTACTGAATTCAGGCTATGTTTCTATCCAGTTATTTTGTTTCCTCTTATGATTAAGAATACATGAACGTGTTTAATTTGTGTCCTTTTTATTTGATCCTTATTGTTAGTATGAGTAGTACTAAGTATGAGTATTAGCTACCAAGACCACTTTGCATTAAGTTAGGAATATAATGATTACAACTTATGTTTACAATCCGAGTAAGCTGGAGGTCGGATCACGCTTTGTTATACATGGAAGATTCGTACAATCTGCATTGTAATATGGAGAGTTATTCATGAAATTTCGAATCACAGAAGAGATTTGTTTCGGAATAATATTACGGACAAATTAATAAGCCAAAAATTCTTATAAAATACCTATTTAATTTATTAGGCCCAAATGACCTTATAGTTAGATGCCTTATGTATGCAAAAAATTAATTCGTCGAATAAATCGTAGATATTTAAGCAATTTTTTTTATTGCAGTAGATAATTGTGTCAATTGTTATTAAATTTTACCTGTTCACTATTACATCCTCTATATATTTTATGTCTCCAAATAAATGTATGAAGATCCTAAATACTTTCACAATACATAATTATAAGATTTATAATATTAAAAATTATTTCTTTTCATTCTTAATCCAAAAATTGATTTCTATATTTCGCCATGAATTAATCTCATTTTGGATTAGGAATAAAAAATTAATTGTAGTGATAAAATCTTGTAATAAAGTATTGTGAAATGATTAGGTTAATTCAAAGGTTTGTGAAGATATTATCTATTTAATTAGGAGTCTTTTCGTCCCCGCATTGTTTCGCTTACATTTTCAGAAATGATTATATGTCAACATAGAAAAAGTCTTTTAACATAAATTAGAGACGCTTAAAACTGTTTACTAAAATTCACGGAGGCAGCTCTCGCCTTCAGCCTCTGATGGATGGCACCTGCAGGTCGTCAGGTGACGTTAACCATCCACACATCGTCGGCAGGGTGTGTATGTGTGTGTGTGTGAGAGAGAGAGAGAGAGAGAGAGAGCTTTCTGGGGAGTGCCAGGTTTTGGATAAAAAGAGACAAAGAGACACAAAAAGGGTTTAGACAATTTAATTTCCATAGTAGCCAAATATTACTGTGAACGAATGGCAGAGAGAGAGAGAGAGAGAGAGAGAGAGAGAGAGAGAGAGAGATTTCTGGGGAGTGCCAGGTTTTGGATAAAATGAGAGAGAGACAGAGGGTTAAACAATTTAATTTCCATAGTAGAGAAAAATATTACTGTGAGAGAGAGAGAGAGAGAGAGAGAGAGAGAGAGAGAGATAGATAGAGAGAAGGAATGCTCAGTAGGCAGTATATTCATAGATGGAGATGACACACTAATACACTATCCCCACCATACCTCTTAGTGCCGACTTTCTGTGTGTGTGTGTGTGTGTGTGTGTGTGTTTTTGCCCGAATAGGCAGGTCAATACCTCCAAAAGAGATAAGTGAGCACACGATGTCCTCTCGGTTGGACTAATAAGTCTTTGAGACATCCTAATTCTTGTAACTCCTTGTAACAAGATTGACGCCTCCAACAACAGAGAACCAACTCCCAGCCACCTCCCTGGGGCCCAGCCGTGAACCTGACCTTGACTCCCTTCGTTTAGAAGGAAAAATGGCTTTACCTCTCAGTTCTCAGTAAGCGATGACTTAGCAAAAAAAAAAGAAAAAAAAAAGAAAAAAAAAAGAAAAAAAAAAATATCATGACCACCCGTGATCAGCGGTCATCCCGTAGGAAGTTAGTGACAATGGTGCACCTCACTCGGTGCACTGTAGGCATTACCCACTGCTTCCATGTATCGTAATAACACCATACAACAAACAAACAAACTGTAACCATTACTATTATAAAAAAGTTGTTCTACGCAGCGTCCCTTCGCCCCTAACTGCTGCCCCTTTCATTCCTTTTACATTTACTGTACCTCTGTGCAAATCGTCCATTCTTCAACCTTACTTTCCACCTTCTCCTAACAAAGATTTCAACGCTATTGCCAGTGCTGAATGACCTCATAGGTCAAACTGCTAGGCATTTGGCTTAAATATCATAATCGAATTCCATTATCAGACTTTATGTTTCTAACTGGAAACTTTATGACTGTGTGAAATTACTCTCCGTGTATCTTTTAGCGATGGACACGGCGAGAGTAGCTCTAGATGAAGTGTGCAAAATCGTCACTTTCGTCTGAGACTTGTTTGTTTTTTTAAGTCTTTTGCGCACAGGATTCGAGAGGAATAGAAAACTGGTACTCACGGTCGTGATTCTTCATTATCGTTTCGGCCGCTCGTACCCCTTTTTGAGTGAAGGCATCGAGTTCGAACAAACCAACACTTAAATCTACAGCACTTCTATTAATTGGCTGATAAAACAAGATTTAATTATGTTCCTTTTAACTGAAATTTACAGCAGTTCTATTATTTGGCTGATAAAACAAGATTTAATTATATTCCTTTTAATTGGGTTGTTACACAGAACTAAGGATCTTGCTTCATTACAGTTAGTGAGAGATTTAGATCATCCTATTAACTGGAGAGTAGCCAGATCCTTAGTCCTGTGGTAACGATACAGTTGAAAGAATATCACTGAATCTTGTTTTATTAACTCAAGTAATGGAAGTGTTCTATATTTAAGTCTCGGTTTGATTAAAAACGATGCTTTAATAATTTAGAAATTTGTTGATTAATATAAGCAACAAGATTAATATATTCAGTTTCATACATGTTTTTGGATTATATATGGCTAAGCTTCTGTATCTCTTAATAGTTTTAGTTTGTGACTGCATGATCCCAGATTATCTGGATAATCTCTTCGTTTATTACCCTCTGACAATTAACCACTAACTGGTAATCTTTGTTGTTTTTTTATTACCTTATATGTATGTATATATATATATATATATATATATATATATATATATATATATATATATATATATATATATATATTATATATACACACACACACACACACACACATATATTATAAATCACACATATCCACAAGTGAAAAATAAGAGACAGGGTGTAGGTCCTGACCGGTTTCGCGACTTTATTTCCAAGCCTTTATCAGCTTCGAAATAAAGTCGAAACCGGTCAGGAGCTACACCCTATATCTTATTTTTTCACTTGCGGATATTTTTGTGTGATAAATGAATCACGTGGTAAAGTTTTATATTATATATATATATATATATATATATATATATATATATATATATATATATATATATATATAATATTAACTTTATCACTTACAGAATTTTTCTAAGAAGCATTAACACAATTACTTAAGGACCTCATTGAAAATGGATGGTATCAAGTAGAGATATCTAATCAAAAACAGTTACAAGCTTTTCATCATTGTGAAATGTCCGTGAGCCAGAACGGGCTCTTGCTCATAGTGAGGACACATACCCCAGCTGCATTTAATATCTGATTGGGGTTAGAGGATTAAAACTTAGTCCCTGTTTATTACACTCCTTCTCCTGAGTGGCCCCACCTTCGTGACCTTAGCCTTTCTCTGCTTGTCGATCCACCCAGGTGTTCATAATCCGAGGAGTCTCTTGTGTTTTCATGTTTCTCTTCTATTGTAGAGTGTAGGATTTTTCTTTAAGTTGTTTTTTACATCCGTATCCTGTATTGCCTGCCATTACATTGATTGCAAATGTTATGAAGGCAATCTCTGCAATCAGTCTGGACGTTTTATTTGGTCTCCTGAACAAAAAATATTATTTTCCCAATCTATTTCTTTGTACAGGAGCGCAAACAAAACGGCCAGACCGATTGTAGAAATGTCTTTCATAACATTTGCAAACAATGTAATGTCAGGCATCACAGGAAACGGATTTGAAGACAGCTTATCAAGAAAATTCATTCACTCTACAACAGAAAGTACGTAAAACACAAGAAACCACAAGGATTATGAACAACTGGATGAATCGACAGATAGAGAAAGGTTAAGGTTAATAAGGCGGAGCCATACAGGAGAAGGAGAGTAATAGCAGGAACGCTTTTTTCCTTCCCCCTCCCCAGCTGGACTACTTGTACAGTCATTCCACGGATACTTGACGGAGGCTTGTATATGACTATTTTTGCTATAATATCTTTGCTAAATACCATACAGTTAAAATGAGATCATGTTAGGAATATACATGTATATATATAGATAATCTATATATATATATATATATAGATATATATATATATATATATATATATATATATATATATAATGTGTGTGTGTGTTTGTAGAATCTACTGGTTACTTTTGACCAGATACATAGATATGTAATTTTAATAGCCACAATTCCCTCTTAACTTCTTGAATTCAATGTGCTTTTCTGGATACGCTTGTTACTACAAAGCCTTAAGATCCAAGTGCAAGAAATATGGAGAAATTATGATACCCATCCGGTAGCTGGAACGAAACCGTGTCACCATAATCACGATGCAATAACGTTGCATATCTAACCACGAGAAGGCTTTGTAGTGACAAGCATATCCAAAAAAAACATGTAGAATTTGAGAAGTTAAGAGGCATTGTGGCTATTACAATTACATATACTAGCTGACGAACCCGGCATTGCTGGGGGAAAAACTCAAAAGAAGTTTCCCCGCACCAGCTTGTGCTGACTGTCCCTTTCTTCCAGAAATTACTGTACTCGACCTGCCTGGGGTAATAATTCTGAATGGCAGTAGATAAATCCTGTCGCTCTCTCTCTCCAACGTCTGTTTCTTAACCTCTTTCTTCTCCCTAATACCCCTCTCTACTCTCCCTCTCCACTCTCTCTCTCCTCTGTCATACCTGCCCAACCCACCCCGACCCCCTTTGGTGCCATTGGATCCTTACCCCCCACAGCATAAATCCCTCCTAGGGGTCCACACTATAACCTTGTCAAGTTTCATGCCCATCGGAACAGCCGTTTGGCCGTGATTGAATGACAGACTGATGTAACAGCATAAACGCCCTTTATAGTAAGATATATAAATATATATATATATATATATATATATATATATATACATATATATATATATATATATATATATATATATTGGAACTGCAATGATATCGAAGAATTATATTTATTACGAACTTTTTCATGGATATGTGAATTATGTTCCTACAGCTGGGTGATTATTAGCATGAAGTTATCCATTATTGAATTATGCCAAATCAACGCCTCATTATGTTAGAGTATTTTATAGACTTGAGTGTTGTGCTCTTTTTGAAACGGAATTTAGCTTCATATTGAATGGCTGGTCAGAAATGCTTTGGGTGATAATTATGTGGCTGTGTTAACCGTGAGAAAAATGACTGCTATTGTTTATTGTCTAGTGCTTACTCATGCAAGTAATATTTTATGCACGTCAATATTTAGGTATTTACTTATGAATTCATTTTCAAAACTCTCTCTCTCTCTCTCTCTCTCTCTCTCTCTCTCTCTCTCTCTCTCTCTCTCTTGTATAAAAACATTTTAAAGTTGATATTGCAATAAATATGTCTTATAATACGTAGGTCTAGCTGACAGATAAAAACTCTAATAATCCGAATGAGTGAAGAGATATTAGTTGTAGAGTTATGAGGGAGACAGACCAGAACTGATGGAGTGAAATTATTGCAGGTGTGTAATGAGAGACATTATTCCTAAGCAAAGCAGGTTAGAAAATTGTTACGAAATCACGCATTCGTTAACCTTTCACGAATAAGTAAGAAATTAAAGCAATTATTTCTCATATAAACGCAAAATTTAATAAGTGAATATTTTCAGATTTTATAGAAATACAAGCAGATATAGTATAGATGAAAAAGAAGTAGGTACAGTTATACGAAGGAGATAAACCAATGTAATTGGAATGCATTCAGAGAGGGCTGTTCCCACGATCAGTGTAACGTAATTACGATAAGAAAAGTAGCCTCGACGCTAATATCAAATCCAGGTCACCTATTCTGACCTCAGTGCATCGGATATTTTCTGAATATGTCTTTCAAAATGAACGCGATCTTCTGAACGAAGATTTTGAAAATTTGTCCTGCAGGAAAAATACGTCTTTTGAAATTATATCATATGCATAAGTGAAAGATATTGGGCAGTCAGAATTTTTGAAAAATATAAAAAGGACGGTTTATTTTTGAAGAAAGATCCAAGTATGGATGAAGATTGTTGTGCAGAAAAATTATAAAATATAAATTTTTACTCTTGGACAGTCTCGCATACATTCTTTCAAAATGAACGCGATTTTCTGAACGAAGGCTTTGAAAATTGGTCCTGCAGGAAAAAATACGTCTTTCGAAATATATCTTATCTAAGTGAAAGATATTGGGCAGTCAGAAATTTTTTGTAAAAATATAAAAAGGACGGTTTATTTTTGAAGAAGATCCAAGTATGGATGAAGATTGTTGTGCAGAAAATTATAAAATATAAATTTTTACTCTTGGACAGTCTCGCATACATTCTTAGATATCATTTGAGCATATTTCATATCTTTACCACCTCGTTTATCCATACATTCAACATCGCACAAACAAACGCAACGTTAGTCTCATAACATTCATCTCTTTATGCTCATCTGAACATGTTCAGAAGATCATAAGTTGAAAGCCGAAATAAAATTTTGTACATAGATGAAACGTGCTGAAAAAGCCACTAGACTCATACTCAGTTTTAGATCGATCTATCAGACTTGTTGACACTTGAATTATATAGCAAACGTAACTAGGGCGAACTGTGATTGGTTGCAAATAGGTATGTGGGTTCTGTCTTATATACGGATTATTAACTCTAATTATATATATTCTATATTATATATATATATATATATATATATATAATATATATATATATATATATATATATATATATATATATATTATATATATATATATATATATATATATATATATATATATATATATATATATATATATATATATATATATATATTATATATATATATATATTTATATATAGATATATATATATATATATATATATATATATATATATATATATATATATATATATTTATATATATATATATATATATATATATATTATATATATATTATATATATATATATATATATATATATATATATATAGATATATATATATATATATACATATATATATATATATATATATATATATATACACATATATACACATTGTTACATGCATCCCTCTGACACTTGTCTTTTAACTTTTCCTTCTGAAAAGCATGCAGTTTTCTTAGGAATATGCAGAGAATTCTTCCTTTCTATATGCAGTGACCGTTTGAAAGTCAATTAGAGTAAAAAGACAAACGAGATGTTTTTGAGTTTCTGGATCTCATCAGCCATAGCGATGTTCATGGTGTGACAATACGAGGCAAATTAGCCACCTGCACCAATATCTTTTTAAAGACCTGTCACTGTCCCTCATGTCCTTGTCGTTCAACTATCCCTGAATCATATTTCCGAGTCATAACTGTCGCTGTGATAAATCCCAATAAGCCAGCTGCATATAAGCCAAAAATAAGCCTTGTTCAGGAAGTGAGAAACCTTTTGGGGATTTTGCTCGATTTCCCCAATCAATTTCACAAGAGTCGTTGACAAGGATCACACCTACATATCTTGTTATTTTCACACGTGCACACATCATGGCCTCTTGACCTGACCTCACACCTGCATCCAGACTTTGGGACCCTAACTCTCAGATCTTAATTAGCACCTCTTTTATATTCTCTCCCTCCATCTTTTCTGGGCTGCTTTCAATAATCTTTTTCAGGTGCCTGACCGGATTGTTCTCGCCCTCTCATTACACCCTAGCAGTTGACTTGGTCGATTATTTCTACTACTCTTTGACACTTCCATATACTGCTGGATTGGGACTCTGCTCAAAGTCCTATCCTGAAGTTTCCTGATGCTGTCACTCTGAAGGTGGTCCATGTTACATTCCACTTTGCTACTTGAGTGCTAACCCTGGCGTGAACCTGGAAGTGCTTTATTCTTTCATCCCTGGTCGGGACCTGTGCGTGACGATGCCCTTCCACTGACGTTCTGGCTCAATATACGCAAGTGTTGTCCATGGACTAATGTGCAGTGATTGGAAAACTGATTGGCAGCTTCACCACTTTTCCTGCTCTCATATTTTCCAACTGTTCTCCTGTTTCCATTCCATGTTCCTGTTATCCAATCTCCTTCAGAGTTTCTAGTGATATTGACTGCGGAAGTGATATCTTTTGTCTCATAATTACATCTAGGAACAAACGTTGCCTCGATTAATTTGTATACAGTGATTTTGTGGTGCTTTGTATTCTAGCAAATATTAGTTATTTTTTACGTATCACTTTCCCTGATTATCTTTGTTACGATGTCCCTGCTTTGACAGATCTGTGTAGAAGTTCCTGTTGTGAGAAGTCATGTGTAGTTCAACAGCACCAAACCGACACATTTACTGCCAGTGCAATTTCGGGTCATGGTTCCTGGAATTCCTAGTGATAGCAATACCTTGCTTACAGTGCTCCACCCCTGTAATATCTAAGAATCCTGATTTTCATATTGCATCCTTTTTTTACTATTTAGTATTAGTACTGGCTTGCAAACAGTGGCACTCTTGTTTGAGATTGTTTAAATAATTCCAGTAAAGTGATACACACTCTGTTGATAGCCTCTATAGGAATTAATTCTTTATCGATCTGCTTAGTGAATTATATGTAAGTGAAAAATATTGCGTTTACTTTCCATCCTTTTGCGTTTACTTTAGTCTTAATTGACTAAGGAAGTTAACTAATTTTTCTGCTTACATGTGCCTTATTGGCCTATTTCCATGACAACAATTGATAAATTTTGGCGGCGATCAGACCTAGATAAGGGACCACTGATTGAGATTTGGGTCGGGGACGATTTTCTCTGCCTTAGCGGAGGTTTGCGGTCACTGGATGCTTTTAGTTCGTCTTTAAATTACGTTGCCAGGTCAGTCGACCAATAAAAACAATGAAATTTCAGACACACTAACTGACCTTGTGATCTATACTTCTAAATATCAATGTATTTCTTAGCCATTCTTAGTGTGTTATTATTTTATGTTCTTATGTATTTGACGAGAAATGGCAAATCAAAGAGCAATAAGATGAATCATGTAATCGCTGATAAATCCAATAGTCTCGACTCAAAGAGAAATCGCAGCTAAGCATAATTATCTTTCCGCTCAAATGAGTTTCTTTCAAAGAACCCATTGATATCTCCGCGGGCTCCCCCCCCCCACCCCCCCCCCCCCCCCCCCGCCACCGCCCCCCCCCACCCCCCCCCCCCCCCCCCCACACCCACAATCCCCCACACCTCAAAAAAACAAAAAAACTCTGGGGAAAATGAATTATCCGGAATATCGAGAATAAGATATTGCATTGTAATTTAAAATAGTGAAAGAGAGAGAGAGAGAGAGAGAGAGAGAGAGAGAGAGAGAGAGAGAGAAGCAAAATCATTTCAGTTTTCAACATAAGTTAAAAGATCGTATCTGAGATTTTCCACGGAAATACTCTCTCAATATGTTTTCAGCAATGAATTTCCATTCTTATTTTGACTTAATTATTGTGCGAAGGTTCAGACTACCATAATACGCGTCACTTAAACGTCTTTACGTTTAGACTTCAAATGGTTTACAAAATTCAATCTTTGGGCACAGTTTTTGGTGTATAACATTATTATATATTATTATTATTATTATTATTATTATTATTATTATTATTATTATTATTATTATTATAAAATATGAATCTTGGCCTCTTTAAACTTGCACAGGAGTGAAAACGCATCTATCTTCCTCAAAAGGAGTCAAGGATGAGGTCCAGTCACATTCAGAATTTACGCCTTAGGCCGAGATTAGACTTCAAGGAAAAGTAAGATAAACTCTAAGGATCAAATTTAAAGGGAATATATTTACAGAAATATAACTCAGTGTCTTAAGCAACACCTGCAGGATGCAAGGACTTTCATGGTGCTAATCAATTAATGTAACCAGGATGATTAAAGTACTGAGGTCAGGTGGTCAGATTTGCCAACACTTGGAATGAACTTACAATTTCTAAGTTAAAAACCAGAGCGTATAAAGTGAGAATTTCCATCTCTCCACAGTCAGAATTAGTGGGATGCTGATATCTGGAACGAGGCAAGGTGGTGGTATAAATGCAGGTGCGTCACACAAGTAAGGGATCAAGTGGCAGTAATGAAGCCTTACCTTCTAAGTTGCAAATGCATATAAGTCTCACACTCCAAATTCCCGCAAAAGCGAGAGATGGTCGAATTACTCTATTCTGTTACGGTACTGAAAGGGAGGCAATGATACATAGACATCCAACGACAGGAATGAAAAGACAAAGAAAAAGACTGCCACGTTGCTCGTGTACTGACCTCTTGGCTATAGACGTCTGTCTCCGCTTCTAAGGGCACCGCTGGATTCCAAAGAGCCCCTTGGATGGCATAGGGTTCAAATAACACTCGGCACGTGGCTGTGAGAGGCCAGGAGGACAAAGGGGTGTTGTTAGGGGGGGGGGGGGGAGGCGATTAAGAGCCATCTCGCTCCTCTGCTGGCGATGACTTTCGTCCCGTAACTGAGGCATAACGTTATTGTTGTTTTTAATTAAGCTGGCCTTATGCCAGCACGGACTCCTGCTCATAGAGCAACCCGTAGGGAGAATTTAAGGATATGAATATGCACCTTTACTAATAATATGGATATTGAAAAATGAGATGCAATGCGTGAAAAAGTGAAATGAAAAGTTAACAGGCGGAGATACAAACCTCTTCTAGTCCTAAGGCACCTGTCAGTCAGTAGGTGAAAAAGAACGAGTACTGGCGAGTCGGAGATGGCCACTAAGAAAATTGAAATAAATTATCATCCGAGAAAAAACAAATAAAAGCACAAATCTTATGAAACTGAAATACCATTTTCCATTTACTCGAGGAAAGTAAAAAAAGCACCGATCGTTAGTGGTGGAGAACGGTGAAAGAAAAACGAATATATATATATTTTTAGAGACAGCACCACCGAAATTAGTAAAAGCTTAAGTGGTAGTAAAGCGGTAGTTGAAGAGTTTCGCTCGTTAGACGTGAGGCGGCCGAAAATGGAGGAGAAAAGGTTGTTTAGCAGTAGGAAAAGTGGATAGTTGCCAACCAAATAGTTAACAATTAATTAGTGGTTGTTTTGAACCGATACTGTTCTCCGAAGAGTTCATCTAGGAGTTCAATCTCGTATTTTTTGGCGTCATTGAAGAGGTCGTTAATCAGTGTGTTGATTTCCATTATACTTGCTTATTATAGGCTCCAAGCTTTTGGAAGGTGAGAAGGAGCTTATCTTCTATGTCTTCCCAACGAGAATGGCCTCCGTCTGAGTAGATCTATTGGAACACAAATGCAGTTCTTCAGTCTGGATTTCAATGTCCATCGTTTGTACTGGCGATACTTCAGTCTGAGTTCCTGCTTCCACAAGCAAAACAGGAAGTAATTTCGGTGTAGGGATTGAGGGAATCACCTTAGCGGTCGAGATGATATTTGGGGTTGGAGGAGCGGACTTAGGGGTCGGAGGAGTGATTTTGTAGGGGTCGGAGGAGTAACCTTTTAGGGATCGGAAGGGTGACCTTTTATGGTCGGAGGGATGACCTTTTAGGGGTCGTAGGAGTGACCTTTTATGGGTCGGAGTAGTGTTCTTATGAGTTGGAGGAGGTCGGGGAGCGTGAATATGTGGGTAAGGATATGGTGAGAGGTCGGGAGTGTGGTTCTGGGTTAGAGGAGGTTGAGAACAGGAAAGTGAGGACTTGAGGTGCAAGAGGCAGACTCGTTCTTGTGTTGAATCTGGGGTTGATTGGAGGTCTTCTGGCAGTGATGGCTGACACTCTTGAAGTCTTGCTGTGGAGGAGGGATGCCTTTCATCTTCCCTATCTTCTCCAGTCTTGCAGGACATCCCTTAAAACCATTACATGGTGTTGCTGTCTGCAGTTTGGGCATCGCGCTACAGTGTGGCCCTTAGCTTTAAATCCTGTTTAGGCATACATCAGTGTCGTGTTCCTGGCCGCATATTCCACAGACATGGTGGGACAAGCACTCATTTTCTGACACTTAAAACACCTCAGAGGCCTAGGTATGAAGGCTTCTGATTAATCTGCGGTGTTTGGTCCATACTGGCGTTTTGGACACCTGGAAATACACGAGGTGCGCAGAGTGTGATACAAAGCAGATGCATGCGTCAGATTTGCTGGGAGAGAGCGAGAGAGGCGAGTGTCCATATGAAAGGATCACTATTTGTTGGCAAAATGGTGAAAGTATACTATATTATATTATTATTAAAAGACAAAGTACCCCCATAGGGAAAGCAATCCTGTACAGAAAAGGAAATTGAGACATAAAGAATAAAACTAAAATAAAGAAATGTGATGAAATAAATAAAAAATATAGAATAAATAAGATAATGTATAAAATAACTAATAGATAAGCATTACACCTAGTTTAAACGTCTAAAGTTCCTATGATTCAAAATTAGGGAAAGTCATGCCACAATTCATAATTAGGAAGCGCGACCTAATTATGGAAAATAACCCCTCCCCACAGGTACCAGACCCCATGA
>NC_061098.1:35754666-35757166 GCF_015104395.2 Macrobrachium nipponense | reverse complement strand
TTACACTTTTAATTGGTAATTTCATCATTTCTCAATAGATTTCAGCTGGTTTTACAATTACTTCCTCTTTTTTAGTTACGCAGACAGATGTATTTTTCAAGTTACCCGAACACTTCAGCTGAACGTTTCCTAAATTTTATCATTACTTTGTGGTAAATTGAAAATAAAGATTATATGTTGAATACTTTTGTATAGAATATATATATATATATATATATATATATATATATATATATATATATATATATATATATATATATTATATATATATGTGTGTGTGTGTGTGTGTGTCTGCGTGTAGGTGCCTGGGCGTGTGTGTGTGCACGCTTGTGTTTAATATATATAATATATATATATATATATATATATATATATATATATATATATATATATATATATATATATATATATATATATATATATATATATATATATGTATATATACCCATGCTTCTTCGTTTACAAGCTCTAGTGACCCATTCTGTTATTCTTTTCGTCCATCTATGATCTGACATTCTCATCATATGTCCTGACAACGCCCATTTCTTTTTCTTGCTGTAGTTTGTTCTCTTATCCATGTTGCTCTTTTTCTGTCTCTTGGTGTTATTCCCTTTATTAATGTTTCCATAGCTCTTTGAGTTGTAACTAACTTATGTTTTCAGGCTTTATTGAGGCTCCAAGTTTCTGATGCATAAGTTGCTAGTCCACTGCTGCAAGATAAAGGCCTAAGACACGTCCTTACACTCCTGTCTGTTTATGGTCTTTCTATGCAAGTCTATACCCGCAAATTTTCTCAGCTCGTCAATCCATCGTCTTCTCTTCCTTCCCCTGCTTCGTTTTCAATCTCTAGGGACCCATTCTGTCATTGTTTTCATCCATCTATTATCTGACATTCTCATTATATGTCCTGTCAACGCCCATTTCTTTTTCTTACTTTAGTTTGCTCTCTTATCCATGTTGCTCTTTTTCAGTTTCTTGGTGTAATTCCCTTCATTAATGTTTCCGTAGCTCTTTGAGTTGTAACTAACTTATGTTTTCTGGCTTTAGTAAGGCTCCAAGTTTCTGATGCATAAGTCAATACTGGTAGAACCATCTGTCTGATTAAATACTTTTCTTTTTAGAGAAAGTGGCATTTTACTTTTCACAATCTAAATTTGTTTACCAAATGATCTCCCTACCATGCTTATCCTTCTTTTAATTTGGGTCTCATGCCCTGAAGAAACAGTGTCTGTCGTAAATACGTATATTCATTAACAATCTCTAGAGGTTCGTTCATAACCTTTATTTGTTGTCTCTCTGCATTTTCATTGAACATTATCTTAGTTTTACTTATATTTATTTTCAGTCTACATTTCTGCTTTCTCTGTTCAAAACTTCTATCATCTTTTGTAATTCCTCCCCAGATTCACTTAGTAGAACTATGTCATCTGCAAATAATAAATTGTTAAGGTATTCCCAATTAATGTTTATTCCTACATTTTTCCAATCGATATTCTTAAAAACTTCTTCTAGGCATGCTGTGAACAATTTAGGAGAGTTTAGGTCTCCTGTCTAACTCCTTTCCCAATCTTAATTTCTCACTCTTTATATAGTTTTAGGATTACTGTACTACCCGTATAGATTTCTTCAAGTGTTCTGACATACGATTCATCTCTTCTTTGCTTTTGAAGGACTTTCATCATTGCCGAAATTTTGACAGAATCAAAAGCTTTCTCATAGTCTACAAATGCCATACATATTGGTTTGTCATACCCTGTTGATTTTTCCTTTAGCTGGTCAGTTGTTGAATACCTTCTTCTTAACCCTGCCTGCTCACTTGGTTGATTAAAGTCTAGCTGTCTTTCTATTCGGCCTAATATGATCTTTGTAAATATTTTATATATTGCTGAGAGTAAACTTGTTGGGCAGTAATTTTTCAGGTCTTTTGTGTCTCCCTTTTTGTGAATTAATATAATGATAAAGTTTTTCCGAGCTCTAGGTATAGAGCATTCTTGCAAACATTTTGTGTAAAGTTCAGCGAGTTTTACTAATATGAAATCTCCTCCATGTATTATTAAATCAATTGTTGGGCCATCTTCTCCTGCTTCTTTGTTTCTTTTCATGCCTTTTAATGGTTTCTTTACTTCTCCTACTGTTACTTTTGGTACCGGCTCAGGTGTTTCATTATTTCTATTGAGAAAGTTATTTCCTATATATATATATATTATATATATATATATAATATATATATATATATATATACATGATATATTTATATTTATTTATATATATGTATATATATATATATATATATATAATTTATATATATATATATATATATATATCATAATATATATATATATATATATATATATATATATATATATATATATATATATATATATATATATATATATAACTCAAACACTAATATTTGTTAGGAGTAGTAATTGATTGGCTAATCATTATATCATAAGAATTCGATTTTATTTACATTTCGTTGACTCGTCAAAGTCTTCTG
>NC_061098.1:35692166-35749666 GCF_015104395.2 Macrobrachium nipponense | reverse complement strand
CTTCGGTCAGGTTACCGACTCGCCTCATGGGCCGTCGAATTACTTATTAACTAATCAATTCCCCTTCAGTTTATATATATTTAAATATATTAATTCCGAAGTAGCTTAATGCATGTATATGAATCACGGTGACATGATAAGGCACACGCACATACACTCACACACACACACACGTGTGTGTAATGTATGTATGTTGTATTCATACACATATACATTCAGAGAGAGAGATTTCCATTATAAATAAAGAGTACAAACAGAAGAGGCTGGTAAACGCTACTGCGTGAGTGTAGGGGATTGATATGTGTGTGTGTTTGTGTGTATGTGTGTGTGTGGTTCTAGCTGAAACCGTAGAATAGCTCTGGAGGAGACGGCAAATTCCAAGCAAGTCATTTACCCGCTGGTGATCAAGACGATTGGAGGATCCCAGAAGGAACTTAATGAATTAGGCTATTCCGGAGTGGATCTCGGATTCATGATCCGCGGAGTCTCGTAGAAAGAGCTGGACGGTGAAATGTGAAGAAGCTCTACGTTTTCTTCCAGGTCTGATTCAGTGGTGTGGAATGATGTTACGTAACCTCTTCAAGGAGTTATTTAAATTGCTGACGCTACTTCACGAAGGCTGGGAGAGATTTTTCAGAAGGTGGGAATGATGAGAGAGAGAGAGAGAGAGAGAGAGAGAGAGAGAGAGAGCATGGTCCTGGGAATGGCTGGCGCTATTTGTTAAAGGATGAAAGATGAGTTTGAATATAGGAATGAGGAAATAGCCGCACATGGAGAAAGAGAGAGAGAGAGAGAGAGAGAGAGAGAGAGAGAGAGAGAGAGAGAGAGAGAGAGATCTAAAGCAAAAGTTAGTTGTATTGCGCAATAAATCAGGTATAGGATTTGATCCCTGGATGTTTGTATCCCTGGGTACTATAAATGTTTTGGTTTTCTTGTATGTTCAATTTCTAGCTATTCATACCTAATGTATGTATTAATCTAAGTACATCAATTCATATTGTCAACAAATAGAACTTAAGTGGACCTAAGCAAAGGGGGCATGGAAGCATTATGGGCAATTCATTGGGGATCTGGAGTCATCAGTAGGTTAAGAACCTCTGCTCTATGCTGTAGAATCGAATGAATCCTGTGAACAAAACTTGGTTTCCCTAGAACGCATCCATTTACCAGGAACGTGGCATGAATAATTACCCACAGGTACCACTGAAGGTAATTAATGGACTTTCACAATACCTCCAACACCGACAGATTGACCTTTATCTTGGGGGGGAATTGTAATATTATGTCCAGACTCTTGACTTGAGATGATTCTGATCTCAGATCGTTCCACAGATTGCTCTCTTTCTCAGCACGGGAGGGTTCAGGCAAGGTTGCAAAAATTGCAAAGAAAATACGAGAGAGAGAGAGAGAGAGAGAGAGAGAGAGAGAGAGAGAGAGAGAGAGAGAGAGAGAGATCGACTTTGAGAGGATATTGTATTTTTATTTTATTTATTCATTTATTTACATTTGTACCTTTGAGGGGAACGTAATCTGAAGCCACGTCTATAGTTACTTCCGATGGTTTATACGAATATCGAATTATTCCTTGAGGCCATAACCATTGGATCAAGTTGATAAGAGATGAGACTTCCTCTGTTTATTATTTATAAGGATGCTCCGATAGTTTTATTGTCTTCAAGAGAGACGTAGGAGGTAGATATCAGATCGGAAACGAGTAGAGGTTTTAGAACTATACAGTCTGAGGTAGTAGATGTGTCCATTGACTTTGCATTCTTGTGTAATTGTGTATGCACATTTACACACACACACACACACACACACACACACACACACACACACACATATATATATAGTCATATATTATATATATATACTATTATATATATATATATGATATATATATATTATAATATATATATATATATTTATATATGTATATATATATATATATATATATATATATATATATATATATATATATATATATATATATATATATATATATATATAGGGCAAAGAACAATTGTCCAGTAAGTGTTCCTCCAGGGAGAACATAAAAATGTTTGCAAAGGTGGGACCCAAAGGGGATCCATCGCTATACCATCAACCTGAATGTAGGCTTTACCGTTAAAAACAAAGGCCTTGTCAGACTTTGTTATTGTTAGGTCTTATCTTTTCTCAAGTTCTTTAAGAATATTCAAGTCGTTCTTAGAAAAGAATGAAGTCCAACGAGCAGTTAAATTTTGTAAAGTTTTCTGAGTTATACTTTATAGTTGGGATCGGATTTTAGGTATATCTACATCGAGGTGGAGATTAAGAAGTCTAGCAAATAATGATTCCATAGATCCAAGTAATTGGTTATATGAAGGTTCAAAGCAAGGTAGACAGAAGTCCAATCCTAAAGAAAGCAGAAACTCTTCTCTCTTAGATAAATTATAATTTGACATATTAAACTCAGTTTTATTACTGTTTAAAAAAGAAGGAATAGAACAGGTGCCAAATTAACTCATCCTGAGTTTTCATGTATACGAGAACATACAAAGAAATGTAAATATGAATTGAATTACAAAGATTTTAAAATATTTAACTATCTTAGAATCACTCTTCATTAAACATCTCGTTCCGCAGTCTTCCTCAGCACCTCTGGATCTCTCGTGAATCGAGTCGAAGCTGAACCCGACCAGAATTGTCTGTCACTGGGTCTGTGCTTCCAGCACCTTATGGTAATCACTCCTCCCTATTTTTGTACTCGTCTTTTGTAGTATTTGTATAACTTTTTCACTTTTAATTCTTATTCGGAGTTTTTAATTTTAACTTCTGTTTTATCTTTTTATAGTTTGAAAATGGGACTTTTATGTCTTGAAACGTCGCGGCAAAAATAAAATATCTAAAAAGGGAATAAAGGTTTATCCTTCACCTCACACCAACAGATGTCTAATGGTTGATAGAACCCCTTACAACTCTCACTCTATATCAGAGCCGTTATTGGGGGTAGGGGGCTGGGAGTGTCAACTGTCCCCCCGCCCCCAAGACTCAACTAGCCCCCCCCCCCCCGCCCCCCCCCCCCCCTCTCAGCCTCAATTTGTTCCCCTCAAGCCCCAAGAAGAAACAACATATTTTCTTTTTAAATATGCAATCATAAGCATATAAAATTTTCGGAATTATTACGTTTCTTCATTCCTGTCTGTTTACTAGCTACCAGTGATGATTGAGATAAACAAACAACAGTGGGAGTATATAATTTTTGCTGAAATAAATATATATATATATATATATATATATATATATATATATATATATATATATATATATATATATGTCTATAGTATATATATATATATATATATATATATATATATATATATATATATATATATATATATATATATATATATATATATATATATAAATATATATATATATAAATAAGTAACCAAAGACGACTAGAGAGCCTGAACATGTATGGCTTAGAACCACGACTATTACGAGGACAACTAATATAAATATTCAAAATACTCAAAGGCATTACGAAAGTAGACAGTAACCTATTTACGTTAAACGAAAACCAGACAAGAAATAATGGATGGAAACTAGAACTGAAGAGATACAACACATCCCATTATGGGAACTTCTTTACATACAAGAATTGTGACACGTGAAATAAACTGCCACCAGAAATTGTAAACAGCAAACAAAAGTGTGGAAGGATTTAGAAGAAAGCTAGTCAGACTCATTAGGACACTGTGAATGAACAGTAAAATCTGCTCAAAAGATAAGTGAGCACACCTCCTCGGATGGACTAATAAATCTTTGAGACATCCTAGTCCTTCTAACTACTTGTAACTCCCCTATAATATAAGAGTAAATTCACTTTTTTTTTCTGTTTTTATTTCTCTCTCTCTCTCTCTCTCTGAGCCAATTGTATAGAATTTCATACATGTGCAGATAACTGCGGTAGCACGCACCATCTGATTGCTGACTATATGAATCTCTCTCTCTCTCTCTCTGTCTGATAAGGTATAAGCTAAGTAAATTCGCCTTCACATTCATCTCGTGTATCTTAGTCGCCAACAAATACGGGAAAGGATCTGATGGCAAATTTGCCCGCCTCCAAAAATCCTTGATTTAGACGTGAGCGTTTGTACTAAATCACTAGCATTTGAAACGAGATATAGCGAGGGACAAAACAGACGAACAGAAGAAGTGGTGAGAGCAGATGACAGCCTTTGTTGACACAGATATAAAACATCGTACATATTTCAAGTGGAATTTCTCATCTTCGTTTTCCGAGTCGTAGCTCTGCCGCGCATCTTGTTTATTTGTCTGAGACCGCACGGTGACCTTGAGATAGCGTTTTTGAGATAAACGACAAACTAGCTTTTTTTTTTCTTTTATAATAAGGATCGTATTTTAGTGATCTAATACTTCCAGAAACTTAAGCAATGCAGATCTAATTGTCAGTTTCAATAACGCGTAAAGTAAATGTAACAGTTTAGATTAAATGCCACCATCCACAAATATCTAGTACGTAGTCAAGAAAGTTCTTCGTTTTAACACAAGAATTTTCTCGCACATCAATCTTTGTTCTTTACAAAGCTGTGATGGCGAACGGATTCATAATCAACAATCTGGTCTCCTAGAGACAACTAGGACACTGCGCCAGTTATTTTTATTGTAATATGATTTAGTAATCAACTGACACCAGAATTACATGAGAAACGTAAACACGTTAACAGATGGGTTGGGTTCCTTGTTGGAAAACTGGGTTGACAGTACTCCATTATTTTACTTAACATCGTGGATTTTTTCTTTATGTATCTATATATTCATCACGTACCATATTTTGTGATTCAGTTTTGTATATAAATATATATATATATCTATACATATATATATATATATATATATCTATATATATATATATATATATATATATATATATATATATATATATATATATATATATATATATATATATATATATATATATATATATATATATATATATATATATATATATATATATATATATATATATATATATATATATATATATATATATATATATATATATATATATATATATATGTGTGTGTGTGTGTGTGTGTGTGTGTGTGTGTGTGTGTGTGTGTACTTGTGTGCATGTATAGTATAGATGTGTATATATCTATTGTTGTAATCAATATTTCGTTACTGAAACGAGAATTTTAATAATTCACTTACCTGTCTCTCTTACTTTTATCTTTTTAATTCTCCAGTTGCCTAGACGAATTTATTCTCTCGTTCTGCACGACTCCAAATTTATTTTTCATTCGAATCCCTTATCTCAAAATATCTCCAACACGCTTCACTCCAATGAATATGTCTCGGATGACAATGAAGGACCCCAACACGCTCGAGTGGCGTCTCTTGAGAGACTTAATTAGAGATTATTTCCAAGGACACTCCTGTAGCCATAGAAGTCGGTTGGCACCGCAGATATTATAATTTAAAAGTTGCGGTCAATGACGTCAGTCAAACTTTATCAAAGCTTGATCCATATATTAATTCAGTCAACGATAGTCACGGACTGTGTCCACGTGTCCAAGATCCACCTACTGTGTATTCAGTGATACCATTTTCTCATTATTCAGTCGTTTTTCGTACGAAAATGCCTAACAACTGTTCATATTTTCGGATGTTCGAAAACAAGAAGGATCAAACGCCAAGTATTTTAGTTTTCCAAAAGACGATAGTTTTCTAGAGAGCTGCAAACTACTATGAGATTCAGGGTCTCTGTAACACGGTTTTTTGGACTTTGCTCTTTGTCAAAGCATCGGATGTAGCTAAAAGTTGACATATGTATATTTTACAACTACACACAAATTTTGTCGGCATTATCAATAACCTAAACCCGATAGTTTTAATTTTTATAAGAGTAAAATGATCTAGCCGACGCCATGGCCAATGATTACGAGCCAAGAGTCGCAAAACATTCATTACGTAAGCAAGGTAAACAAACACCTTTTGACTAAATGTTGCCCCGCCCATCCACCAGACAAACTCCATCGGCTCTGAAACCCAAAGACTTTATGAATGGCTGAACGATACATAGATGTGGGTGGGGTATCAGTGCTAGCGTAGTAATACTACTGTAGCAGTAGTGCCGCAACAGTATAGCAGTAATATACATGAATTAAACGTTTAGGCCAACTGCTGGGATCCTTGAGGATCATTTAGCACTTCTTACAACTACTTGAGAAATTAGTTTTTATAGCCAGAAGTTAAATTTTCTAATCCAACAATGCCCGTGGTAGCCTTCAGTGTTATCCTGAATTATAACGAGGCGAAAGTGGGTGGAGCCTCATGAAGTCATCATTCTGACGATAATTATTGGTGAAGATTTAAAGCCAATATACGGTAGCGGCTATTTTTTTCAGTAGATAGCCAACAAATACAAATTGCTTGACATTGGATATAGCAGTTATCAAATCAAGCTTGTCTACTATGTTTTTGATAATTACCAACTATTCCCTACATCTTGTCAATCTGATTGTGACCTATAAAGTAGACTGTAATTTCTTTGGAAACTTATTTTGGGAGTTAGACTAATAATCGTAGTGTTTTTGTATTTATTAACATATTTTGTTGGTTTGTTCATTATGACAATTATCAGAGGAGAGGTTCCAGAGTTCATAAAGGTGTACTGCTTTGCTTGTATTTAAATTTTTATGTCATTGTTGCCAGAGGTTTAGCCTTCGTTACGTATAGCCAATCATCCATCGAGAAAGAGTGAAGAAATGCTGTCATAAGTTACGTAACGAGTGCGTTCGAAACCCTTTCTCTGAGTAAGTTGGCCCGTCTTCAAAAAGAGTCACTTTTACATTATAAGTACCAAATTTATTCAACCTACGTAGTGCAGAATACACTCAAAATTTATGTGTTGATATAATATGTATTCTGAATAAGCGTTATATTTATGAAATGCATAGATAAAAAGTTATTGCGAAAAAACCGTGTTACAGAGGCCCTGAATCTCATAGTAGCATGTCGTCGAACTGATAAAATGAATCTTGAAAATGCTTTGATTTGTTCTGTTATGAGAAGAGCACTGGCAGATTATATAAACCACACAGAGTGCAAGTGGTAATGCTAAGGGGACGAATAGGTCTAAGGAAACAACCCATATACTACTTTGATTTTGACGAATCAAATATGCTTTATAAATAACTGATTTTATAAAGGAAGTGGAATGTGCAGGTTAGCCAGTGGTGGCAATAGTGCATGATTTAGGGTTTGCAATCTTTGGTTGTGGAAATAATTTGGGATTGACCCTATATGTAAGAAAACGTCTATACAGAATCCATTTGCAGACAGACAATTATTTCTTTTTACAGATGCTCCTCGTTTACTCATATTAGTCAGGAATTACCTTCTTGATTCAGGGTTCATGTTGTCAAACGGGGATAGAATTTCAATCATAAGTTAAGAGAAAATTTAATAGTGATAGAATCTAAAACTTAGTATGGACTGGCTTAAAAAATAATCCAAGTACACTTAAACGTTCAAAGGTCAGAACGCTGCACAGTTGCTGTTAATAAGTTGCGGTAATGCTCTTCATTTTCTAGGTGAAAAAGGGCCTTTAGAGGAATAATGAATAGAAAGCTACATCTCACTAAATATCTTTACTGGATGAATAGTTTGATATTATGAATTCTTCATCAATGAACGACGACAAAGCTGCTCACTGTCCTCTCGCCGTAAATTTGGAGAATCACGCAAGTGTTGTGAACAAAATGATTGATTCATATCGACAATGAGAGTGATTAAAGATTTCAGTGGTCGTGTCAATGGATTGTCAGAAAAGAGACATCTCTATCAATTTAAAAAAGGGTTAATTCTGTCATGCTACTCTCTGATATTCCTGTTTGAAATGCTTAAGAACCTTATGAAGTCGATGATATCCTAACAAGGAGACTGTCAGAATAATCTGGAGCATTTATTTGCTTGCATTAGGTAGAAGAGCGGGCAAATATTTGCTAGGGAAAGAAGTAGCAATGATAAGTGGAAACTGTAATAGTACTAAATGCAATAAGAATCAAGACTGCCTGTCTGATACATAAGTCTTACGAGTTCGTCTACACAGGGGAAAACTGCAGTCAAAGATCGAGAAATTGCTTTAGAAATTTGTCTCACAATCTTCTTTCAAGAGACATTGAATGAAAACAGGAATCATGGATGGAAGAAGATGAGATTCTTGAAGTAACCGAAACAGGCAAAGCGAATTAAATACCTGCTACACTCAGTTCTGTAACCGTAACCGAGGGAGGAAGAATCTCTTAGCTTTGTAGGAGGTTATATAATTAAAAGAAAAATTCATTAAACTATCCTGAATTAGAGAAACAAAGTTCCGGTGTTGTTATGAACGATAAATGTTGGATAGATGTAATGAGCAGAGGTGGTCTTCATGTACCCTCAGAAACTTTCTTTTCCCACTTGAGTAAATGAGAGAAATCTCTTGTTTAGCTTTTTATGACGAAAATTTGAAAGAAGGAAATTACTGCATAAGAACTTTTGCTGACGAGATGACACTTGCTGGAGGGGCCTTATCATTTGATACCATATGTTTATTGTAAATAAATTGAGACCTTCTTTATGAAACTGTAAATTATATCATTTTTATACTTCTAGATAGAAAAAGAACTCTTAATTATTTTGTTGTTTCATGCTTCCACTGAAGAGTGAATTGTGAATCATAAAAATATCCAAAATTTTCTTGAGAGAGAGAGAGAGAGAGAGGAGAGATGAGAGGATTGGATTAGAGACTCCGAGAGAGAGAGAGAGAGAGATAGAAAAGATATTGATTAGAAATGGATAATGAGTGGAGAAAAACGTTAGTACACAAAGGTTCCGTTGAGGGGACGGCGCCGTAGATGACGGAATGCGCAGAAGCTGCCTAGATATTACCGCTATGCTGCCGACCTTCCAGTATGTAGATCTTGCCATTAACCATCCATAATAATAATAATAATATTTTTAGTATTATTAATGAACATATCAAACCATGTTTTCTGGATAGTTTTGATCTTAAATAATAAAAATAATAATAATAATAATATCTTGGAAGAAGACCCTCTCTCAACCAAACTTTATTGAACAAAATGGTCGTCTGGATGCCGTTGATTTTGTATTATAGTTTCTCAATCTCTAGAATGAGTTTGTTGTAGCAGCAGGTAAATCATAAAGCAGCTGTCCAAAGTTCATTTATTCCTTGACGTTCCGATAAAGCCTTCTACCATTTTTCAAAAGGCGAATGGAGCAGGGGTACAACTATGCCATAGATTTTTGTTTGGTTGTCAAATCTGGGGGAGGGGGGGATCCTATTGGCTGGGAGTTCTGGTCATAGGGTACAGTGCCTGAAATGGATAATTTACTGGTGTTTGTAGTAGATTGTAAGATCAGCTTTTTTATCTGCATTGGTGGGCTTTTCGTGGACACCAATTCTGTTCTTCAGGGTTGTCTCATCTTGTAGAACAGTCTTCTCACTCTTGCAGGGAGAGGGGTTCTTCTGAGAACGCCATCTATTGATGGCATTTCTCGTCACCCTTATAACCTGTTGGTAAAATATCTGTTATCTACCTAGATTTTGGTGACATGTTCAAGCTCATTGGAAGTGGTATTCCAAGAAGAAAAGTGTGAGCAGGTATGACGAATGTAGGTGTGCATCATGGAGTATTTGGATTTTTTGGGTATTCACTGTTTCCTTTCGAGTAGAACCTGATGTCGGTAGGCTTACTGTGGACCTTCAAGTAAAAGCCTTGAGAACAACCAAAAAAGGAATGGTGGCATCTACACATCCCTTACGTGAAATGGAGAACCAATTCCTACTTAACAGTACAATTAAGTGTCTCCAGTTAATTTTCATTGGCAAAGTTGATGAAGGTGTCATCAGTATACCAAATTTATACAGCTGGTCAGGTGATCGATCCTATTGAGGACACACTGCTCAACCACCTCCATTAAAAGTGGGCGAACAGCTCATAAAGAGGAGAACCCATGGCTGCTTTGTCAATCTACTTCCACATTTACCCTCCTTAGCACAAATCTGGAGCAGGTGCCATAAGGATGCCTCTGGAATAATCAGTGTTGAGTTAGAATCATCTCTGTAGACCCTGTCAAGGATCATCCATATTGTTTCATCTACAGGGACATTGGTAAAAGGTCTCTACTTCCAATGATGTGGTAATAGGTCTCTACTTCCAATGATGTGGTGATACCCTGGGATGACACGGAGTGAAGCCTTTCAAAAAACTCCATAGATGAAGCAATGCAGAATTTACTGGGTTCATATAAGGAAATATTTTGTTCACAGTCAAGGCTAGCTGGTAGGTCACAGACAGGCATTATCATTGGGGAGAGGGAGTTATTATCTTTGTTCATTTCTACATTGTTGTAGTAGATGTAGCCAATGTCATACCGCCCTCCCCCCTCCCATAATATTATGCAATCTTCAATGGAGAAGATGGAATCTGGGAAGATCTTAACTTTAGCACATCTGGGCCCAGGTTTAGGCCTCTTCAACACGTGACAGTTCAACCCCATCTGAAGGAAGGCATGCTCAGCAGTGAAAGGCTGGTAATCCTTCAGATGTGGCGTCCCTTCCAGTTAGGATACAAAGAAGCTAGCAATTGCTATGTACAAGTATCTTGCACCAGTGTGTCGGCGGTGGGCATACTCCTTATCCTTAGGGTGAGGGCACCTTCAGTTCGTCACATTTCTTAATTGCCAACTGCGGATGTACAAGTCAAAGGAGTAACTGCTGGGTATCCTGGAGTTCCTGGCATCTAGGTCATGTTACCATAGGTTTGAATATCCAGAAGATGTGGCTGAACTGCCATGTGATGGAGAGGCCTAAGCCTGCGGGCTAAACCTGTTGAAATTGAAGTCCACTCTTTAGCCTCTCCTCCTGGAGGATACTCTGACAGAACAGAGATCGTATTGGACCCTCTTATTGGCAAGATAAATGGAGGACATCAGGAAAGAACTCCATGACAGAGAGGGCACTATAATCAATCAAGCAGATAAGACAGCCATCTTTGTCTTATTTTGCCAAGATGACATACTTGAAGATTCCTCCAAATTTCACCTCTTCATGAAGAGGGAGGCAAACTGCTTAATAGTCGTACAAACAGTTAATGCTACCATAGATACTGTACACCTGCTCAAGATTATGCTTTATTTATATATTGGCTACTTCTAGACCAACGTAAAAACCCACAGGGCCAATAAACCTCAGAGTAAGCCAGTGCCCAATTCTGAACAACCAGCAGGACTAGACATTGAATAAAATTTTTACTTCATGAGTGCTCAGTAAACTCCATATAGCTTTGTTTGTAGATTTTCTTGAAAAGCTTTGCTCTGTGTCATCACATCATCGGAAGTAAAGATATTTTTTACGAATGTACTCATAAATGAAATGATATAGATGATCCTTCACAGGTTTACAGAGATGATTCCAACCCAACATTGAACATTCCATAGGCATCCCTACAGTGCCTGCTCAAGATTTGCTCTAAGGAAACCCAATTCATTGATCAATGAGGGCAAAAGTAGAGGCATATTGACTGAGTAGCCATGGGTTCTTTTCTTGGTTTTCTGTTTGCCAACTTTTATATGGGGGCTGTTGAACAGTGTGTCTTCAGTAGGATCCCAAGACTAGCTGTATATGTTTGGTATGTCGGTGGCACATTCATCAATGTCACCGATAAAAATCAACTTGAGACACTCAGGAGTTCTGTTTAGGAGGAATTGGTTCTCCATTTCACATGTTAGAGAAGTGTGGATGTCACCATTCCCTTTTGGGACATCTATGTCACGAGCACTCTCCTAGGCTTCTACACACAGGTCCACTATAAGCCTACCGACATCATGCTCTGCCTCAACAGAAATAGTGAATGCCCAGAAAAATTCAAATCCAGAGTGAGGAATGGCCTACATTTGTCACGCCCTCTTATACTGTTCTTCTTGGAATACCACCTCAAATGAACTTGAATACATTGCCCAAACCCTGGAGGATAACAGATATTGTAAGTGCATGGTCGCCAGAGTGCCAAGAAATGCTGTCGACAGTAGGTATCATCATAAGAACCATAACTCCCATAAGAGTCTACTACTATCTACTACAAGGCTCAGAAGACTACCCAGTAGATCATGAAGAACAGCCCAACACTAGTGACTATCCCATAAAGAGGAGTGATTTACCAAACATCATGCCCTGAGAAAGGCCCTAATGCCAGCAGATTGTAAGGAGTGCAAAATCCCAAAATGACAGCAACAATCATCGCTGCCTCGAACAATGGAAACCACTACTGAATTTAACCCAGGAGACCCTTTTTCTCCCTACCACCATCAGGAGAATAGCAATTCAGTCATCTGCTACTCCAGGTAGCATGCCCTATGGCCAGAACACCAGCCAATCAGCACCTACGTCATTATTCCATTCCCAGCCAATAGGAGGAATCACCTCCCGCCAGCATTGACAGCCAATCAAAAACCAAAAAAGATTTCTGTAATCCCACTTGAAGCATAAATACAGCATAGCTGTACCCCTGGATTCATTTCCCTTTTGAACAATGATAGAAAGCTCTACCAACACGTTAAGATATAAATGTACTTCAGACAGCTGTTGTATAATTCACTTACTGGTACAAGGAAACTAATTTAAGAGATTAAGAAAATGCAATACAAACTCAATGGCATCCAGGCTGCCATTTGTTCAGTAATAATAATAATCAATAATAATAATAATAATAATAATAATAATAATAATAATAATAATAATAACAACAAAAACAGCAGCAGCAACAACAAGAACAACAACAATTATAAAAGTGATGATTCAAGATCCACAACAATATTAAGTAGCTGATTGTAATGATTTATATAAGCGCTACAATAGCTTCCGAACGCAGTGCTGGAGTCATCTTGAGTCTAATTAAAAACTTCGGTACAAAAAGTGAATAAGTGAACCCAGTTTTGTGGTCTGGAATAGTGGATGACCGCAGCACTTTATTTCTCCAACGGGCCAGACAGCAGGTAAAAAGGATCAGTTGCCCAACGACAATAGTTTCCTGTGGCCAGTCAGCTAGATCTTCTCATCTGCAGCCCATATGAATCCGAAACATTTCAAGCGGATGACGGAATGCACGAACAAGCACAGCTATCGGTGAGAAGATAAATATGATTGGCCACGAGAGACATAAACAAAAAAGCCGCGGTCACTAAGTTGGGGATTACCCGCTGTCTGTCCCGTTGTTGAAATAAAGCCCACAAAACAGAGTTTACTTATTCACTTTTTGTACCCAAGTTTTTATTTAGACTCAAATAAGTCATTACTATCCATTACGAATATCACAGAGGGCCTTAATCATATTCCAGTTGGGATTTTGAGAAAATTCGTCTCAATAATAACTAATAATAATAATAATAATAATAATAATAATAATAATAATATAATAATAATAATTAATAAACTGTTTTATGCATCAAAGAATCATACTATGATAAATAAATAAAATAAATTCCAAAAAAACACTGCTCTTTATCAGTCCTTGTTTGTCTAAGAAAGCCAAAGCAAACAGGTCCTCGACTCCTCTATAAAAGTAAGAACCTTCAGTTGAAGCGAGATTGTCACTATCTAAACCTGGCTTCAGATGTTTCATAAACGAAACCAAGTAGATTATGACTTGATAGAAGACTTTCCATTTCACGACCTGTTTTCGGTGGCCGATTGACTGCAACCAAATATGACTTGTGACCTGGTTTTAATTCTAATTTATTTGATTGCTTGAATGGGGTGTGTGTGTGTGTTTGCGTGTGTGTGAGAGAGAGAGAGAGAGACTGCTCAGTAGGAGTAAGTAGTGATGAGACAGGTACCTATAAACAAATGATTGGCCAACCTTCATTAACAAAACACAGACATAGAGAAATGATACGTGATTCTGAACTCTATATAGTATAATATGTGTCACTCATCTTCTTTGCCTTCAGCTTTTCCCAATTCTATGCGGGGTCGCCGTTTCTAGTCAGCCTTCTCCATCTTCCTCTGTCTTGTACAGCGCCTTCTCTTGTGTCACTCATAGCAACAGAAAACGGGAATTGATCATCCTCTTAAAAATATATCATAGCACAACTGATTAATAAATTCCCAAAGTTTTAATGCTACTTTAAGTCTTTTAACCCCTTCTTTGCCAGCTAGAATCAATAAGCCTTTATCGTAAGCTTTCCTCTAATCTTCGTTGGCGATGTAGCCGAGGAGTTCCAATGTCTAATAAGCAATTACACGGATACGCATCTGATATTATAATCCTGTGAGTTCTACTTACACGTAACGAGAGCGCAAAAGAGTAAGCGCAGTGTAGTGCCGCGAGTCATAGTACGCGCATTGCTTAAATACAACTGATAGCCTGTGGTGACTGCGTGATATACAGGGTGTCCATAAAGTCCCAGTACCATTATGAGCAATAAATACTTGTAATGGTACTGGGACTTTATGGACACCCTGTATTACAATGCTGATCCTTATTTTATTGGGATTAATAAGATTTTAGCTCATAGAGAAGTGGACGCCTTTTAGTGATTATGTTTTTCAGAGAGAGAGAGAGAGAGAGAGAGGAGAGAGGGGGGGGGGGGGGCGGCGGGGTAGGGCACATTCTGTTGAATGAATCGTTCTTTAACAAGGAAGGGGAGAGACAGACAGACGGACAGATAAACGTTTAAATTTCACACAAGTGAAATTTATGATTGTCAAAAGTGATTCTATTTAGAGAGAGAGAGAGAGAGAGAGAGAGAGAGAGAGAGAGAGAGACTTACCTTTCACAAGACTGAACAATCAGGTCACCAAAAGTGATTCAATTTATGAATACCGAACGGGAAAAGAGCTGGCGAGAGAGAGCGCCCACATTATCTCAAACAGGCAGAACGAATCCGCGTACTTATTCGCGCAGAAATCATGTCATCGACAACACAGAGTATCAGCAAAGCCACACCAGAGAATGACCCGAGCTATATTAGGTTCATTAAAATCCCAAATCTGTTTCACATCTCCGTTATGACAATTGTTCCGCTGCGCATTAAGTATGGAAATGATTTCGAATTGGAAAGCGGTGTAGATAAATCTCATTTCTGAAAACATTCATCAGTAAGAATTAAATTAGTTATTCGATGGCGTATTCCGATTCGATGGACGTCATTCCATTTACGTGTTTTCAAAAACGAACCCTAACTGGCCTCGTGATGAGAGTCTTAACAATTGACCTCTCTCGCAAATTATAGTGGAGTCGGTCTCTTAATTAATGTACGTGTATGAGGATTTACATTTCTAGCTTTTTATTTCTAGTTTTGTATGTAAGAGACTTGCTGATGTTTTGATTTATCTATATCAACAAATGTATGTATGTACCCATATGCAGAAGATTTACGTAACTCTCTCTCTCTCTCTCTCTCTCTCTCTCTCTCTCTCTCTCTCTCTCTCTCTCTCTCTCTCTCTCTCTGGAATGATATCCAGAAGTTTATCTAAAAACAAACATTGAATTGAGGCAGAAATAAATGCGTTTTCCAAACAAATAAATGACAAATTAATCGACATTTATTTGAAATTAAGAGTGAAATTAAAACTAAAACTTGTCAGTGAACCACAGAAATAGCATTAGATAAAGAGGGGTCAAATATCAGGTGACTACAGAAACGAAACGAAATTTTTTTTTTCTCGTTACTGATACAGAAAACATTCTAAACTGGGGTCCCTGGTATACCCCAAATGGCATCAGTATACATAAATGGACGAACTGTCAGAAAAAACAAATGAGATTCAGAGAAGCGGAACCAGAAGAATGATGGAACAGCGAACCGCTTCTTAACGATCGTAACAAGTTGTTTGAGAAGATTACGTCGACCGCCCTTTTATAGTGAGAACTTCCACAGGAATCAGAAAGTTCTTCAGTTTAGAAGGAAGTGTCACCGAGTGCCCGATCTGAAACTTTCTGTTAAGATAGCGTGAATCGAAAAGTATTCAGTGTTAATCAATTCAAATAAGTTTATATCGGATGGCGTTAAGATAGCGTGAATTGAAACCTAATCAATATTAGTAAATTTAAATAAACTTAAATCATAGCGTTAAGATAGTATTTATCGAAAATTATTCAATATTAATCAATGCATAGCTTAAATCGGTTAGTGTTAAAATAGCGCGAGTTGAAAAGTGTTCAGTTCTAGTCAGTTCAAACTGAATAAGGTAAGAAATGTCTATATTTGTATATGAAAGCAAAGGTCCATTTATTTACCTTAAATTGGATAGCGTTAAGGTAGCTTGAATTGAAAAGTGTTCAATGTTTATGAATTCAAATAAGATTAAAATAGCGTTTATTGAAATAAAAACGTTAATATGAGTCATTTCAAGATTCAAGGTTTCTTTAAACAAGGGAATTATCGTCCATATCTGTGGTAAAAGTAACTTATCTATAAATATATGTCTGAATATTGCTTTATATATAGCGGTCGGAACTTCACGTTATAATTCACTATAAAGCTTATTTGCAACCGTGGATAAGATTTTACATTATTTTGTAGTAAAATCTTGAAATATTAATATTATAGATCGAACAATTTATCGATAAACGAAAGTGATATTTTTTGTTAAATTTGTTTAAAAGACTAATTTAATCACTTTACAAGGAGAATAATGGAGGAAACTCTCATTTCTGGTGGCTCGAATGAGGTAAGAAATTATTTTTTAGTTACATATGAAAAAGGAACGACCCCGCGAATACGAAAGCTGTTATGGCTGGCGAGCGTTAAATGTATTTCGCCGTGTTTAATGCGAGCCCCTGGGGGGTTAATTACTGTCGACCGGCAAAAAATAATAAATTTTTAATAAGCAACCAAAATACTATATTAAGTCAATTTCCAAGGAAATATCCGACGTAGAATAATTACTTGAATCTACCAGCAAAGGTTCCTTTATTTAGGTCAGGTCAAGTTTTTAGGAGACAATTGACATTCCTTCTCAATAATGAGCTGAAGGGACAACGTTGGCGATTTGGGTTTCGTTTCTCTAGGATGGAATGAGTTCTTAAGAGACTTCTTGTATTTATTTACAAAAGCAAAGTTCTATTATTGCAGCTTTGTTTCGAAGCTGAATGAGCTGTCTTCCCTTTTTTATAATGCAGATTATTCATGAAAGAAAAATTTGAAACAATTCAGAAACTTATAATGAATTACAGTAAATTTTAAAAATCTTTTCAAAAACGTCTCAATAAATTGACTATCTCCTGTTGAATGGTCGAAGACCTCTCGTATTTCTCATTAGTAAATCGTAATATTACAATATCAATTTGATGAAACCATTTTCCTTTTAATATGTCGTTACAGATTTCATTCTACAATTATCTTATTTTTATCCCCAGTCCCCTCATTCAATGATTGCTCTAATGTTACGACAGAAGGAGAGAATATGCGCAACATGATATATAAAATGAGGGATAAGGGAAATATAAAATAGAAAAGTAGAAAAGGGGGAGTTTTGCCGTGACGGAAATATCTAATGATGAGAGAATATAACGGAGGAATAATAAGAACTTTGTAAAAATCGTTGTTACACGTTTATACTTAATATTATCTCCCAAGGAAAAATTTCCAGGAATAATTATAAATTCAGTCTATTATGTTTAGATTTCATTTCGTGAATCTCTCTCTCTCTCTCTCTCTCTCTCAACGCACGGAAATACGAGCACACGTGGACGCAAATACACACTAGCGTTATAACATTTGTTGTAGTCAAAATATTTCGTGATGCCTGTCATTTTTACTTTCCAGTCTGATCTACAATGATCCCAATAAGGTTAATGGACAGTACCGTTAAATTGTTACGCTATTTGAGATTTTTTTTTTTTTTTTTAGATTTTTGTTACGTGATTTTACATCGTTTCACTTTGTCAGTTTCATAAATCCCTATTTTGTTTGTAGTAATTTGTAGCGTCATGGGTTTCATGGTCACCGTTATCGTCACCGTTCATCACAAGAGATAGTTTTAATTTGACAGTGTCTTCGGGACGTTAAGTACCACCCGCTAACAAATTTGAAGTTTCCTTTCATTTATTCAAAGTACATGTGCTTAAACTGGCTTTGTGCTAGCACAGATGTTATGCCCAGGTGTTGTTATTATTTTTTTTTTTATTTTTTTTTATTTTTTTTGCTCTATCACAGTCCTTCAATTCGACTGGGTGGTATTTATAGAGTGGGGTTCCGGGTTGCATCCTGCCTCCTTAGGAGTCCATCACTCTTCTTACTATGTGCACCGTTTCTAGGATCACACACTTCTGCATGAATCCTGGAGCTACTTCAGCCTCTAGTTTTTCTAGATTCCTTTTCAGGGATCTTGGGATCGTGCCTAGTGCTCCTATGATTATGGGTACAATTTCCACTGGCATGTCCCATACCCTTCTTATTTCTATTTTCAGATCTTTATACTTATCCATTTTTCCCTCTTTCTCTTCGACTCTGGTGTCCCATAGTATTGCGACATCAATGAATGATACTTTCTTCTTGACTTTGTCAATCAATGTCACGTCTGGTCTATTTGCACGAATCACAATATCTATTCTGATACCATAGTCCCAGAGGATCTTTGCCTGATCATTTTCTATCACTCCCTCAGGTTGGTGCTCGTACCACTTATTACTGCAAGGTAGCTGATGTTTCTTGCACAGGCTCCAGTGGAGGGCTTTTGTCACTGAATCATGCCTTTTTTTTTGTACTGGTTCTGTGCAAGTGCCGGGCATTCGCTTGCTATGTGGTTTATGGTTTCATTTTTCGTATTGCACTTCCTACATATGGGAGAGATGTGATTTCAGTTAAATTGTTGTTATTATTATTATTATTATTATTATTATTATTATTATTATTATTATTATTATTATTATTATTATTATTATTATTATTATTCAGAAAATGAAACCAATTTATGTGGAACAAGCCTAAATGGGCCATTAACTTGAATTCAAGCTTCCAAAGAATATGGCTTCGGTGCTCTTTAGAAAAGAGACTGTTAAAGGATATACAGATATCTCACTTGTTAAAAAGGAAAAATAAATTAATCAATAGATAAAGATATATTAAAATGCAAGAGGAATAGCATTAGGGTAGAAATGCATTGTATCTTCGCTGGAACTTTAGAAGTTCCAGTTGCACAACATCCTCAGGGAGGCTGTTCCAGAGTCCAAAAGTGTGAGGAATAAAGGACCTCTGGAACTGAGAAGTTCCACAACGAGGTGCATTGACTGCATATTGGTGCTGATGTCACAGGGAAATGCAGCAATTAAAAATGGATAAACATTTGATCCCGAAAATATGAGAAAACAAATTGCATGAATGAAATTCGCCACCGATGAAATATTAACGATTAATTATAGCTAATTCCTGTGAGATTTAAATACTTAGATAAGGGACAGTGAGCAAATTACTTGCATTGGCTATTAGATGAATCAATTCGTTGTCAATATTTTCATTTGCGAATGAGATATGATTTTAGCTTTTTGGTGATCTCATCTCTGTGGCTATACGCTTTATTAAACGGTGTTGATTGTCAGTCACCACCCTGTATAATCTTTTGTCTTGTCCCTGCTTCTGAGCAGTTGGACTTAATCTTTTGTAAACCTCTTAAATTGTACCCCTGTTTTAGGCATGTTTGCTAATTCTCCAGGTGTGTTGGTTTCCAGGTACATATTTTCCTTTATAATCCATATTTGTCATTTATACGAACTTTCTTTGCAAACTAACTTTTCATATATATATATATATATATATATATATATATATATATATTATATATATATATATATATATATATAATATAATTATACTATATATCAGTCGAAAGACCTTGCAGTGGTACTCCATTGTTTCACTTTCCTTCATGGGTTTTTTCCCTCTTTTTTTTTTTTTTTTCTTTTTTTTATATTTATTACATTCCAAATTCTCGCAATTTATTTACTCTCACACACACACACTATATATATAATATAAATATATATATATATATATATCATATATATATATATATATATATATATATATATATATATATATATATATGTATATGTATATATATATATATATATATATATATATATATATATATATATATATATATATATATATGTATGTATGTATGTATGTATGTATGTATGTATGTATGTGTATATATAATATATATAATATCCGTTTTCTTTTATGAGTTAACATTTTTCCTTTCGATGGGTAACTATTTCATAATTTTCCGTATCTTTTGAGAATTTAATTCAGCGTCACTGCGTCCTTTGAGAGCTAAACGATCACTTCTGAGAAGCGCTAATCAATCTTAGTTTAGTAAAGTTAAAGGACACTAACTTTCCTTAACCTTTGACGACATCTGGCTTAATTGATCGTCCGTCTGGCAGCTAGAATGATCTCAATTTTTTGGAGAACTTGGGATGTCACCTCCCACCGTTGGCCTTCCTTTGGCGGCGCCACAAGTACGAGATTTCTCCTATTCCGCTTCGAAATCACCTTTCATATATCTGGTTAAAAATCGTATTTTCTGCCGTTGCTTATGAGCAGATGTAGCCAACCTTGAACGCAGGAGAGACGTGAAAGCTTGCTCTCTCTCTCTCTCTCTCTCTCTCTCTCTCTCTCTCTCTCTCTGCTTTATAGGTCGGGACATGAAAAGAATATGCAGCGATCAGCAACGGGTCCCATCATTTTGGGTGGCAATATTTCTTGTAATCTCCTTTCGTGAGAGAATGAAACATTTCCAAACGATTTCATCGGTCTCTGCAGTTTCTCCTCGCTGTGCCCAGTCATTTGCAGACCGCAGTTATAACCCAGGATTTTTTCTATTCTATTAATATAAAACTGTGTGGCTGTATTTGAGAGAGAGAGAGAGAGAGAGAGAGAGAGAGAGAGAGAGAGAGAGAGAGAGAGAACTATGAACTGAACTAGCTCCCCCATTAGACACCTGTGGGAAAAGATACTTTATGGGGTCAGACAAGTGTATAATGCACTAACAGATCCTTTACAGTTCACAGTTTATTGTGATATTCTTTCTTCCTTCTTGTTCGTCTTCTTGTTTTCTTTCTTGTATGAATTGAGCTACATATTTCAGGAAAAGGAGATTTCAGACGTTTACAATGTTATTTTTATTAATTTGTGTACTGTGTATCAGTTTATTTTTATGTAATCATATAAGATAGTTCCTAACGAATAATGTTGTTACGACAGTAACGTCAGCAGCTAATATAATAAGTATGATATTTTGCATCATATTCAGTATATCGTAAATTATCGAGAAGATAAAACTGATCTTGATTATGTCCCTTATCATCTCTCTCTCTCTCTCTCTCTCTCTCTCTCTCTCTCTCTCTCTCTCTCTCTCTCAGCGCCACGCCCCCTATATATCAAACTGAACTATAATAAAGTTTAAATTACGATCTTAGCACATGTTTTGGAAACCGTTCTCTTTGACTACTAGTAACTAATTCTTAGAACATTGTAACTGATATATCTGTGGGTGAGTTCTACATGATCTCTCTCTCTCTCTCTCTCTCTCTCTCTCTCTCTCTCTCTCTCTCTCTCTCTCATATATATATATATATATATATATATATATATATATATATATATATATATATATATATTATATATATAAGTATGTGTGTGTGAAGGGCGATCAAAAAGTCCCTATGCACCTAATGTTCTATGATACGACACTTGAGTGACAGCATAACCCTTAATTAAGATCTGAAATAAAATAAAATCTAATTTATTAATACTTACTTTTATTCAGGATCAAACAGCAAAATGATAAAACAGGCAAAATAATAAAAACAACTACACATGACTTCATTTATAAGGAAATAGGTGCACAGAGACTTTTTGATCACCCAGTGTATATACATCTGTGTTGTGTGTTTGTGTGTATTAAAAGTGGTGGTCAAATGTAAGCACGAATTATTTATGGCTTATCTTCTTTCTAATAGATCTTTGTTCAAGTAAATTTGAGTATTGTGGTTTATAGAAAGATACAGGCAATTCCTTTTATCTTTTCTAGCCGACGAACCCGTTGCTGCCCAGGAAAACTGTGAATGACAACTCTCTCTCTCTCTCTCTCTCTCTCTCTCTCTCTCTCTCTCTCTCTCTCTCTCTCTCTCTTTACTGTTAAGATAGATGCTTCAGCTACATTGACCAGCATTATTGATATATTATTCCTTTTGGGGCTGGACATGAAGGGCATCAGGAGTGCTTCTGTTCATCCCAGTGGCCTTAAAAACTATGGATGAGATACTGATATCTGTCGTTTTCGGTTATTTAAGCATCACCCCCTTCTCAGCCCTTGTCAGCACCCATCTACTAATATAATGTTGTTTGCAGCTATTTGTATATCACCCTTCCCACCCCTTTCACACACACCCTCCCTACTGGGGCTGAACTTTGACTTGAAAGGCATCAGGAGAGTCATTATTAATCTCAGTGGCCTCAAAATCTGTGGATTAGACACTAATCTCTGTCGTTTTCAGTTTTTATTTTCATCCCTTTCTCACCCCACTTCCCACAGGCCCCCATTTGGTGCCAGTTATGTCTTACCTAGACAGTATTTTTTCCCTGATGCTAAGTTATATGTATACAAACTTTGGTTGAAATTGCTCAGTGCGTGTCAAATTGTATGCGGCACATAAATACATACATACATCCATCCATCCATCTCTCTCTAATCTTGTAGTACAGTAGTATTCACAATTTAATAAGCTTTGAAGTTTGCAATCAAAAGGAACTCTCTTATACTTTGCGATGTTTTAATACAAATTTCTCTGACTTTCATAAAATCTCTTTTGCTTTTGCACTCAATCATTTCAGTGTCTTCCATCAGTCTTCCATCACCAAAGGCAGTACTTTTCATTTTCAGACAAAAAAAATCAGACATCTTTGGAGCAAAGTGCAGGAAATATTATTATTGAAATTCCACTCTCTCTCTCTCTCTCTCTCTCTCTCTCTCTCTCTCTCTCTCTCTCTCTCTCTCCACTTTAAAAAGAAAGTAAAAGAATTTCAGTGACTGATTAAATATTTCGGGAAAAAAAGTCTATTCTTAATTCAAATGAAATGACTTTCAGAATGTATATATATATATATAGATATATATATATATATATATATATATATATATATATATATATATATATATATATATATATATATATATGTAAAGGCATAGGGATTTTGATTAATAATATATTGTTCGTACGTTCTCTGTGACCTATGGAATGTGGAGAACAGTGCAGGAGTGACGACCTGAGAGTAGCTGATCAATGAGTTTCTAGAGGGTGGCGTGAGATAAAAGTGCTTAATTCAGGAAGTCAATGTACGACAGTTTATGAACTCTTCTCAAAGTGCCTTTGGGAAACTGGTTGTAGCCAGTAATATGAGGCGTTGTCGAAGTGTGCATTCGTATGTGCGTGTGCGCCTCTTCTATTCATAATGTATCACTAGCCAAGTCTATGGGAAGACTTGCACAGACATTCGGGGGAGGAAGGCGAAGCCATGATGGCAGATGCCAAAGTGTTTTTATTTATCAGTGAGTGATATTCCGGTTGGGAATGGACGGATCTGGAATACCGGGGGATAGAGTTCCCGGAGGGGTGTGGACTTTTGGGTGACTTGACAATGAGTTGTTTTTAAGTTAGTCTGTAAGACTGGATTACTTAGTTAATTGATTTAGTTATTCTTGTAAATAAACGTTATGTTATGATGCAACTCTCTCATTTTCATTACCTGTTAGAATGGAGAGAGAGAGAGAGAGAGATTGTCGGTGCTAGAGAGAGAGAGAGAGAGAGAGAGGGTGATTCCTTCCTTGGAGAGAGAGAGAGAGAGAGAGCCTGTGTGTGTAATAGGGTGTGGGGGTCTGCCTTCCGTTTCGTGTCCACGCTTACCTTATGAATACTGGGGGTTCTTCCCCCCATGTTATAGTGGTGGCAGACGGTTAAAGAGGGGATATAAAAGTTTTTTTTTTTCTTTTCTATGCCTAGGAACGCCAATGTAGAGATGGGTGGCCAGTTAGAAAAATAAAAAGGGGTCGTGACTTAGCGATAGTTTTCGAACGACAAAGCTTTGTGGGATTGTGGAAAATTGTTAAACTGTTAGTTTTCAGTTACTTAGTGAGAAAAAATGAGAAAATATCTGTCTGTTAACTGTGCTAAAGGGAGGGAAGGATTTTTATGGGACTCAGCATTTTTCCCAGGGAGTCAGCCAGAAGCAGTGAGCGCACCCAGTGTGACTTTTGCTTGTGCAATGACGAGAGTGTTCCGAGATACCTGTGCGGCCGTTGTTGTTATATCACTACCGCGTTTTACGGAGAATTTCGAGTTCTTTTTTCCCATTATGGAGTGGTGAGTGTTAAACTATTGTTTTGAAGGAGTGGGTTTTTGTTTAAATATTTCAGGGAAATGGGATTGGTTCAAGAGGTCAAAACATTTTTTCTTTGCCCATAGTAGCAGTGTCGTGTTTTCTTTATTTGCACGTGTTTGTAATAGACGTATTCGTCCTTGTTTTAAACACATAAGAATGTATTAAGGTGTATTTTTCTTTGCATGAGAACTGTGCTGGATAAGCATATTTGGCTTAGTGACACAGAGCGGCCACAATTTTACTGGGCTCAGCACATTTCTGCAGAGAGGCGCCTGCATGCGAGGGTAACGGGCATCCCTTAGGAGGGTAGTTGCATGGGTACCACTAGCCTCCTCGAGAGATAGTGCAGGGATGGGTACTAGGGTATACCTTGGGAAGGGGTCCTCAGACACTGTTCAAGGGGAGATGGGGGATACTGCTGGTATGCCTCGGGCTGTTCTGCGCTTACTGAGGGGTTGTTCTTACGGGGGGGGGAGAAATTTTTTTTTCTCAGTGTGGGTGAACTCCCCCTTTTCTTTTTTTTTTTTTTGTGTTGGGGATGGGTCTGGCCTTGACATGGATGCTAAGATATCAGCTGATTGATAAGTTGATGAAGTGAAATGCCCGTAGAGTCTTTTTTTTTAGAAGAGATTTTTTTTCTCCCTTGGATGATGAGAAAAGGAAATAAAAAGAGATTTTTCTTTTCCGTGAATGAAGGGAAAAGTAGTTAACATGCACGGGATGTGTTATATGTTTCTTTGTGCCTTGAAAGACACAAATTAAGGGGGATACACAGAATTATTTTTTTTATTTTAGTGTTGGAGAGATACTTTGAAATGCGATGATTGATGTTGTATCTGTGTTGTGTGGCAATGGTGTTATGTCATGGTGTTGCAGGCTGGAGAAATTGTATGTCATAGGATTCAGCAATACTGTTGTATGCTATTTGAATTTCACCCTTACTTGAGATTTTTGCTATGGAGAGTTATTATTATTATTATTAATAATTATTATACTTGAGATGTGTCACGGGGAGGTTTGCTTAAGTATAATTATCATTACGGGAGAATTGTTTTGCGAGAGATTTGAGATATTTCATGGGAGATTAGTTGATAATTATTACAGATAATTATTCAAGGAGGATTATTACAATGAATTAATGGGAGAAGTCTGGTGTTAATTATTTGTTGAGTTTTTGTAACTTTGGAGAATATTTTCAGTGATTCACGGGGATGAGTTTTGCTGAATCTTGATGAATCTGACTGAATCTTGGTGAATTGTGTGAAATTTGCTGAATTTTTTGCTGAATTTTTGGAGAATGGACAAGCATTAACATTGGTGATATTTTTTTGTACTGATACTGATGATTTTGATGATAGCAATTTTTTTGGTGATTTTGTGATAGTGATATTTCTGATACTGGTTTTTTATGTACTAATACGTGGGTGTTTTAATGCTATCAAGGGAGGTGAAATCTTTTGTGATTATGGGAAGAACTAAACAACACACTTTAGTTTTTTTTTTTTTCTTTCTTTCTTTTTTATGAGTTCAGCAGATAATTGCTTGACATCTAGTGAGTTACGGGAGATAGTTAATGGTGCCGTTGATTTTTTTTCTTCTTCTTCTTTTTGGAAATTAGCCATCGCTGACACAAGTTTTTTTTTACCAAGGGTGAATTTGAATTTATTTTTTCTCTCCAGTTGGTGTGGATATTTTTTAATGTCTCAGTTCATGACTTAGAGTCATTGTTCGGGAACGTGTTCGTGTTTTAGCTATTTGTTGCTATAGAGAAATAAATATATGGGGAATTTTTTGATTTTTTTTGCACGTTTTGAATGCATACATAATGGCACTACATTTTTCTCTGGATATTTGTGTTCCAGAAATTGTGAGTTTTCTTGCACAATACATTAGTCGTATTTGTGACAACTTTGTGAGAGATAGGAAACTTGGTTAAGTTTTCTAATGGCTATGTCGTAGTGCATATGGAGAAGTCTTGGGTAAGACACTGTGAGTTGGGAATTCTGTTATAATGAGTTGTGGCACATTGGTGATTTTTTATAGAATTTTCTAGACAGTTTTATTTGCCGAGTTTTTGCCCTTTTTTAGCAATTATGCTAAATGGAGAGAGTTTTATAGTTTTTACTATAAACATTGAGTTATTCTTCTTGGAGAATTGGAGTTATATTTGAGATATAATATATGGGAGATATATTTTTTTGGCCATTTTTGATATTTGCCAATAGTGGTATGAGCTATGTTTAGTTCAATTGTTTTGCAGCCATCTTTGTTGCAAATGGAGACACATATTTGGAGATTATGGGGCAATATTTGTGAGTATGTGAGTTAGATGCCTTGAGTGCACATTTTTTGGAGATATATTTTTAGGAGCCTTGTTTTGTTCCACATGGAGTTATTGGGGAAATAGAGGTAAATATTTTGTATTTGCCGAAATAGAGGTGATTATTCTCTATTCTTGGAGTGGTGTCTTTTTTTTACTGACATGTGGCTATTGGAGAAATAAGAGAATAATATAATGGGGGTTGGTTTTTAACCAAATGGAGGAAATATTTTTATAACCGGAGTGGTGTTATTATTGATATGATGCCTCATAATGGAGTTGGAATTAATCTTTGGCGGGTTACCCTCTTTTTGTGGTTATGGGAGTTTTTTTCGAGTCAAGAGGAGATTTCTGTGGTTCTCTTTTTTGATTTTGTGACTATTTAGAGGCGAATGGCATTACTGCATTACGAGTCATTTGGAGATGTGTGCATTTTTTATGTTCACAAGTGTGTTATTCTTGGAGAAATATAATTTGGGAAAAGTCATGTTGAGAGAATAAGTCTTCGAGACAATTTTTGAACACATTAGTCATATCCTGGAGTTAATTCTGTGAAATGTGTCAGTTAGACCTTTTTTTTCTAGAGGATCATGAGTTTCCAAACTTATGTGTCTGACTAGACAATTTTTATGCTTCTGTTTGAGCATGCGTCCGCAGGCGATGTGATGAGCGCTGTGCTGATTCTTTTCCTCTGATGGTGACAGATCAGAATTTTTGCAATATCTGGAAATGTTGGCTATAGCATTTCACGAAAGCGCATGGTGGAGAGTTTGCTTTCTGCAATTCCGGAGCATTTCTTGGGAAAAAAACGCGGGAGTTATACATATTATACATGATTATGTATTTTGTGATTGGGGAAATCTACTTGTGATTATTTTTTTTTATTATATTTTTTCTTCCTTTTCCTGTGAGAGAATTAATAATTTGGGATTGAGCTTAGTAGCATTTCTTTTTTGGACGGGAGTTTGATTTTACGGGAGATGTGATTTTTTCTAGGGTTGTTGACTTAAGTAATGGGAGTTGACATTTAAGTCATTGTGATTAGTTATTGAGCAGTAAAGGGGTTTTTGCTGTTAAAAGTTGGAGATTTTTACTGATTTTGTGGGTGTTTGTTTAAAAGTCAGAACTTGAGAGAATATTTTTTTGGGTCTGGGTATGTTACGGGAGATACTTTCTTTTCTTGGGCTTATTACGATTTTGTCTTTTTTTTTCTCTTGTGAGCACATTCGAGTTCGAAAATGGTGTGTTCGGGAATTCCGTGGAGTTGCTGTGATTTCTGAGTTGTGTGTGTGCTGATGTGTGAGTTTGGAGAATTGAGTGGAGAACTTGATGTTTTTTTTTCTTAGGAGAGTTGTGATATGACTTGTCATTTTAGTGGTCATATTTAAGGGGAGTTAATTGGGAGACGTTCAGTTAGTATTTGCTGACCTTTTTGAGATCATTGTTGATAGAGGTAGTATGTTTGGGTTAATTTTCATAGATGACATACTAACACACACCCGAAAAAAGTCGTTCCCCGACGCCAGCAAGACGTCCACCAGCCGTGAAGAGAGGTTGCTGCCATGTTGTCCAGGGTGATTACAAGTATTTCCATGATGGGTGTTCGAGAGAAATTCTACAGATGTTTTTTTGGGGATCTACAAGAAGCCGTGGGAAGTCTTCTACGATGAGGGAGGCATTCCGTCTTCCTACAGTTGCTACAGCCTGCTATAGCCTGCTACTGTCTGTTCAGCTACTTGCAGACAAGCGAAGAGGGATATTCAAGAATCCTAATGCAGAAAATATGAGAGAAAATGCGTCTTGTGTTATTGGGAGATTAAAGCGTGATAAGACTTTATTTTATAATGCCAGAGACGTGCAGTTTTTCTTATATTTTATTTTAAGCCGGCCAGTGTTTTGTATTATATAAGCAATTTTGCTAGGCGGGAGCTAGCATTTGTGCGAGGCCGAGCAATCTGTAAGGCATAGGGATTTTGATTAATAATATATTGTTCGTACGTTCTCTGTGACCTATGGAATGTGGAGAACAGTGCAGGAGTGGACGACCTGAGAGCAGCTGATCAATGAGTTTCTAGAGGGTGGCGTGAGATAAAAGTGCTTAATTCAGGAAGTCAATGTACGACAGTTTATGAACTCTTCTCAAAGTGCCTTTGGGAAACTGGTTGTAGCCAGTAATATGAGGCGTTGTCGAAGTGTGCATTCGTATGTGCGTGTGCGCCTCTTCTATTCATAATGTATCACTAGCCAAGTCTATGGGAAGACTTGCACAGACATTCGGGGGAGGAAGGCGAAGCCATGATGGCAGATGCCAAAGTGTTTTTATTTATCAGTGAGTGATATTCCGGTTGGGAATGGACGGATCTGGAATACCGGGGGATAGAGTTCCCGGAGGGGTGTGGACTTTTGGGTGACTTGACAATGAGTTGTTTTTTGAGTTAGTCTGTAAGACTGGATTACTTAGTTAATTGATTTAGTTATTCTTGTAAATAAACGTTATGTTATGATGCAACTCTCTCATTTTCATTACCTGTTAGAATGGAGAGAGAGAGAGAGAGAGATTGTCGGTGCTAGAGAGAGAGAGAGAGAGAGAGAGGGTGATTCCTTGGAGGAGAGAGAGAGAGAGAGAGAGCCTGTGTGTTGTAATAGGGTGTGGGGGTCTGCCTTCCGTTCGTGTCCACGCTTACCTTATGAATACTGGGGGTCTTACCCCCATGTTATATATATATATATATATATATATATATATATATATATATATATATATATATATATATATATATCATATATATATATATATATGTATATATATGTATATATATATATATATATATATATATATATATATATATATATATATATATATATATCTATATATATATATATATATATATATATAGTTTGATAGATAGATAGGTACAGACTTATAGAAACTGAGAGGAATTATTCAACAATATCATTTAATTAAGTATAACACCCTACTTATTCACTTACCAGCCATTTTCAATTTCCGATCTCCCTCGGCTTCAAGATCCAACATTATGACTGGATGATTTCTACCATCCTTCGTGAATATAAACTCCCCCCTCCCCGCGCCTCTCTCTCTCTCTCTCTCTCTCTCTCTCTCTCTCTCTTACTAGTGTATTCACAATTGAAGACACTACCTCAATATCGGAACCTACTATTAAATATGAGTGGATAGAACCATTGGACAAAATAATATTTACAGAAGAGGACATTAAAAACAAAATAGACAAACTCAAGTTTAAATCTCCTGGCCCGGATGGGATTCATCCAAGAGAAATTAAAGAGCTAAAAGAAGAGATAGTTCCTCACCTTTATAAACTCTACAGAAAAAGTGCTGAAAAAAGAAATGCGCCAAAGGGATGAAAACTAGGTAATGTGCCCCCAGTTTACAAAAAAGGTCCAAGAGAAGAGCCGGGAAATCATAGACCAATCTGTCTAACGTCGGTCGTTTCCAAGATTTTTGAGTCCATAATTGCAGATCAAATTGTGGATCACATTGATAGAAACAACTTCTTGTTAAACAGCCAACACGGTTTCAGAAAAAAAGGTCCTGCCTATCAAACATCTTGGAGCTTCTTCATAACATGCTTGGTATTTACAACAGTAGTAGAGCGATAGATATACTCTACTTAGATTTCCAAAAGGCCTTTGACAAAGTTCCACACAAGAATCTGATGACAAAAGTTAGAGCTTTAGGAATTGTAGGAGAAACAGAAACAGCAGACTGGGTCGAAGACTGGCTAACTTATAGAAAACAGTCTTAATAAATGGTGAATAATCAGACTGGGCAGCTGTAGCAAGCAGAGTTTCCCAGGGTTCTGTCCTTGGCCCTCTTTTGTTTTTTATTTGCATTAATGACATTGATATAGGGTTAACTACCAGGATAGCCAAATTTGCAGATGACACCAAACTCGATGTAAATGCAGCAGATCCAGATGCATTGGAGAGTTTAATAAATGATCTAATGAAAATAGAGTGGTCAAAAAATGGAAAATGCCTTTTAACGTAGGTAATTGTAAAGTGATACAAATAGGAACAAACAACCCTCATGCCAGCTACATGCTGCTGGGGAATGACATAGTGTAGAAGAAGAGCAGGACCTTCGAGTCATTACCAATGACTTAAAATCCACAAAGCAGTACATAAAAGCTGAAAAGAAGGCACAGAAACTAGTGGGATACATAACGAGGCAGTTCAAATACAGAAACAAGGAAACGGTACTGCAGCTTTACACATCAATAGTTAGACCTCATCTTGAATATGCAGTACAGATTTGGTCACCAACACTGAATAAAGACAAATAGATTAGACGGAGTACAAGCAAGAGCCACAAAGTTAATTCCATCCATCAGGCAAATAGGTTAATGAAGACTACTAGAGAGTCTGAACATGTATGGCTTAGAAACACGAAGATTGCGAGGACAACTAATAGAAGCATTTAAAACACTGAAAGGCGCAAGGAAAGTAGATAATAACCTATTTACGTTAAACAAAAACTAGATGGATGGAAACTAGAACTGAAGAGATAAACACGTCCTATTATGGGAACTTCTTCACATACAAGATATGTGACACGTGGAATAAACTCCCATTGAAGTTGTAAACAGCAACAGTGTGTAAGAGTTTAAAAGAAAGCTAGACAAAATCATTAGGACGCTGTGAATGAACAGTAAAACCTGTTCTTAGAGATAAGTTAGCACACGATGTCTCCTCGGATGGACTAACAAGTTTTTAAGACAGCCTAATCCTTGTAACTCCTTGTAACTCTCTCTTTCTCTTTGACACAAATGTTTGATTATTCTCTCTCTCTCTCTCTCTCTCTCTCTCTCTCTCTCTCTCTCTCTCTCTCTCTCTCTCTCTCTCTCTCCTTTGGCACAAATACTTGATCATTCTTGTGCCAGATTCTCTCTCTCTCTCCTTTGGCACAAATACTTGATCATTCTTGTGCCAGATTCTCTCTCTCTCTCTCTCTCTCTCTCTCTCTCTCTCTCTTCTCTTTGACACAAATGTCTGATCATTCTTGCAAAAGATTGGTTCTCTGCAGTAATATATATCTACGGTTGTTCTGTGGAGCAAATATAAAATTGTCTATCTGTTTTTACTCTGTACGAAGATAACTTAATGTGTTTTGGCCTTATTGCATCCGAAGTCAAATAGAGATAGATTTCCAAGGCATATGAAGTGCTAGACATAGAGGGTGTGTGTGTGTGTTTGTGTGTGTAAGAAGTATCATTGCAAAAATCATCCTTTTAAATAGGCCACAACCCAAGATACCGTAGGTGGGCAACACCATTGGTGCACCTCATGCAGAAGACTGTAAGCATTATTTAAGGTTCATTGTAGCGTCCCTTCGGCCCCTAGCTGCATCCCTTTCATTCATTATTGTGTAACTCCTTTCATCTTACACAATTGTTTCACCGTGCAACTGCCAAAAGTTTTCCTCCTATTACACCTCTACAGCCTTTTTAAAATCTCAATTTCGCTTTCGGCGCTGATTGACCTGATAGATCCCAGCACTTGGCTTTTGGTACAAATCTAAATGCGGCACCAGAATTATTACTGAGTGCCACATTTTGATCTTTGCCGTCTTTGAGTGGTGTCTCTGAACCTTGTTTCTTTGCCGTTTGTTTCTGCTTGCGTTTAGTCTTCCAATCCTTGTGCAGTTTTAGTTTTGTGTGATACTTAGAATTTGTGGAAACTTCTCCAATTAGAAATTTCATTTGTAATTTCATATTTGCGGTAGGTTATTTCCCCATTTTCAGAATAAGTTTTGTTCTACGTAAAACCTAGTCTTGAATATTGATTGGAATATAGAATTATTTTGCCTTCTATTCTTAGGATGATAGATTTTCCCTTTTATTTTATTTTTTTTATTGAACCTCCTCTCTCATCAATCTTGTTTGTTCGTTCTCTCTTCTCTCTCTCTCTCTCCCCGCAGTGTACCTTCAGGCTCGAGCTGCGACCTCTTTTAAACCTTTTACTTTACTTCCGTTCTAACTGGGTTTCTACCACCTTCCCTTCCCATTCTCTTTCTCATTTATTTCATCTTGTAAATGCGAGGATTTTCTCCGGGTACATCTAAAAACCAATAAATAAATAAATAAATAAATAAATAAACTATATATAATACTTTGACGTAAGTTTGGTGGCATAAGCTAAGAGCTATCTCATGCGTCAGAACAGAGGCTTTGGAACCTCTTTAAATGACGCAGAGCAGATCCTTGCAGGTTTCCAAAGACCAGGATTGGAGGGATCCTGTGGCAACTGGGGATGCATAAATGGAGTGTTGCTATTGTGCCCCATTAAGTTCACTCCTTCGTGTAACGAATGACCACCCCTGCAACCACTACCCTGTGAGTGAAGGCTAAACTGCTCTAACGTTGTGGAGCAAAATTTTGTGCCTTGTTGGAGTCCTAGCCAACTAAAAACCCCAGATGAGCTTCTGTGCCATTGATTGTGATACTTCCTGTCTGTGGGTCTGCTGATGTGGGTCATTCTGGCCATTCCTTGGGGATTTTCATGGTTGGAGGAAAAACATTCAGGCAATAAGATTCTGGCAGTTCGTGGCTGTTGGATGTTTAGTAATTTGAGGGATGCTGCTGTTCACGCCTGGCGAAAAATCATTTGCTTAGGCAAATTGTGTTGCTCGGCTGGAAGCTGCGACATGTTTAGGATTGTCTAACAGCAGGGAGACCATATGTTAGCGTGGCAGTGATAAAAGGTATCCTGGCACAAACTATGGATAATTGTCCTTGGATAAGCGGATGTGGCCGCTGTGGGAGTATTCAACCACCCCAACTTTTTCATTATTCAATTGGTTATATTAGAAAAGATACTTGAATAAAAGCACAGGCAGAAATATTGAATCCAAGGCACAAACAGAGACGACTCAAGAAAAGTTAGTTAAAACGTACACATAAGAAATGTAGTGTTAAGAAGTTGTGCGTAGACTACAAAGGGGCATGCCTTCAAAGCTAGGTAGTCTCAGTGTCTGCCTCTCCTGTCAACAAGAACAGGAGATAGCTAAACTGAGAAGGGAAGTAGAAGAATTAGCAAAGGAAGTAAAGGAGTTGACAAAGGATACACTCGAAGACAAGAGAAGACAAGACAGGATGGAAAAGGAAATTGGAGACCTACGAAGAGAAGTTACAAACCCTAGGAGGCAGAAACAGGAATTTAGCAACGAATTAGTAGTAAACGGAGAGAGTATAGTGGAGATTAAGAAACAATTGCTTAAGACTAGAACCAGAAATGAAACGGAACAAGCACTTTACAAGGTACAAAGAAAGAAGCTTACAAGGATAAAAATGATGAATTCAAGAGAGCTGTTGGTAGGAGAGTGGTAGCAGCCAGAAAACACAATTGTCCCCCAAAAGGAATCAACACAATAAATAGATTTGCTGTGCTCTCATCTTCATGGGAGAATCGTTAGTAAAAGATCAGAGCTTAAATTTTCTGACTAAAAATAAAAGTAAGAGAAAAGTTAATTCTTACCCAGGTGCAGGAGCTAAGAAGATAAACGAGGCAGGGAAAAAATAAAGGTAAATAATAGAGAAAGTGCAATCATAGTGCAGGGAGGAGGAAATGACTTGTTTCTAAAAGATGGAAGAAGTGGCCAGACAGAAGATCTTGTGGTCATCCTGACTAAAGTTGTAGAGAACATCAGTGAGAAAACTGACAATGGCATTCTTATAGGACTTCTGCCCAAAACCATAAGCCACTACTCCCTTAGCAAGGCAGTTGGAATCAATGACAGTCTGGACCTAATATTCCAGGAAAATGGTGTTAAGTTTGTAAACTTTTGGGACAGATTTATAGGGAATAAAAAACTGTGTAGAAGAGATGGAATTAAATTGACTTTGGAAGGAGCAAAACTAAGAGGAAACCTGCTCAATAAAAACCTCTTGAAACACCTCAGTGAACTGAACATTCAAGGGAAGAAGAATCTGGTTATTAATAGCACTGCAGGAAACAGTGACAGTAAGGGAAACTAATAAAGCCACCGAGGACAAAAGATAAGATAGAAAAGTCCCTCAGAGTGGTGCAGTTTAATGCACAATATATTCAGAACAAAGTAGATCTCTTCAAAGGATTGGTAACAAGTGAAGAATTAGACATGATAGTTATCACAGAAACAGGGTAGGAGAGTACCACACAGGTGGATATAAAATGTTTAAAAACGATAGATTTGTGTTATATGTCTAGGACCACCTCAGTGCAAAAGTATAAAATCACAAGCACGCAAGAAGTGATTGGTATCAATATAAACAGTCTAGGGAAGAAGATAACTCTAATACTAGCGTACAGACCTCCCCACCAACCACAAATGTCTGATGAGGAGCTGTATGCACTACTAGGACAAGAAATAAACAAGAAACTCTGCATAATAATGGGAGATTTCAATGCAGCATTGCATTGGGGGACGATGACCTCTGCATGAAACGTAGAAGGAAAGAGACAAACCTACTAGAGGAAATGACATACTAGACATCGTCCTATCAACAAAAGATAACCTAGTGTCTGACCTTTCAGTAGGGGCAAATCTAGGCAAAAGCGACCATAAAATTATCTCATTTCAAATTAATTCTCAACATAAAACAGAGAAGAAGATATTAATGAGATTAGACTACTGTCGAAAAGACCGAAAAAACTAAAGGAGTATGTTAAAAATCTAGAGTACAACGAGAGCACAGGCATAGATAAGTACTGGGAAGCCTTTCTAGAGGAATACACAGAAAAATGCTCTAGATGTATACCATTAAAGCAACTACTAACAAATGGCAACCCTCAGCCTAAGTGGTTCAACAGAGAAATTAGAAATGAAATAAGAGAAAGAGACAGATTGCACAAATCAGTGAACCCATACCCTACACCAGAAGAAGAAAGCAGGCATAAAGAACTCTGTAGATTGGTGGACAAATTAGTAAAAAATGCAAAGATAAATGGGGATAAGATAGTTGCATCAGTTTGTAAAGAAAACCCAAAAGAAATCTTTGCGCATGTTAATAGCAGGAAACCAATAAAAAATAGCATAGGTCCCCTAAGCCTGAACTCAGACTTGGAAAAAGCAGAGGACACTACAAACAAAATAGACAAACTCAACAAGTTCAAATCTCCTGGCCCAGATGGAATTCATCCAGGAGAGATTAAAGAACTAAAAAAGGAGATAGTTCCTCACCTATATAAACTCTAGAGAAAATATCAGACAAAGAAAGGCACGAAAAGGATGGTAACTTGGTAAAGTGCTCCCAGGTTACAAAAAAGGTCCAAGAGAAAAGCCAGGAAATTATAGACTAACCTGTGTAACGCCGGTCGTTTGTAAGATTTTTTAGTTAATAATTGCAGATCAAATTGGGATCACATTGATAAATTCTTCGGCATTCTACTGAGGGGTTAGGGTTGTGTATTTCTAGTGATAGAAGTTCACTCTCGGAAGTCACGTAAAGCCGTTGGTCCCGTTGCTGAATAACCAATTGTTCCATGCAACGTAAAAACATACAACAAACAAACATTGATAGAAACAACTTGTTGTTAAACAACCAACACGGTTTCAGATAAAACAGATCCTGCCAATCAAACCTCTTGGAGTTTTTTCATAACAGTAGTAGAGCAATGGGTATTCTCTACTTTGATTTACAAAAGGACTTTGACAAAGTTTCACACAATGAAATAATGACAAAAGTTAGAGCTTTAGGAATTGTAGGAGAAATTGCAGACTAGATCGAAGACTGGCCAACTTATAAGAAAACAGAGTCTTGATAAATGGTGAAGAATCAGAACGGGCAGATGTAACAAGCGGAGTTCCTCAGGGCTTCGTTCTAGGCCCTCTCTTGCTTTTGATTTACATTGATGACATTGATGTAGGCTTCACTAATAGGTTAGCCAAATTTTCAGATGACACCAAACTAGGCGTAAATGCAACAGTCTCAGATAGTGGAAAGTTTAAGAAATGATCTAATGAAAATAGGAGAGTAGTAAAAAAGATGGCAAATGTCTTTTAACTTGGATGATTGTAAAGCGTTACAAATAGGAACAAACAACCCTCATGCCAGCCACATGGTGCTTAGGAATGAATAAATAGTGGAGAAAAAGATGAGGACCTTAGAGTTATTGTTACCAAGGACTTAAAATCCACAAAACTGCATAAAAGCAGAAAAGAAGGCGCAGAAACTAGTGGGATACATAAAGAGGTAGTTTATATATAGAAACAAACAGTGCTGCACCTGAACACATCAATAGTTAGACCCGATCCTGAATATGCAGTACAGTTTTGGTCACCAACACTAAGCAAGGATATAATAGATTAGAAGGGGTACAAGCAAGAGCCACAAAGATAATTCCATCCAACAGGCAAGTAGGTTACCAAAGACGACTCGAGAGCCTGAACATGTATAGCATAGAAATACGAAGATTGCGAGGACAACTAATAGAAACATTCTAAATACTGAAAGGTGTAGCAAAAGTAAACAGTTACCTATTTACGTTAAACGAAACCAGACAAGTAATAATGGATGGAAATGAGAACTGGAGAGATAAACACATCTTATTATGGGAACTTCTTCATATACAAGATATGCGACACATGGAATAAACTCCCACTAGAAGTTGTAAACAGCAACAGTGTAGAAGAATTTAAAAGAAAGCTAGACAAAATCACAAGGACACTGTGAATGAACAGAAAAACCTGCTCCTAGAGATAAGTAAGGACACGATGTCTCCTCGGATGGACTAACATGTCTTGGAGACATCCAAAAGCTTGTAACTCTCTCTCTCTCTCTCTCTCTCTCTCTCTCTCTCTCTCTCTCTCTCTCTCTCTCTCTCTCTCTCTCTTTTTCTTTGACACAAATGTTTGATCATTCTTGCACGAGATTCTCTCTCTCTCTCTCTTTCCCTGTCGCTCTCTCTATTTTTAACACAAATGTTTAATTATTCTTGCACCAGACTCTCTCTCTCTCTCTCTCTCTCTCTCTCTCTCTCTCTCTCTCTCTCTCTCTCTCTCTCTGAGACGATTAGAGCAGCTATTGACGGCCTCACCGCCCTTGGCACTGGAGAGGCAGGTTCTCTCATTACCTATGCAAATGAAAGAAGGGATTGATTGAATCAACTCGTGGCCTTGGCCTAAGTTTGAGGCCTTTATTTTTGGTCCCTGGGCATCTTTGCTCGAAATAGATATAGAACTGTATTTATAGACAAAAGTAAAGAATTAAATGTTATTGTGCTTGGCTCCATTTTAAAGATTTGTGATAGGATAACTGCTGCTATCTTCGGCAAGACTAAATAGAACACAAGGGTTCGATGCTTACTTTAATTACATTAAGGTTTTTTAATTTTTTTTATTCTGCATTTCCTTTAATATGAGAAAGCTCATAACAAACACCCACAACACACACACACACACACACACAGCACACACACACACACACACAACACACACACACATATATATATTATATATATATATATACATATATATATATATATATATATATATATATATATATATATATATATATATATATATCCTCTTATCTGTCTACAAACGTTGATTAAAAAACTGTGTTCTTTCTCTTACATATAAATACGAAAACAAATAACTTTATGCAATTCACCCACATTAGTAATTTACATTTTCTTGCAAACTTTCTTGCATGCACGACACACGGAACACTCAATCACGGGTACAGCACCAGAAAAGCATAACAAATCCGTAAAAGAAATTTCAGTCATAAATAAGATTAGAAGATCTTCAGGTAAGTAAGATTATATTACATCATATTGATGAAAAAATTGACCAATGCTTTTCGTTCAGTTGCTCTTACAACGGACACGAACGTAGATAATCACAGAGAGAGTGATAGAGCGAGATTGTCCTTGCAATTGGTACCTGACGTATGCAGAGTTCTGTAGCACCCGTGACGTTAACTGGGCCTTAAAAAATACAAATAAAAAAGAGAAAACAGTTCGTCATTCGTGGTAGATGAAAATGTCTTCCGAAAGCTGCATCAAATTCATATATGAATTTTATGTCAAATTAAGGAAATTGCTCTGCATACCTTAGATATTAGTTTTCATTTCTTTGTTTTGGTTTCATAAGTTTCCTTGTTTTCCTTTTCCGAAGTGAGCTTTGTCGATATTCATAGGAACCTAAAAATTTGCCAATATATTTGTACCCCAAGGGATATGTTTCTACAACACTGAAGCATTATTATTAATTTAAAATATAATTCTTCGTGATTAAATATACGAGCCTTCAAAATGAATCCAAAGTAACTGTGCAGTAACACGTAATCGTTTCGAAACTTTTTTTTCCCCTGACATTTAAACACCAAATTTTGCTTCTAATGAAGAACATACTTCGGTTGGTGTACTACGTAAGTCTCTCTCTCTCTCTCTCTCTCTCTCTCTCTCTCTCTCTCTCTCTCTCTCTCTCTCTCTCTCTCGACAAATGTTTGACCATTCTTGCACCAGATTCTCTCTCTCTCTCTCTCTCTCTCTCTCTCTCTCTCTGTAGGAGGAGTAATGCTTGCAGTGTACCTTGTGTGGTGTGCAATAGGCAATACTTAAGGGTTGTTGCAGCGTCTCTTCAGCCCCGAGCTGCGACCTCTTTTAAACCTCCTACCTAACTTCCGTTCTAATGACCTTTCTGCCAACTAGCCATCCCACTCTCTCTCTCTGATTTATTTCTTCTTGTAACTGCAAGGATTTCCTCCTGGTGCATTAAAAAAATATATATTTATAAAATAAAGAAAATAAAAAATATATGTATTATGTATATGTATGTATGTATGTATGTATATAGCATATAGGCATAACATTAGTGTAAGGAGCTGACAGCTACCTCATGCGTCAGAATAGGATGTTTTGAAACCTCTAAATAACGCAGAGCAGTTGCTTGCATGTTTCCAAAGACCAGGATTGGAGGGATCCTGGGGCAACTGGGGATGCATAAATGGATTATTGCCATTGTGCACCATTAAGTTCACTCCTTTGTGTAATGAATGACCACCACCCTGTGAGCGAAGGCTAAACTGCTCTGAGGTTGTGGAGCTTTTGTGCCCTGTTGGAGTCCTAGCAAACTAAAAAACCCGAGATGAGCTGCTGTGCCATTTATTGTGAAACTTCCTATATTTAGGTCTTCTGGTGTGGCCATTGTGGCCATTCTCTGGGGACTATTGGGTGTTTAGTAATTTAAGGGATGCTGCTGTTCACTCCTGGTGAAAAATCCTTTCCTTTAGGCAAATTTTGTTGCTCAGTCGGGAGCAGCGGCACATTTGGGATCATCTAAGAAACAGGGAAACCGTACGTTAATGTGGCAGCTACAAAACGTATCCTAGAGATGAACTATGGAAAACTGTCCATCGACAAGCGGATGCAGCAACTGTGGTAGTACTCAACCAATCCCCTATTTTCCTGTTCAACTGGTCAAATTAGAAAGATCAGATAGAAATATTGAAACCAAGACACAAACAGAGATGACTCAAGAAAACTTAAAAAAGATTGAATTCACTTGAATTTGGAAGAAGCGAAATTACTAGGAAACCTTCATAACGAAAACCTCGTGAAACACCTCAGTGAACTGAACACTCAAAGGAAGAAGAATCTGGTTAGTAATAGCACTGCAGGAAACAGTGACAATAAGGGAAACTAATAGAGCCACCGAGGATGAAAGATAAGATAGAAAAGTCCCTCAGAGTGGAGCAGTTTAATGCACATTCTATTCGGAACAAAGTAGATATCTTCAAAGCATTGCTAGCAAGTGGAGAATTAGACATAATAGGTATCACAGATACATGGTAGGAGAGAACCACACACCTGGATATAGATTGTTTAAGAACGATTGACTTGTGTTATATGTCAAGGACCACCTCAGTGCAACAGAGTGTAAAATTACAACAATGCAAGAAGTAATTGGTATCAGTATAAACAGTCTAAGGAAGAAGATAACTCTAATACTAGTGTACAGACCTCCCCACCAACCACAAATGTCTGATGAGGAGCTGTATTCACTACTAGGACGAGAAATAAAGAACAAACTGCGTAATAATAGGATATTTTAATGCCGCAGTACACTGGGACACAATGACCTCCGCATCAAACTTAGAAGAAAAGAGACTTTTAGATTTTGTAAAAAATTTATTCTTCCACGATTGGCTTAACAACCTAGAGGAAACAACATACTAGACATCTTCCTATCAACAGAAGATAACCTAGTGTCTGACCTTTCGGTAGGTGCAAATCTAGGCAAAAGCGACCATGAAATTATTACATTTCCAATTAATGTTCAATATAAAAAAGAGAAGATATTAAGAGATTAGACTACCGTCGAAAAGACCTAAAAAAGCTAAATGAGTGTTATAAATCTTGAGTACGACAAGAACACAGGCGTATAGAAGTATTGGGAATCCTTCCTAGAGGAATACACAAAGCAATGTTTTAGATGTATATAATACAATGAAAGCAAATACTAACAAATGGCAACCCTCAGCCTAAGTGGTTCAACAGAGAAATTAAAAATAAAATAAGAGAAAAAGACAGATTGCACAAATCAGTGAACCCATACCCAACACCTGAAGAAGAAGCAAGCAGGCCTAAGGAGCAATGTAGAATGGTGGACAAATTAGTAAGAAATGCAAAGATAAATGAGGATAAGAGAGTTGCATCAGTTTGTAAGGAAAACCCAAAAGAATTATTTGCTCATGTTAATAGTAAGAAACCAATAAGAAAATAGAATAGGTCCCTAAGGGCGAAGGGACACTAGAGGAAAACTGGTGAACTCAGACTTGGAAAAAGCAGAGTTATTGAATAAGTTTTTAACTAGTGTTTTCACAATTGAAGACAATACCTCAATCCCTGAACCTGCTAATAAATATGAAGGGGAAGAACCTCTTGACAAAATAATATTTACAGAAGAGAACATTAAAAACAAAATAGACGAACTCAACAAGTTCACATCTCCTGGACCAGATAGCATTCATCCAAGAAAAATTACAGAACTAAAAGAGGCTATAGTTCCTCACCTATATTAACTCCATAGAAATAGTGCAGAACAACAAAAGACACAAAAGGATGGAAACTAGGTAATGTGGCCCTCCAGTTTACAAAAAGGGTCCAAGAGAAGAGACCTGGAATTGTAGACCAATCTGTCTAACATCGGTCTTTCGTAAGATTTTTAGTCAATTGCAAATAAAATTGGGGATCACATTGATGGAAACAACTTGTTGTTAAACAACCAACACTTTCAGACAAAACAGATCCTGCCTGTCAAAAGTCTTGGAGTTTTTCACAACATCCTTGGTATTTACGACATTTGTAGAGCAATAGATATATATACTCTTCTTAGATTTCCAAAAGACCTTTGACAAAGTTCCACACAAGAAACTAATGACAAAAGTTAGAGCTTTAGGAATTGTAGGAGAAATGGCAGACTGGATCTAAGACTGGCTTGTGAATAGAAAACAGAGTCGTAATAAATGGTAAAGAATCAAAATGGGCAGAAGTGACAAGCGGAGTTCCTCAGGGTTCTGTCATTGGCTCGCTCTTGTGTGTGTGTTTTTTTTTTTACATTAGTGACATTGAGGAATATGCAGTATAGTTTTGGTTACCAACACTAAGAAAGGACATAAATAGACTAGAAGGGGTACAAGCAAGAGCCACAAAGTTAATTCCACCCATCAGGCAAATAGGTTACCAAAGAATACTAGAGACCCTGAACATGTATAACTTGGAAACAGGACGATTGGGAGGACAACCAGTAGAGACATTTGAAAATACTGAAAGGCATAAATAACATTAAACGAAAACCAGACAAGAAATATTGGATGGAAACTTGAACTGAAGAGATACAACGCATCTCATTGTGGGAACTTCTTTATATACAAGATATGTGGCACGTGGAATAAACTACCACCAATTCAAAAGAAAGCTAGACAGACTCATTAGGACACTGAATGAACAGCAAAACCTGCTCTTAGAGATAAGTGAGCACACGCTGTCTCCTCGGATGGACAACAAGTCTCTGAAACATCCTAATCTTTGTAAATCCTTGTAACTTTAAGATATAAATATTTAACTAATACTTGTAAAGAATATTCTCTCTCTCTCTCTCTCTCTCTCTCTCTCTGCTATATTGTCCTGCGCACGACTCAAAAACATCTGTTATTGAAATACCCCAATTTTTTCAGAAACTCCACAATGGTCTCTGAAAAAGAATCGCACGCTGATGTGTTTGATATGCATGAGGTCACAAAAGGGAAAAGTGGAAAGGAGAGAGAGAGAGAGAGAGAGAGAGAGAGAGAGAGAGAGAGAGAGAGAAATATATGCTTATATATAGAAATGAATATATATTTGTATGTATGTGTGCATGTATGTGCCACATGCACTTTGAAATGCATTGAGCAATTTCAACCAAACTTAGTATACATGTAACTTACCATCTATAAAAGAATGCTGCTGTGGGGGGTAAGATAACGCTGGCACCAAAGATGATATCTGTTCTCCTTTTGTAGATTTCTTGCCGTAGGTTATTTTTCCTGTGTCTAATTTCCAAAAGAATTTCCTCGCGTTTGAACTTTGCTTGCTTCACTTGGTCCTCCAAAAAGTCTCTCTTGTATCTGGGAAACGGATCTCCTTCAAAAGAGTCCCTGCATAACCAGCCGTACATTTTGACTGGATTGTTAATTGTGCAGGTGAGGTGGCTTCGCAAAAGTCGTTGGCACATAAAGCTCAGCTAGATGGGAAGCTTAGAAATTTATGTAGGCACTCTGTTTGGAATCTTGCTTTTAATCAGGATAATATCAAAATACTTGCGGACTGTGAGCTAGATGAGGATAGTAAAATACTTCTTAGCCTAGGTCTCAATTCTCTGGGCACTAAGGATATTGATTTCATTAGAGGTATTGGTAGCATCAATCAATTTAACTACAAGCATACAGGAGTAAACGTAGATTTTATTAAAGGCATGTTGCTTCATAGTTTTGAGAAGAAGGTAGATCATTTACCACGACGTTTCAACTTGGCATTAGATAGATTGAAGAAGAATTCAAGTATTAAAATTTTAAAAGCAGACAAAGGAGGCTGTGTAGTGGTTATGAATAAGAACGATTACCTGATCAAGGCACACAGCTCTTAAAACGATAGTAACACATACCTAAAAGTAACAAAACCCCCTTGCATTAGCGATTTGCAGCCTGAATTTAACAAGAAAATAAAAGCCATAGTTAGCAGTGGTGTGGAAAAAGAAACCAGAAATATAGTCCTGAGTAAGCTAGCGAGAAAACTGCCGTCTTCTAGTTATTTTACGGAACTCCCAAGATTCACAAGGAGGGGTGTCCTTTAAGGCCCATTGTCGCTAGCTGCAACAATCCTCAGTCGAATCTGTTCATCATGGTTAGCGGATGTTTTGGGGAAATTAATAGGGACAATTTCGAAATCTCACATTAAGCACAGTATGGATTTTATGGATCAAATTAAGGAAAAGAATTATATAGGTACTATGTACAGTCTAGATATAGTTTATTCACGAATGTACCACTGAGTTTCGTGCTCGACAACTTGAAGAAATTAGCCTCAGATAATATTTTCAAGCCACCTATGCACATAGATAAATTTTGTCATTTGATTAACATTTGCGTTGAATCTACAATTTTTGAGTTTAATGGTTCGTTCTATCAACAAAAATCCGGGGTCTCGATGGGCTCACCTCTCTCCCCTATATTGGCTAACTTATGTATGGAATTTTTCGAAAAGGTGTACGTTGACACACTACCGGAAGACATCAAGCCTGAAATTTGGGTTAGGTATGTAAGATGATGTTTTTATTGTTTATAGACACGGCGAGGAAGCCTTTCATAGGTTTTTAGAGTTGCTAAATGGTTTTTTGCCCTCTATTAAATTTACAGTGGAAAAGGAAATGGAAAATAGGCTTCCCTTTCTAGATATGGTAGTTCATAGAGAGACAGTGATAGTGACTTTAATTCAGCGTGTATAGGAAGAACACCCACACAAACACCTATATTCATTACTTTTCATATCATGAACCGAAAGTAAAGCACAACGTTTTAACCAATTTGTTTTTTTCGAGTCATACCGAATATGTGATCCCCAGTTCATTGACGCCGAAATAAATTTCTGTAATAGAGTTTTACTAAACTGTGTTACCCAAAGTTTTTTATATTACAGTCTCTATCTAAAGCTAGATCGATGTTTTTACGCCCCTCATGATATAACTGAAAAAGGCAGATTTTAAGGCATCTCTTGCTCTTCCTTATAATAGAGAACTTAATAAATTTTCTAGGCAGCTTAAAGGAAAAAAGAACGGCTTCAACGTAGTTTTTCAGTACAACAGTACAATCAAGAAGAAACTCATTAAAAATAACCCGGGTAATAGAGAGAATGTAGGAGTATATGTAATACCTTGTCTTGCAGGGGAAGTTCATACAGTGCAATTGCGCAACATACATGGGAGAAAAACCACGCAATAAATTTTAAAGGTACAAAGGTTGTTTTTGCATGTAACGACCGGACTTTGAGACGAGCAGTAGAAGGGGCGTTAATTTCATTAAACGAGACCTTTGCAGGAAATGCTGGCATTACGAAAATACAGCTATTTGTGAGGAGATATGTAGAAAGGGAAAATTTCAAACTTTAGAAATATATGTGCCAATACGATGCTGCTTCCTCTCTGTTTACTCCAATCAGGTTATTTCTCCAACAAACCACCCAACCACCATAGAACAAGCAGTTGACAATAGAAACATTCCCCCACGAAGATCAAGACGAATTCTGGAAAGAACGAGGGCTCAACCGCCTGATCATTCATAATTTGAACTAGCTTGTTACCTAACCGTTGTTTTTTCAAATTTTTGTGCTCTTACTTGTCAGTTCCTTGAGGTGACATATCACACTTTAGTGAACAAGACCACAGTTGATGGTCGAAAACTTTAATCCTATACAAGAAATATATATTTTAAACTACAAGAGGAATTTACTTCATTGTGGATTGTATCCCCATTTACTTAGAGGTACGACATAGTACCTGGCTTCTGCTATATATATATATATATATATATATATATATATATATATATATATATATATATATATATATATATATATATATATATATATATATATATATATATATATATATATGTGTGTGTGTGTGTGTACATATATATATATATATATATATATATATATACTATATATATATATATATATATACTATTATATATATATATATATACATAATAAGTATATATAACTATATATACAAATTTAATAAGCCAAAAGGTCATCTATTACTACAAGTACCATTATCTCAATATTACCTAAAATCAAAACATCTGAATGAAGAAACTCGCCCTTTAAAGACTCGTATCATTATTCACTTTCACCAAGAGTCAGTTTAACATGAAACTGATGAGGTGTCTGAAAAAGTCTTGCATGAAAATCCCCCCACCCCCCCCACCCCTTTTTTATTATATTTGTCAGATTAGGTCAGAGCTGTAATCAGCTGTGAAACGACTAAGTCATATGGTTCGTACGACTGTTGAAAATAAAGGTTGATAAGCAGCGAATGATAAAATGGAAGTCTCTCTCTCTCTCTCTCTCTCTCTCTCTCTCTCTCTTCCTCTCTACTCTCTCTCTCCTCTCTCTCTCTCTCTTTTCTCTCCTCTATGTGTGTGTGTGTGTGTGTGTGCCTTTTAACCCTTCTCTTGAACTGCCTTACAAACTATACGAGTTATTTGTTCACTTAGATCTTGTAGGATTGTCATTAAATTTCGATTTTGGATATTGCTGTATTGATGACACTATTAATGAAATATATACGTATATATATATATATATATATATATATATATATATTTATATATATATATATATATATATATATATATATGTATGTATGCATGTATATATATTAATTATGGCTGGCCTGCTTTGATCCTTTGAATATCCTACAGATGAACAACGTGTTTTCGGTTCGATTCAGATGGATACTTGACATTGAGGACCTGATAGTCCCTAGAAAGCTTGTAACTCTTTCTGAATATTACCTCATAAAACCGCAAACCATCAGAATCCATAAAACGACAATCAACAAGTACTACTATAAAAGCCATTATACCACAATGAACCAGTACAACCAATCTCTAACTACCTCATTGCTTCCTAAAATCATAAATCATTACCACCAGTAAATAAGTAATACCATCAACATCGACCATTCATCCCGCCATTAACACCATAACACACATTATCAACGATATTAACCATTGTTGCCACCAAGAGAAACCCCAAGAATACCTCCAAACTCCACGGTACTTTCCCATATGGTTTCACCCAAATGATCCCATCATTACAACAATTACCCAGTAATTTACCACCAGGTCCGTAACGCTTAGCGCTGACAATTGCGCATAATTAACAAGACAGTAAAAAACCGAATTATAATATAAATAAGAGTGACCAAAGGAGAAATAAGATAGAAGGATATATAAAACTCTACGGATGTCTGTCTTCCACATTTCACCATCCATATATGTAACATAGAGATAACAAAATGCATATCAGCACGGTAATTTCTTACAATATCCCGTTTTGTTCATCTTCGATATATGAGTTAAATCTGGACAAACCTGTTTTGTCATCTGAGGCTAAAAACCTATTAACTTTCTTTTCTAATGATTTCCTATTCTTTCTTTCCACCATTTCTCATGTCTTCGACTCGACAGTATGGCTGAGACAAGTGTGTGTTTCTTTAGCTGTAGAGATTAATGACTTAATTGCATCTTCCTCAGGGGAAGGTACAGACAACAAATTAAAATCACCTCGTGATTGGCAACCAAAGAATGCTTCGAATGGAGACATTTTAATAGAATCGCTGCCCATAGTATTCTCATTAGCTTCCGGTCTGTATGGAAGTGTTGTTACTTTCTGTGTTCCCATAACTTCTGCTAGACACTCTTAAGGTCTCATTTACAAATTCTCTACCATTGTCTGACAATAAAATCTCGGTAACCCCATAACACATATATATCCATTGAAGAATGCCACTGCCACTTTTGCCGTTATGTACTTTAGTGGGAAAATTTCCACTAATGTTGTTAGTTCATCTTTTACCACCAACAAATACCTGTAGCCATACCCCGATTCAGAGAAATTCTCCAAAATGTCCATGTGTACTCTGAAGAGGTCTACTAGATATTGGATATGCCCCTAAGTTTATTATTATTATTAGTATGCAATAATTATACATTAATTTGTGAGTAATATGAAGAGGTAAAAACTTAATTACTTATTTTCGTTATTTATATTTATTCATTTATTTAATAATGGGATGAGGTTGCAAGACCTATCCGTTTTCCTTGGCCCCATCACAAGCTGGGCTGATAGATGGGCTGTAGGCGAAGACCGTTCCACTGTCCTAACATACGTGAGTCGACTGCTACACTGCTCACCTGTGGTGACCACTTTAGCAGATAAATATATAAAAAAATATATTCATATCCAAAGCTTATTTCATCTGCAAGGAACTTCTTCCCTTCAGCAAACGCCCTGATATCATAGGGGAGGGGACATGATTGCATCCTACACGGCGTCACGTTGCTGTCCAAACCGACCCCTATTTGGAATGTGCCAACTCATATCGGCGAATATTTTCCGCTCTCCCGCCACCCTTTATCGACTCCCGCTCACGATAAGAGCTAATATCTTGCGCTTATTGTTCCGGTATTTCCAATATCTGAAATCTGGAAATCTTTTTTGGAACCCTTTATTGACTCTACGGAATGTGTTAGTCTTTTTTTGTACATCCTGATAGATATAGTATATAACACTTATTCTCTTATTTTCAAGTTAATGAAGTTGCCCGATATGAAAGTTTCCCGCGTAGGGGCGGTAGTGCCGTCAGTGCACCTCATACGGATTCCAGATCCAAAGGCAGAAGCGTTCACGAGACGCTTCCTTGATTGCTCCGATGAGTGACAGATAGTTGGTGGTTAAGGGAACACATGGTATGAGAGAGACCGTTGTTGGTGCCAGATGGGAATTGTATGAGGCCTGTCTGTCTCTCTCTCTCTCTCTCTCCTCTCTCTCTCTCTCTCTCTCTCTCTCTCATGAAAAGGAAAAGGTGAAGATTCACACACACACACACACACACACACATACATATATATATATATATATATATATATATATATATATATATATTATATATATATATATATATATATATATATATATATATATATATATATATATATATATATATATATATATATATATATATATATATATATATATATATATATATATATATATATATATATATATATATATATATATATATAATATATATATATATATATATATATATATATATATATATATATATATATATATATATATATATATATATATATATATATATATATATATATATATATATATATATATATATATATATATATATATATATATATATATATATATATATATAGTATATATATATATATAAACACAAAACTATCCTAAATACAACATTACAGCGCATATTGCGGGCCCCCAACCTCCAAGCTGAATAAAGTGAATATTTTTCTATAACGTTATGGAGAAATGTTTCTTTCATATTTTCCAAGCGAAAAGATTATTTACACGATCCTTGTAAATGTGTTCACCATCATTACTTGAAGGATTTTCTTGCAATATTCCAAATTGTCCTATATTGCTGCAAACCCGTAGTACGTGAGCATAATATTCAACTGGTTTATGACATAGATCATTCTATTCTGCACAAAGCGCGAAGATTATTCTTCTTTTTTGTTTTTTTGTTTTTTTTTTTTTTTGCTTAGCTTCTGGTAAATCAGTTCTTGTCTCTCGTTTCGAGTCATGAAGATAAATCTTCAATGACAAAGTTCAGAAAATGTGATGATAAAGTCCTTCCTGTTTTCAATTCTAAACCTTTTCGGGGCAAATAATAAACCTGGCTGAAGTGTTTATGTTAAGTCTTGTGATATTTCTACCTTGTGATCTTTCAAATGAATATTGTCATTATGTTTTTTTTAGACTTTATTCAAAGTCTCGTAACTTGGTTAAAAGATATTGTATGTGTATGCACTGAATTTATAATCCTATATGCTCAGAGTAAATTTGACAGTTCAGATTACGTGGAATATTTTCATTTTTCTGTTTATCTTAGTGAAATTTAAGATATCAGCACATTCACTAAGGATGATTACTTTAAGCGGTAACATGATGGGATTTTTAGTACTGTTGTAATGAGGAATGTGAAATTTTTCTTCGAAAAGACAGCAGATATTAGGTCTGCACTTATATAGGAACATTATTTGCTCATTTTCTATTTAAATCTATTACTTTTTCTTTTAAAAAGTGATTCAATTCACATTTCACTAAATGACAATAGTACTGATGTGTTGTATAGGAATCTTTTAAACAAAAAATTATATTTCATTGGTTTCAAGCATTCATATTTTGTTTGATTTGAAGAGCTGCCTTTATCGTACCCAGAGAGAGAGAGAGAGAGAGAGAGAGAGAGAGAGAGAGAGAGAGAGAAATGGCCAAAATCTAAGGCAGACTCCTCACATAAGTTTAAATTAAGCTGAACAGCAAAACCTTTGATAAAAAGCATGTGTCTGCTTTTATGGAAAAAGAGACAATCGTAAATTGTGAAATTTAGGAGAGAGAGAGAGAGAGAGAGAGAGAGAGAGGATTTTTGTCTTCCGAAGAAAACTATTCCGGAAGCTGACTTAGGGAAAACTACTTTCCTTGTTTTCTCATTTCTTCTCTTTTTGGGGAAAGTGTAGAGACTCAGTTCCTCAGGAGATGAAAAGTTGTGCAGAGGAATAACATGGATATGAGGTCTATTGCTGGAGGCTCCTCCAGGTTCCAGGAATTACTCCAGAATTCTCCTGCAGGTAGAAGCTGAGAGACTGGAGATATTCACACGCACACACACACACACACATAGAGAGAGAGAGAGAGAGAGAGAGAGAGAGAGAGAGAGAGAGAGAGAGAGAGAGAGTCTAAGTGTGCAAAAGACAAAACTACAACCATAAGATTATTTTCCCTCTAAAACATCATATTTGTTTTGTTGTTGTTATGATGCCGTAAATGTTCAAATTGTTATTCTTCTGTTATTGTAAATAGAGTTCGGATTAGTGAATGGTGCCGTAAGTGGGGTGATGAGGCTGTATGCCAAAACGAAAACACTATTGATTCATAGTAGATCTTGTACTGATTTCTCACCCCATTCTCCCATACCGGTGGATGGGAATCTGCTGAATGAGTCCGAAGCTTCACCTATTCTAGGGATGACTTTTGACCCACATGTTACTTTTGAGAAACATCTAATGAAAGTGTCAGCAAATCCCAAACAGATGTTAGGTATTCTACGTCAGGCGACATTCATTCAGAACTGATAAAATCAGGCATTTGTCTTTCCTTTACTCGAGTACTCTGGTATGGATGTCTGCCTCTACCAGGTTTCTGTTTCCTAATAGCAGCAGTTATGACTTGGACCATCGACGCAAGGTCTCGTCTTTGTCCCTTTTTCTCAGTTTTATTTTACTAGAGATTTTTTCACTTCACAATTGATCCCTGATCCCGTATTCCTGCTGAGAGCGACTATAGATTCGCTGACAGCAGCACCAATATACAGCAAATGTTCTTCGCTGTCGAACTTCTCAGTTCCAGAGGTCCTTTATTCCTCGCTCCGTTGGACTGTTGAACAGCCTCCCTGAGGATGTTGTGCAACTGGAACTTCTGAGTTCAAGCGGAGATGCAATGTATTGCTTACCATAAAATAATTTTCCTTAATTATATTTTACTTACATTTTTATCAATTTATTTATTTTCTTAAACTGGTTTTTCCTTTTTCTTATAATTGATCTCCTCGTTTCTGTATTTCCTGCCTACTTCCGTCACTTTCCTTCAAATGAACACCAATCTTTAGAAGCTTGATTTTAAAGTCAGTGGCCCACTGTGGCTTGTTCCATACGAAATAGGGTTCATCTTCTAGTAATAACAATAAACAACCAATTTCTTCCCTAAATGCGCTCCCCGTACAATAGACTTCCTTATCTCTAAACATCGCTTATTTTATTCGTCAGCACTGGCAGACCTCAAAAAATTTTCATTTCTCATAAAATTATCTGATTTCTCCTTGACGTTCTGGAATGACAAGACATATTTCCTGTAGCCTTTGACTTCTGCGATGAATTTATCGCTTTAGCTATGGAATTACACCTGAAAAACAAGTTTTGGATTGAAGCTTGGCCCAGCATAGTCTCAGAGGTTGATATTTCCGTGACGAAGCGTTTTTCTTGGTTTGGGAGATTTTTCTCTCCAGTCGTTTGTGCTGTTTTACTGCAATAGCTGCGACCTTCTTTTTTTTGGCGCAGAGAGATATTTGTACATCATGAAAGAAACTCGGTATCTTTAGATAGTGGAATTTAAAGAGCTTATTGAAAAGCTATCTGAATATTGCTGGCTTCAGTGAATTATATCAGTGAATGGTTCTTATTAAATAAGATGATTGTCACAAGATTTCATATAATAAATATCAGGAATAACCGTGTTATAGTGTACGACTAATAAAGCCTTAATTGGAAAATATAGTTATATTAGAAATTCTCTTAAAATCATGAAAAAAACTTTATTTTTTAACGAAGATCAAAAGCAAAGAATCAAATACAGTTGAATGGGAGACCCACCGGAGTTCAGCTGCAACTCTGTCAACATGGCTGTCTTTGATAAGAGATTTGTCAGACGTCATTCATATTGCACAAGAGCAGATAAGACGCGCCATGGAAAACGTCACAAGTCACAAATCAAAAAGTAATAAATCAATCAATCATTTAGAATGGTTCACAGAATTTCAGACTGGTTATTTTGTTTATTTATGCTTGTTAGTCTGACAGTTGATCAGAAAAGGCAAACGCATCGCTGACAAGCATGAAGTATGACTTTGGAGATGGTAAGCCATTTTCAGATGCGAATAGAATTTTGTTTAGTTGGGTATTTTCATTGTGTAGATAATTTGCACGACATAAAGTAAAATTTTGGTAATAAGCTTTAAGTGATCCCAGACCCAGTACAAGAAAATAAGAAAATGATCCCATGAAAAACCTCCGTTAATTTTCCTCCCGGTTTTTTATGTAGTTCGGACTTTAGAATTTCAACCGACTCAAATGACATCTGTTCAAATGATGGATGATAGGAACATTTTTTTTTTCGGATTTTTCTTGGATTTTTTTTTCCAATAAAGTCGTTCAAGAGGCCAACTCAGTTGCCAGTCATTTATCTGAAATGAAATTTCATACCATTTTCTATGATCTGTAATCTTCAAATGTTTGATCAGATTGTAAGCAAACTTCGAGATTAAAAACGTACATGAGAAAATATAGGCAATGAGTCTAAATTGGTTTTTTTATTCAGATAACATTAAATCCAGTTAGCTTTTCAGCACATTCAGAGAGAGAGAGACTGGAGCATTTTTATTAACTTAACCAGTCTAATCACCGCAGGAGACGAAGTCTCTTCAATTTAGGGTAATAAACTGAAACTAATATTTGCTTTTCGGGACAAAATAAATACAGCCCTCACTAAAAGAAGATGAGATTTACCTCGGCTTCTGAAATTACCTTTGGATGCACTCAAGGGTAATTACAGAGCACTTCGTATTACTGGCTCCCATCAGCAAAAAAATAATAAATAAATAAATAAAGGAAGTGGAAATTACAGAGATGTTAGAAATTACTAATCTCATTTTTGGTAATTTCATGAAGCAGTATTGATCAAATGTATTGATAAAAGTCGTTTAACCTCTGAGTCGGTGCCTTCAGTAAGAAAGAGAGACTCATTTCGAATGAGTTTCATCCACAGGACCAGAAGCTGCGATCCTTCAACCGCTACACCGATATTTAGGAACTGAAACCAATCAATTATCTCGTATATTCAATTGATTTTTTTACTCTTTACTTAAGGCATCAGGGAACGATCACAGTTTGGGAGAGATAAAAAAACTTTTTTTTTTCTTTTTCTTTCATGGGTGTGGCTTGGTCACCCTTTGTGCAGGATTGATTTTTAGATTCCTAAAAAGAAAACTCTTGTGCCGGACTTATCTTTCCGTCCGCTCTTTTTCTGTCCGCCCTCAGATCTTCAAGACTAGCAAGGCTAGAGGGCTGCAAATTCGTATTTTGTAACCCTCTAGGCTCGGTAGTTTTTGTTTTGTTTGAAATTAAAGTTAACCATAATCGTGCTTTTGGCAACTATATAATAGACAGGTCACCACTGGGCCGTGGTTAAAGTTTCCTGGGCTAACGTCTCCTACAGCATTATCCCGAGACAACCGAAAGATGGAGCTATTTTCTGTGCCTTGATTTATATGCTGTACAGAAAACTCGATTGCGCCGAATAAACTTTTACTTGTTTTATATTTACTATTTTTTTTATTCAGTTTGATTATTTTGTTAATCATTTCTGTTTTTTAATCATTATCAATAACAATTAACCTAATAATATAATTTCAGAACAGCTAGGGTGATACGTGCCAATAAACCGGACGTGACGTTTGATTGACAAAAATCAAGAAGAAAAGTATTACTCATTGACGTCGCAATAACTTGGGGCAGGGGGCACCAGAGTAGATGAGGATCCATGAAAGAACCTGGATAAAACTAGTAGATGCTCAAGTAGCGCCAGAAAAGTGATGGACCTCTTAAGGGGGCAAGGATGCAACAAACGGAACGTCTCCCCCACCCCCCCCCCCCCCCCCCCCACCCCCCCCCCCCCCCCCCCCCCCCCTCCCCCCCAGCCCCCGCCCCCACACTATGAAAACCACTTAGTCGAGCAGGATGCTGTGATAGACCCCCTCCCACACCTCCCCCCGCAAATGATGTTAATAATAATAATAATAATAAAACGCACTAGGAATCATAACATGTCCATACTAGCCAAACAGAACTTCTTGATTGTCATCGGATTTCCTCCCTATATTGATTAGCCAGAATTGTGAAAGAGTAGTTTTAATCACATTTCTAATAAGACTTCTCTGCTGACTCTGATTAATTGATGGGAAAAGGAGATGAATTGAAATGAATTCATTTTATTTTCCATTTTTCAAATAACTAATCAAAGTTATGTCGATGGATGAAAGCCTTTAAAGGTTTTGCGGCAGAGTGATTTACATTCATTGTCAGTAATGTATGAATATGAAGATTAAAAGATTATAATATTTGAATTTGAATAAAATGACACCAGACGCTCAGTTACACTTACTCGAGTAAGACGACAAAACTACCTTTTTTTTGTTGTTGTTGTTGCTGCTATTTTTGTTGGGGGTTAGGAAAGGTTTATTGAAGAGGACTAAAAAGTTCTGGAAAAGGTGTTTTGCTTTGAGTTAAAAGGTACAGGTAATTTTAGGGTAGGATATTTATGATTTATTCATTAGAATGAAAATGTAGAAAAAAAAATAGTGTGTATGTTTAAATAGTACATACGTATTATTTCTAATGAAATTATAACGTATTTACTTCATTTTCGTTGGTGAAACTAACACTCTACTTTGCCCGTAGATTTTAGCACGTTTTAGTTTACGTTAAAGTTTTGAATGTAATGTTTTATAACTTGTGCGTGCTGGAACAAAATCTTGCATGTGTCCCGAGTAACGCTGAGCGGATCACGCCTTGTTGTCTATCAAAATAAAAAAACAATTTTCATTTCATCAGTCACTTTCAAAGTTACATTATTCGACAGATTATTATGTTTGTCAAGCCGACAATGTATTCAATAATACAAATGTTTACAAAAGGAAATATGACCTAAGGTCATAGAAGTAGTTAGACAGAGAGTGGAGAGACGAGAGAGAGAGAGAGGGAGGAAGAGAGAGAAGAGAGAGAGAGAGTTTCTTGAATATATTTCATACATATTATTAGTTGAAAATGTGTTTACCACCCTGCAGAAATAGTTCTATATAGAGAGAGAGAGAGAGAGAGAGAGAGAGAGAGAGAGAGAGAGAGAGAGAGAGAGAGAGAATCGTTTATGCTACTCATGCTACAGATAAACTGTAAGTGTACACTTAAGATTATCTTTCTCTCTCTCTCTCTCTCTCTCTCTCTCTCTCTCTCTCTCTTCAACTTTTGGGACCCATAGACATTCACAAAACAAAAATCGAGACGTCCTGAGGTCAACTTCAAATCCATCGGTTTCATTATTACAGTTCGGCGCAAGCGCGGGATTTCGTCGAAATATTAGTCATCGTTGGACGAGTTGGCGATCGTTGTGCCAAACCGGTTAGAAGGGACAAATGAAAGTTGCAGGCAGGAAATGAGGAAATATTTGATGAAATTGTCGAGAAGCAAGACTGACATCTACGCTTTTGGCTTCCATCAAACAATCGTTTACTTTCTGAGCTGTTGCTTTGAAACCTTTTAGGAAATTACAGGCACCAACTGCAGATCACTTTGGACCGGGTTCAGCGGTCCACACCCTTTAGCACCTACTCATACTTACGGTCTGCTTTCTGGTGGGGTTGAACGAGTGGTTTACGTGCTCTCCTACCTATTCGGTAGTCCCGAGTTCGATTCCTCGCTCTGCCAGAGGAATTTATTTCTGGCGGTTAGAAATTAATTTCTCGATATTATGCTGTTCGGATTCCACAATAAGCTGTAGGTCGCGTTGCTAGGTAACCAATTGGTTCATATTCACATAAAAATAGCTAATCCTTCGGGCCAGCCCTAAGAGAGCTGTTAATCAGCTCAGTGGTCTGGTTAAAGTAAGATATCACTCAGTGTCCAAAAGTGATGTTGCAAAGGTTTTTCAGAACACTCCAGAGAACTTTGACTGATACCATCTTAGTTTAAGATATATTTGCTTATCTATTTTATTCATTTATTTATTTATTTATTCTTTTTGGCTGTTCCCATTAATAGTCTGTCATTCTATTTCGTAATTTTTGTTTGTTTTACTTTCAGTAGCTTTCTACTGATCATTTGCATTGTTTCATATTTTATTTATTGTTTAACCATTCCCTATTTCCATTCTTTATTACCTTTCCTTTGATTTAATTTCAAATTCTTTAAGTAACTTTCACGCATATATCTCCTATTCACACCTTCATCATTCATTCCATTATTTCCGTTTATTATTTCAAGAAGTATCCGTTATCTTTACTCCTTTTCTATCATTTACCTGGTTCCCGTTTCTTCCAGATTTTCTCTATTCATGTTTATCAGACTGTATCGCATTTTTCATTCGGTTTCTCCTTCCATGTTGTCTTTTCTATGAAGTTTATTCTATTTCCTTTTGAAAGTTTTCGTCAATATTTATTTGGATTTCTTCTCTTTCCGTCTCCTGTATATACTGCTTAGTTTCTTTCAGTTTCCTTTGGTTTAACTTAATTAAACTTCGTTAACTTAATAAAACTTCGAATAGCTCAAGGTTAAAAATTACTCAATATCAAATTCTCTCTCTCTCTCTCTCTCTCTCTCTCTCTCTCTCTCTCTCTCTCTCTCTCTCTCTCGTCTTGCTGGAGGAAGATTCATTCGACAAAATATATTGTGGACTCTCTCTCTCTCTCTCTCTCTCTCTCTCTCTCTCTCTCTCTCTCTCTCTCTCTCGTACGTACGTATATAAAACGACTAAGTATCTAATCCAGGACAACAGGGCA
>NC_061098.1:35652166-35677166 GCF_015104395.2 Macrobrachium nipponense | reverse complement strand
TCTTGCACAGGCTCCAGTGGAGGGCTTTTGCCACTGAATCATGCCTCTTTTTGTACTGGTTCTGTGCAAGTGCTGGGCATTCGCTTGCTATGTGGTTTATGGTTTCATTTTTCGTATTGCACTTCCTACATATGGGAGAGATGTTATTTCCATCTATCGTTCTTTGAACATATCTGGTTCTTAGGGCCTGATCTTGTGCCGCTGTTATCATTCCTTCAGTTCCTTCTTTAGCTCTCCCCTCCTGTAGCATTGCCATGTGTCATCGCTGGCTAGTTCTTTAGTCTGTCTCATGTATTGTCTGTGCATTTGTTTGTTGTGCCAGTCCTCTGTTCTGTGTGTCATTCTCCTATCTCTGTATATTTCTGGGTCTTCGTCTACTTTTATTAGTCCTTCTTCCCATGCATTCTTTAGCCACTCGTCTTCACTGGTTTTCAGATATTGCCCCAGTGCTCTGTTCTCGGTGTTGACGCAGTCCTCTATACTTAGTAGTCCTCTCCCTCCTTCCTTTCGTGTTATGTATAGACTGTCCGTATTTGCTCTTGGGTGTAGTACTTTGTGTATTGTCATATGTTTCCATGTTTTCTGATCAATTGCTGCGGAGTTCTGCCTTCGTCCATTCCACTATTCCTGCGCTGTATCTGATTACTGGCACTGCCCATGTGTTTATGGCTTTTATCATATTTCCGGCGTTGAGTTTTGACTTGAGTATCACCTTGAGTCTCTGCATATATTCTTTCCTGATCGGGTCCTTCATCTCTTGGTGTTTTATATCCCCTCCTTCCATTATTCCCAGGTATTTGTATCCTGTCTCATCTATGTGTTTGATGTTGCTCCCATCTGGTAGCTTTATCCCTTCAGTTCTCGTTACTTTGCCTTTTTGCATGTTGACTAAGGCGCATTTTTCTATTCCAAACTCCATCCTGATGTCCCCAGATACAATCCTTACAGTCTGGATTAGGGTATCTATTTCCTTGATGCTCTTACCATACAGCTTGATGTCGTCCATGAACATCAGATGGTTGATTCTGTTGCCTCTTTTCTTGAGTTGGTACCCGGCATCCATCTTCTGTAGTACTTTTGTCATGGGAATCATGGCTACTACGAAGAGTAGTGGGGACAATGAGTCGCCCTGGAAGATCCCTCTCCTGATATTAACCTCTGCTAGTCTTATTCCAGAGCTTGTAAGTATTGTATTCCAGTTGCGCATTGTATTTTTGAGGAAGCTGATGGTGTTTTCCTCTGCCCCATATATTTTCAGGCATTCTATTAGCCATGTATGTGGTATCATGTCGAAGGCTTTCTTATAGTCTATCCATGCCATGCTTAGGTTGGTTTTCCTTCTCATACTGTTCTTCATTACCATTTTGTCTATCAGGAGCTGGTCTTTTGTGCCCCTACACTTCCTTCTGCAGCCTTTCTGTTGGTGGGGGATGGTGTTTGTCTCCTCTAGGTAATTGTATAGCCTTTCACTGATGATACCTGTTAGTAACTTCCACATTATTGGTAGGCAGGTGATAGGCCTGTAGTTACTGGCTATATTTCCCTTACTCTTGTCTTTATGTACCAGGATGTTCTTCCTGTGGTCATCCATTTGGGTGCATGGTGATTTGAGATACAATGCTGGAGTTGTTCTGCTATTCGTGGGTGTGGAGGGCCTTGAAGATTTTGAGCCAGTATCCATGGAAAACTTCAATCCGCGGAACCTGGGGCTTTCCAGTTTGGCATTTTCTTTAGTTGGTGTCTGACTGTGTCTGTCGTGATCTCTGTGAATCTTTGTTTTATTCTCCCTGTTTCTTCTTCCTTGACTTCCTGGAGCCATGTTGCATGTTTGTTGTGTGATACCGGATTACTCCATATGTGTTTTCCCAGAGTCTCTTACTTGGTTCGGCTTCAGGAATTTCTGGGTGGTTGTCTTCCCCCTCTTAGGTTGGCTGTATAGTCTTTTCTGGTTGGTTGGTTCCGAATAGTTTTGTTCTGTTGGTATCCCTTATTCCTGTTCATGTACCGTTGGATCTTATGTGCTTTGGCCTTAAGCCTCTGTTTTACATCTTCTATTGTGTTGTTTAGTCCCCTCTCTTGTACTTTGTATTTATCGTTGAGTTCCTCCCTTGTTTTCTTGCTTCTTAGCTTTTTTTCTGCCATCTCTTTCAGTTTACTCAAGTCAGATCTCATCACCATGATTTGCTTTTTCCAGGCGCCTTTTCCAAGGAGGTTGCTGTTTTGGTTTCTGTGGGTTGGTTGTGCTGGTGGTGTTGTGTTCGAATCCCCATCAGTTCTGCTACTAATCTTGCTCCTGCATATACCAAGTTATTTGTTTCTGTGATACTGGTGGTGTGTATTATTATTATTATTATTATTATTATTATTATTATTATTATTATTATTATTATTATTATTATTATTATTATTATTATTATTAAAAAATCCTCATAGTAGCACGAGTCTTCAAATGGAGAAACAAATCCACAGTTATGTAAATGCACATATATTTCAGTTTAAAAACAGCAAAGATAGCTTTCGGGAATCTGTACGGTTCCCCTTATTGATAAGGGGAACCGTACAGATTCCCGAAAGCTATCTTTGCTGTTTTTAAACTGAAATATATGTGCATTTACATAACTGTGGATTTGTTTCTCCATTATTATTATTATTATTATTATTGTTAAAAAGAATGGCAGAATTAAACGAGTTGATTTTATATATTGTTTTTTCTATTTTCCTTACAATTCGCTTCTCAGGCTCAGCGATGTTTCTGAGTAACTGACCAATATTCATATTGGGAATTTTCAAAAATCATAAATGCTGAAGGTAATCTTTTATTGGAACAGGATATCAGGTCCAGGTCAAGCAGGGGTCGTCGTCAGTGCTGGTATTGTTCCGTAGGCGTAGTTCAGTTCGGTGCCGGGTTCGTCTTCGGTTTAGGGGCTGGTATTGGTGCTGGTATAGCTGGTATATCTGGTATTACGTAACGTTTCGACCTTCTCGCAGGTCATCCTCGGACGAGTCGTTTGAAGAGACTGTAGCAAGGAAATGATATTATTCCTAATATCGAAATAATAGACCAGACAACGGATCCCCGACGTCTGCGCCTCTTAGAAGCCCTACATTTAGGCAAGGAGAAACCAAATCTTAACATCACCCAAGAAACGTTTCTCCTTCCCACCGCCGCCCGGAGAGCAGCGATCGACCCCCCGACAATACCAGATGATCAGGAGCACCCACGGGATGACAGGATTCCTGCTACGGACGGAATTCCTGTCGTTCATCCCCAGGCACACTACTGTGGCGCTCGCACGAGAGAATCCCCGAGACCTTCGAGGCGAGATCCACGACTTCGTCCAAGACCGGCCCGACCAATGAAAATGCAACTCTAGGGGTCCGAAAGGGGCCCGACTATTAAACAAAATACCGCCCCACAGACTTCCTTGCTCAGTTGCTGCTCGGCCTCCGTAGCAGTGACATCTCTCCTGAGACCTTCTCTGGCGAACGTGAGCGACAGCGAGCGATAGCGCCATCCCAGTCGACGATAGCGGCGAGATTTCCAGCGATTTTCGGCGGAACTTTCGGCGATTGACGACGACACCGAGAATTATATTTCTGAAGAGAGCCTCTCACATTTTATAAGGAAATTTCATATGACATCTTCTCTCTCAAATAATTTTCCATTACTGAAAAAACTCCGATTGAGCAGGGTCTAAGGGACAAAACTTTCTACTCTCGCAATCCTTATTTGCAAGTAGCACAGGAACGATAGGCCTGGGGTCTCCCATAAAAAACCAGGTTTAGGCCCTTCAGGCAAAAGTAAAAAAATAACAACACACACATACACATACATTCTCTCTCTCTCTCTCTCTCTCTCTCTCTCTCTCTCTCTCTCTCTCTCTCTCCCCTCACAGATAGACGAATGCAGCCATGGACCAAGTAACCCATCCCACACCCACCACTGCAGAAGCACCTGAGAACCGGAAACGGACAACGTCTTCTTCTTCCTCTTTTTCAGATGCCCCTGAAGCAGTTAGACCTCGCCTAGACTCCTCCACCTCCGAAGAAGAATCCACCACAGCCACTCAAGAGGACAAGGAAAACCCCCTGCCATGGACACAGATGATGGATTCCAGCTTGTCACCAGGAAACAAACGCAAAAACAAGGACCACCAGCAGCACCTTCACCCTCACATGGAAAATACTTGATAACTCCTCCAACAGGAACCAGTGCATATGAATTCGTTAAGGACCTCGAAAAGAAGGGTAAGTTGTTCAAGGTAAGACCCACCACCAGGGGAGAAACTGTTTTTGCAATACCTCAGACCTGAATACAAATGAGTATATGAAAAATAATCCTGCCAGCTTTAAATTCCTCAATCCTGACGACAAACCTGCAGATTTATATTATGCCATTACCCTCTGCAATTTGAAACCAAGGTTATTCTGGAGAATCCAAAGGTAATCAAAGCAGAGAGATGCCATACAAAAGGACCAACCCCCAGCCAACCCGCAAAGTCCTAGTAGAATGGAAAGGAAACTCAGCCTAAGTCACTGAACCTTGGCATGTGGGGCTCCTTCCCCACCATGGACTTCACACAGAACCTCTGAGGTGCTTTAACTGTCAGAGGTACGGACACCATGCAGTGCCTGCACCGCCAAAGACATTTGTGTGTATGTAGTGGGAGACATCCCACAAAACTCTGCACAGACAAATTCAAAAATGGACAAGAAACAAATTGCCAGATGCCCCGCATGCAAGGGAAACCACCATGCGTGAATAAGGAAAATAGAAAAAATGCCCGATAAGGCTACAGAAAAATAGACACTCTTAAAGGAATCACACCGTCGGAGCCTCCTGGACACACACAGACCAGACCACAACACACAACAGCAGCTCCCACCACCCAGCAGGGATCAAGGTCCTTTGCTGCTGCAGTTAGGGGGTCGCAACAAGCCCCCAAAAACACACAGACACACCACCAGCATAAGACACAGTCCTATGCTGCTGCAGCTGGAGGCCTAGACCCAACAGGACTCAAAGTCAGCCTCAAACTCAGAAAAAGGAACACAAAACACTCCCCAAACCACACCCAGACCAACACACACCAACGAAACAAATAACAAACACTAGAAGGAAAAATCAGCTTCTCAGAATCGGCCAAGCCGACCAACACATACATCCACCTCTCCTGTTCCCGAAACCCGACAAAATCCTCCTCACCCCAAATCCTAAAACTAGCTCCACTGTTCCTGGCTCCCCAAAGCCATATAACCAGTCTCCCCTCCTCCTCCCACCCCACAAAGCAACAGGTTTGAAGTTCGGCCCGAAACTAAAACAAGACAAATATATCGCACAGACTCAAGACCTCACAAATCTACTGGTGCAATGCTATTCAAGTTTTGCAGAACTAACAGGATCAAACTTCTCAGAGGAAATAGCCAAGAAGTCGTTGAAAAGTGCATAAGAACGTCCAGAGGACTCTTTGCATCAACCATGCCTATCACTTAATAAACAACAACAGTGCATATGGCACTACAAATACACCGGTGTCAGTTTCATTCCAAGTAATAGTACCAGGTACATCTCCAGTGCCAGGGCCAACCTCAGAGTTGGTAGTCAAGGCACATCAAGTGCAAATGACGAACTAGGAAACAACAACAACACAAATGACTGCAGAGACACAGACACAATAAAAATCCTCCAGTGGAACATACTAAGTGCAAACAATAAATATGCATTCCTGCAAGCACACACACAAAACAAATAACTACGACATCATAATGTTACAGAAACACTTGTAAGGGAAAATGCCAAATTTTCATTTAAAGGGTACAAGGTGTACAAAACACCATACACAGACACTAAAAGAGGACTAATCACCCTAGTTAAAAAACACAATCCCCTCAAAGAAGGTAGACAACATCCCTTGCGGAGATGATGTAGAATCACTCAGCATAAAACTCACACTTGCAAACACAACACTGATGGTACACAACATATACAGGGCTCGGGACAACACATTCGAAGGGCAAGCACTCTTCAGTGCAGCGACACAGGAAAACACACTAATTGGAGGAGACTTCAATGCACATCACCCAAGCCTGAACTCTACACAACAAACAAACACAACTGGAAGACATCTACACCAGTTATCATGTGAATTCCAGAGGTGTGCCTATTAAACAGTGGAGAGCCAACTCACCTAAAAGGAGGAAGACTAGATCTTACCTTCACAAACTCCGCCCTAAAGGAGCAAGCAACATGGAAGCTGCACGAGACCCTCACAAAAAAAAAGCGACCACATAGCTATTGACATTGGCCTACGGCTCTCAAAAAGCTGCCCCCATACCACCGCCACCAGAAAGATGGAACCCCAAGTTTGCAAACTGGGCTACATTTGAAGCCATAATGACGAGATGGGCGAGGAACTACTTGAAAACCCAGCAAAACAAAAAAATATAGAACTCTTCTATGAAGAGTTCATCAGCACACTCAGAGAGGCAGCAAACATGTCCATGCCAAAGATCAAACGATCCAAGATCGATCACAAAAGATGAATGGTTACTACTGTGAAAGGGTCAAAGAAACTCAATGCCAGAGTCAACAGAGTGCGGAAACTCTTCAGACGGGAACCATCTGATGAGATGCACAGACTTCTCAGAGAGGTAATAGCCCATGCAATGAAGAGACAAAAGAAATTAAACAACAGGCATGGTATGATTTGGTTGTGCAAACATCAGCAGACAAACTCCAGTAACCCAGATCTGGAGATTCCTTGCAAAAATTGCAGGGAAAGGAAGAACGGCGCAAAGCATCCACCCCAACCCACAAGAAGAAGCTGACAATATAGCCAGAAACTTTGCAGAAAGGACAAAAATCCCACAACCTTCCCCAAACAACACAGGAAAAAAATAAATTAAATTTTTTCCCCAGCAAGATGGAGGGAAATCAATACTGCCTGCAACACACCTGATGACACAGACACACCCTTCACTATGGAAGAACTAAACAGTGCACTCAGCAAGGGGAAAAGAGACACAGCCCCTGGAGCAGATGCAATCACTTACAGCATGCTGAGACACATGGGAGACCCTGCCAAACAGGTATACCTACTCCTGGTAAAACAGGACATATGCAGAGCACACCAGGCCAAAGAAATGGCAACAGCAAGACACACAACCAATACCTAAGCCAAAAGAGGAAGGCGCATATAGGCCAATATCCTCATCAGCTGCACTGAAAAGGTTGCAGAAAAGAATGGTTCTGAACAGACTACTATGGAAAGCAGGGCCCCCTACACCATAGGCTCTATGCCTATAGGAAGGAGTAGGCACCCATGAGTGACTCACAGATGTGCTAAGTGCCATAAATGGCAGAAAATCCATAGTGGTCTTCTTAGATCTAGAAAATGCATATGAATTAGCCAATGCAGCAACCATCCTCTCCTCCCTAGTAGAAAGAGGATCAAGGGCAACCTGCTTACATGGACAAAAGGATACATGCAAGACAGAGAAGCAAGAGTAGTTTTCCAAGGCAGAATGTCAGAATACTACTCTCTTGAAAACGGCACTCCACAGGGGGGCATTCTAAGCCCCCCCCTTCTTATTCAATGTCCATTATGGAAAATGTAGCCTTGTCTCGAGCTACCACAAGGAGTAGAGGTCTTTATATATGCTGACGATGTTTGCATCGTCAGCTCCGGCCCTCAAAGACAGCTCCAAAAGATGCAAGAAGCCTTGCAAAAACTTGAGGACAAGTGCACACCACTGGGACTCAAAATCAACAGAAATAAGACAAAAGTCCATGGCAATAAAACATGATCAGAATCCACCCAACCTTCTACTGAAAGGAGATGTCATAGACTGGGTGGATAGCTACACATATCTGGGAGTCTGCATTGCAGATTCACTATCTCCTGAGAAGCAAATACAGCTCCTCCAAGCCAAACAAAAATAGGGCTTAATGCCCTAAAGAAAATCACATCATTGCAAGAAGGTGCGACATACCATCTGCTCAGGAGGTTCTACATACAAACCATCAGAGCACAAGTAGAATACACAGCACCAGTCCTGACAAATCTCAGAAAGGATCAACAGCAGAGGCTGGAAGTCATCCAAAACAACGCAATGAGACTTATACTTGGAGCCCCAATGTGGACAAGAATTTGTCTCTTGAGGGCAGAGACACAACTGCAGTCTCTCAAGCACAGGATAGGCCAAAGAAATATTGCCATTCTGTGCAAAAAACCATCAGAAACGACAGAAATGGACCACACAAAAACAAAATGCAAGTGGTGTATAAACTTGCACGAAGAAACTAGACCGCCAAAAACCTATGCGGGCAGATACACTCCAGACACTGAGAGAACTGGGTATGCAGGACACAGTGAAACACATAACAAAGGATGTCCCCACCTGAGGGATACCAAAAACCACCTCCCTGGGTCGAAGACCCAATCCGGTATAACTTCACAATACTACCGGCAAACAAAGCACTGTGCACAGCAGCACAAATGAAAACTGCAGCAGAAGAAGCAATCGGGAAACACAGCAGCTGAAAACATATATTACACTGATGGCTCAGTGACACAGAAGCTCCAGCAACTGCAGCAGCAGTGGCTGCCCAAGACTTCAAAGGAAGCTGGAGGCTATCCAACAATGCCTCCATACTACAAGCGGAACTAATGGCAATCTTAAAAGCCTTAGAAAACTCCAATTTAAAAGAAGGGACACACAACAGTGCATATTGACTCCAAAGGAGCAATACTCGCTATCAAAGCGACAAATCCAAAAGAAAATGTGACATGATAACAGCCATAAAATCATTGGCCAATTCACATCAAGCTGCTGGCAGGAGAGTCACACTAAAACTGGATACCCAGCCATGTGGGAATCCAGGGAAATGATGAAGACTGACTTCCTTGCCAAAAGTGCCCTCAGCTGCAGTACAGTAAGCAGTGCAACCATCCATAACACACCTAAAGGAAATGGCAAAAAGCTATGCCAAACTCCAAGAAGAGAGTGAAGTACGACGTCACTACCTACAAGAGTCAAGGACGTCCAAGTGGTATGTGGATTGTCACAAATCTAACACCGCATGACATCACAAAACAAAACCACTAGAAAACTCTCAGTCATCACACACAGATAAGGCTAGGATACCTCTGCACCTGGCAAATGATAGGAAATGAGGGCAGGTTATGTCAGTACTGTGACCGAGAGGCAATCCAGCCCCTCGAACACTACCTACTAGACTGCCCAGAGACACAGCCTTACAGATCAAACCTAACTGAAATAGAGCTGACACCGGCACAGATCACCAGACACATCTTAAATAACATAGGGACATATGGGAATCTCCTAATGTCTCACCCACCTCCCAGGTAAAAGGATGAATCACACAGCATTTCTCCATAGACACATGGAATCTCCTAGTGTCTTGTAAACAAAAACAATGAAAACCACACAAAGCACAAACCTCTACTTCACTCGTTGCAATGGGAGTCTTAAACATCTTTGGGAGCATATGTATAAGTGAGTATGCATGAACATGTATATATACTATAATACTTGCTTAATGTTGGTTTGATATATATTGCAATATTTTCAGATGCTACACACATGTATATATATTGCGCCTAAAATGTTTATAGGTAACGCCTTCTTTCCCTCAAACTAAAACTCGCCTCCTTCTTCCTACTCAGCACTCTTCAGCTAGGCTGAGTCTCACTGCTATAAAACTTTCTCTCCTACTGATGGGTACCGGTAAGGTTCAAAGGGTTGCAATCCTGCCTGTCACCCTATTTCCTTTCCAAAAACTAACCACCAAAGCACTGTTTTTTGTATCTTTACAGATATTCCAGTTACGGGCTGCTCTAGGAGCAAGAGCCCGTGCCAGCACAAGGCTGGCTTAATCTCCAACAACAAACAACAACAACTTCCTTGCTACAGTCTCTTCAAACGACTCGTCCGAGGATGACCTGCGAGAAGGTCGAAACTTTACGTAATACCAGATATACCAGCTATACCAGCACCAATACCAGCCCCTAAACCGAAGACGAACCCGGCACCGAACTGAACTACGCCTACGGAATAATACCAGCACTGACGACGACCCCTGCTTGACCTGGACCTGATATCCTGTTCCAATAAAAGATTACCTTCAGCATTTATGATTTTTGAAAATTCCCAATATGAATATTGGTCAGTTACTCAGAAACATCGCTGAGCCTGAGAAGCGAATTGTAAGGAAAATAGAAAAAAACAATATATAAAATCAACTCGCTTAATTCTGCCATTCTTTTTTGTTTTTAACAGTATTTGCCTAAAAGAGGGTCTTTACTACCAAAATTATTATTATTATTATTATTATTTATATTATTATTATTATTATTATTATTATTATTAAAGGTATAAATACTTTTTTTGTACAAAACGCCAATCGGTAATGAGATTATATTCACCCCAAATTATTATTATCGTTATATTATTCAAGGAAAACTCATAGTACCATTAGCCAATAAAATGGGAAAGTAAATCCACAGTGGTATGCCAGTTTGATTTTGTTATATAAAATATACATGTAGCAGAAAGCTTTCGATGACCTGCACTGACAATGAGGACTGTTCAGGTCATCGAAAGCTTTTTTCTTTATATATTTTAAATAAAATCAAGCAGGCATATTACTGGGGATTTACGTTCCCAATATTATTATTAACAATAATTTGTTAATGGAGCAAACACGATTTATCCACGAACTGTAAATATCATACATCTTTCAGGTAATGCCTCAGAAATGTATGTACAAAAGAATTCATACCCATTCAGATGCTTTGATATCTATGATTTAACATTCTTTCCTAAGACGATCTCCAGCTTACTCAGGACGCATTATATTCCAAACTTTTATGGTAAATCAAAACGTGCTCAGATCTACTGTCAGATAGAGCCTTGTGTAATCAAGGAACATTAAAATAAATGCTCTATATTTTATAAGAAATAATTTTTCTGAACCGTTTAACGTGTACATTATTTATTTTTTACATTTTCATTCTAATAAATAACTCATAAATATCCTATCCAAAATTTCCTGTATTTTTAACTTACTCCCAGAGTAAGCGAAAATTAATTCTAGTGAAAATTGAAATTTGTAAGATTTCAGCAATTTATCTTATAAGTCGCTTTTTCGGCGCATCAGTATTAGTCAGTATTTAGCTGATGTTCATGTTTCTTACAACAGATTTTATTTATTTTCCAATACAGTAGGTTACTGAAAGCTGGGATTGTAAATCATTAGATTTAACCTTCATAATGGTATTATCCGGTGGTATCATTATTATTATTATTATTATTGTTGTTCTGTTTTTAGCTGTCCTCGTCTCTTGCACTCCATTTTATATAACCTCAGAAAAAATAGGGAATATTAATATTATGCTCTTGCAGAAATTTTTTTTATTCGGTATGATTCGTCTAGAAATTCAAAAAATCAAATCAAATCTGAAAGATTTCAGATTGTGACGTTTCATTGTATGAAAGATTTCCTGTCTAGGAATAAGTCAGGTAATGTCGTCTCGTCCGAACAAATGTGTGCAAATGATTTTATTGATATTTATAAGACTTTTTTTCTCTCTCACACGCACACGCACACACACACGTACACACATACACACATACACACGTGATTTGTATATATATATATATATATATATATATATATATATATATATATATATATATATATATATATATATATATATATAATATATATAGTATATATATATATATATATATATATTTATACATATCATACATACATACATACATATATAATATATATATATATATATATATATATATATATATATATATATATATATATATATATATATATATATATATATATACACACAAACAAAAAGTAAACAATGGAGTTACTGCGAGATCTTTAGACTCAACGTCCTTTACTCAGCAGACAAACTGACTTACATGGGAAATTGAGGGTACAGGAAAGGTTGTATAACTGACAGATAGGGATTATAAGGAGATTAGTACCTAGAATCCAACACTCCTGGAGAATGAGCAACCTTTCCAAAAACGCATAAACATGGGTACAATTTAATAACAAAAAGATTAATAAGTCCAACTGCTCAGACACAGGGAAAAGACATTTAAAGGATTATACAGGGCGACAGCTGACCACATTCAGATCTTTGGTAAACAAAAACTTATTCACTAAACATATTAAACATACATATACAAAGAAAATATCTCTAAGGCAACTAATTTGTATTTAAGTCTGTATATCTTTAAGGTCATTCTTAAACATGTTACAAATACAAGGGTCTAAATGAAACAGGCCACGACTAATATTAAAGTTACAGTGGGAAGTAAGTTGTATCATGGCAGATTCTAAAAGATTTCGTGATAAGAAATCTTTTGATCTTCCAATTACTGAACTACCAATCCAATTTATCTGGTGGTTGTTTTCACTTAAATAAATGAATATTGCATTAGATATTTGCCCAGTTTTGACAGAATATTTATGCTGTTTTAATCTTACATCTAAGCCCTTGCTCGACTGTCCGAGATAAGAGGGGGGGCATCCATACATGGAATTTTATATATTATGTTGTTGCTTTCCCTGGGGCCAATTTTTATTAACATTCCTTTTAGTGTGTATTATAGAAAAAAACAAGGTTGACCTTAATGGCTTTTAACAACCATTTAATGGTTTCAAATCAGTTAAAATAAGGCAAACTGAGAATGTTCTTAGAATTTTCTTTCTCCGTGTTACTTACACTATAAAACTTTTTTGTGGGCTTTATTATAAATCCTTGCTGCCACGCCGTTTAAGAAGGTATGACAATCACCCATTCAACGAATTTAGCTGATAGATAAAACTCTAATAATTCGAATGAGTTGAAGAGATATTAGTCGTAGAGTTATGAGGGAGAGACCAGAACTGATGGAGTGAAATTATTGCAGGTGCGTAATGAGAGACATTATTCCTAAGCAAAGCAGGTTAGGAGATTGTTACGAAATTACGCATCCCTTAACCTTTCGTGAATGGGTAAGAAATTAAGGCATATATTTCCCATAAACGCGAAATTTAATAAATGAATACTTTCAGATGCAATAGATACAAGCAGATATAAATATATTAAAAAAACAGGCAGGTACAATTATACGAAGTAGATGAGCCAATGGAAATTAGAATGCCTTCCTAGAGGGCTGCTCCCACGATCAGTGCAACGTAATTACGATAAGAAAAAATAACCTCGACGCTAATATCAAATCCAGGTCACTGAATCATAATTCTGGCCACAGTGCATCGGAGATTTTCTGAATAGGTCTTTCAAAATGAACGCGATTTTCTGAACGAAGGTTTTGAAAATTTGTCCTGCAGGAAGTATACATCTTTCGAAATATATTTCATGCATAAATGAAAGATATTAGGCAGTCAGAATTTTTCTAAAATTATAAAAATGCCCGTTTATTTTAGAAAAAAGATCCAAATATAGACGAAAATTGTTGTGCAGAAATACGTATTAAAAATGATAAGCAATAAAATTTTACTCTTGGACAGTCTCGCATACATTCTTAGATATCATTTGAGTATATTTCATTTATTTACCACCTCATTTATTCATACATTCAACATCGCAAACAACATCTCATTTATCCATACATTCAACACCGCAAACAAACGCAACATTAGTCTCATAAACATACAACTCTTTATACTCATCCAAACATGTTCAGATGATCGTAAGTTAAAAGCCGAAGTATACAGATGAAACGTGCCGAAAAAACCACTAGAGTCAAACTCAGTTTTAAATCGATCTATCAGGCTTGTTGACATTGAAATATATATGCAAACGTGAGGCAGGGTTAAAAAACTGTTATTGGGTTGCAAATAGGTATGTGGGTTTCTGTCCTTGTTATAAGGATTAATTAACTTGAATTTTATTTATATATATAATAAATATAAATTATATAATATATATATATATATATATATAGTATATATTATAATATAATATAATATATAATATATAATGTCTTTTTCAGTAATATAATAATTATATATATATTATAATATAGTATACTAATTATTGTTACACGTATCCCTCTAACACTTGTCTTTTAAGTTTTCCTTCATAAAAGCATGTAGAGTTTTCTTAGGAATATGCAGATTCCTTTCTATATGCAACAACCGTTTAAAGTCAAGTAGAGTAAAAAGACGAACGAGATGTTTTTGAGTTTCTGGATCTCATCAGTCATAACAATGTCCTTTGTGTGACAATACCTGTCACTGTCCCTCATGTCCTTGTCGTTCAACTATCCCTGAATCATATTATCTGAGTCATAACTGTTGCTTTAATAAATCACATTAATCCACCTGCATTTAAGCCAAAAATAAGCCAAGTTCAGGAAGTGAGAAACCTTTTGGGGACTTCTCCCCTCATTTTCCTTTTGTTTGATTTCCCCAGTCAGTTTCTCAGGAGTCGTTAACAAGGATCACACCTACATATCTTATTATTTTTGCATGTGTACCAATCATGGCCTCTTGACCTGACCTCAAACCTGCATCCAAACTTTGGGACCCTAACTCTCAGATCTAATTAGTACCTCTTTGCATTCTCTCCATCTCTTTTCTGGGCTGCTTTCAATAATCTTTTTCAGGTACCTGACCGGATTGTTTCGGCAACAAACAAATATTGACTTCAATGACCCCTACAGTGCGTACTCTGCACTAGCCTTTTGTCCCAGCATTACACCCTAGCAGTTGACTTGTTGAGGAACACCAGTAGCCATGCCCGGCTAGTTATTTCTACTACTCTTTGACACTGGAATGGGACTCGGCTCAAAGTCCTATCCTGATGTTTCCTGATGCTGTCACTCTGAAGGTGGTCTGTGTTACAAACCACCTTGCTACCTGAGTGCTAACCCTGGCATGAACCTAGAAGTGCTTTATTCTTTTATCCCCGGTCAGGACCTGTATGTGACGACTCCCTTCCACTGACGTTCTGGCTCTAATCTACGCAAATGTTGTCCATGCACTAATGTACAGTGACTAGAAGTTGATTATCAGCTTCACCACTTTTCCCTGCTCTCATATCTTCCAACTTTTCTCCTGTTCCCATTCCATGTTCCTGTTATCGAATCTCCTTTCAGAGTTTCTAGTGATATTTGCTGCGGAAATGATATCTTTTGTCTCATAATTACGTCTTAGACAAGCATTGCCTTGATAAATTTGTATAAAGTGATTTTGATATTATTACAGTGTTAAGATTTTGTGGTACTTTGTATTCTAGTAAATATTAGTGATTTTTACATGAGGCTTCCCTCATTATCTCATGTTACAATGTCCCCCTGCTTTGCAGATCTGTGTAAAAGTTCCCATTGTGTGTAGTTATGTGTAGTTCAACAGCACCAAACCAACACATTTACTGCCAGTGTAATTTCGGGTCAAGGATCCTGGAATTCCCAGTGAGAGCATACCTTGCTTACAGTGCTCCACTCCTGTAATATCCTGTTTTTCATTATTGCATCATCTTTTACTATTTAGTATTAGTACTGGCTTGCAAACAGTGGCACTCTTGTTTGAGATTGTAAATAATTCCAGTAAAGTGATACGGGCTCTGTTGATAGCCTCTTTAAAAATTTATTCTTTTGATCTCCTTAGCGAATTATATGGTAAGTAAACATATCGCGTTTACTTTCCATCCTTTTGCAGTTACTTTGGTTTTCATTTACTGAGTAAGTTAACTCATTTTTCTGCTTACATGTGCCTTATCTAAAATTGTGGGAAGTAGAGCCATTGCTCCAATTTTCATATTAAATTCTTATACCCAGGCCTGCACTGTAAAATTATATATATATATATATATATATATATATATATATATATATATATATATATATATATATATATATATATATGTGTGTGTGTGTGTGTGTGTGTGGGGGGGGGGGAGGGGGGGCGGCGCTAAACCCCTTTTTGTCTTTGAATTAACGAAGACCAGGATATTTAATGAGCTCGTAACAAATTGAATATGACAATTTATTACCAGTTCATGACAGTGTTATCTAACAACTTATCACACAGTTATCATAGAATTGCCACATCCTTGTTATTGTACAAGTATTATAGTTCGACAGATCTAAACTGATACATTGTTTACTTCTTTGGGTAAGAACCCTGTTGCCACATCTACCAGTATCCAGTTTTGAATACCTTACTATATAACACAAGAATCGATAAATGGGTAGTTTAAAGTTTTTAGCATGTTTTGATGAACTTACGCGTTCACATATTGTGATTATAATTTTATTTGTAAATAAAATGAGAAATCGCATTTATAAACATGACGGCTGTTTCGAAAGACACTTTTTTTTTGTGACCTTTGACAGGCGATATGCAGGTGGGCCAAGCCTATTAAACCATGAAGTTTAAAGGACTTATCTCTTAAGCTACTCTTTGGATAAGCCCCACAGCCCGGTCTAGCTGAGAACTTTAGCGCCAAAAAGAATGACTTCTTGCTTTAGGTTACCAAGAACAATAGTCAGTAGTGAAATTAATTCATTCCTACACAAAGCACTCTGTGAAACGGTTTATCATGGAAGAGTCTCCAAGTGGTCATCTGCCAGGAAAAGCCTAAACGAATGGCTTTTTCGTTTATAAGTACTTCGTCACAGAAATTATTGAATGGCCGTCCACTTCGTGATGTGTCGCAAGCAGTTGTACGTGCCACTGAAGCAACAAAGTTGAGCGAAGCTACCATTCATCGTTGTTGCAAAGAGGCAAGGGAGTCTGAGGAAAATGATGCCACTCCGCCGTTCATCAACAAGAAGAAACGGAAAGGGTCAAAACCTCTGACAAACATAGACGACTTTGATAAATGTACTTTGCGAAGAATTGTTCTCTATTTCTGTCAGAGAAGAAAAACCTAATCTTGATAAAATCTTATGTGAATTTAAAGAAAATACGGAATTTAGTGGAAGCAAGGAATCTTTGCGCATAAATTTAAAAGAACTGGGTTTTAAATACGGAAGAGTGGACGGAAAATCATTTCTCATAGAACGGCCTGATGTGGTTAGTGCAAGAACAAAATTTGTAAGGAAAATGAAAATGATTCGAGAGAAGGGAAGTGATTCATTGATATACATAGACGAAACTTGGGTAAATCAAAACTATACAGTGAATTATTGCTGGATGGATAAGAATGCAAAAAAGGCAACGGGAGTGAAACCACCGACTGGAAAAGGGAAAAGACTCATAGTTCTGCATGCTGGCTCTAAGGAAGGATTTGTACTAAATGCAGAATTGGTGTTTGAATCTAAAAATGATGGTGATTACCACCATCAAATGAATTCTAAAATGTTTGAAGAATGGTTCAAGCATCAACTTCTTCCAAATATACTGCCATCATCCATCCTTGTTTTGGATAACGCCTCATATCATTCCGTACGAATTGACAAACCTCGACGATGGCAGAGAAAAAAGACGTCATGAAGGAGTGGCTAAAGAATAAGGGTGCAAATCCAAGTGATAATTTGAACAAGTGTGAATTACTGGAAATGGTTAAATCACTGTCGTATGGAATTGGAAATGATTATGTTATAGACAGAATGGCACGCGACAACGGACATCAAGTGGTTAGGTTACCTCCATATCACTGTGAATATAATCCTATCAAACTGATTTGGGCCCAAGTATAGACTTATGTGGCAAAAAGAAATAATTTTAAAATGGCTGATCTTAAATCTCTCGTCAGAGAAGCAATTCAATCAGTGACAGCTGAAAACTGGGCCAATGCAGTTAAGCATTGCGAAAACTTGCAAACAGGCGATGGTGCAAAGTATGTATGTATTGATAAATATATTGACTCGTTCGTTATTGAACTAAGATCAACTGACGACGAAGATTCTTCGTAATGTACATTTTGTATATAATTATATTATTACAATTGCTGTGATATTATTGTAAATAAATTAATTCTCTCCCAATGATGAGTTTATATACAACAACCTTATAAAAAGGGAAAATTGTTACATGCAGTAGATTAATGAGTTATAATAAATCTTATTTACACTATGTTTTCATATCTGTATATCATACATTTTTCAGAAGAAAATGTCATAAGAAATAATGAATGGTGATGCGAGATTTTTTTACTTTAAATGGAAAGTATTTTCAAATAAAATGCTATGTAATATATGCAAAACTTAAAATGTATGAATTATAAAAAACATAAGAGAATATTACAGCCTTAAAAGTAATAACCAAATGGAATTGGGATAAATGAAATTGTAATCAAAAGAGAATAGGGCAGAATACTGTGTGGTTTTAAAGACAAAATATACTATGAAAAAGGAAATGAAATTTAAGTAAATCATAACTTGATGAATGAAAATGAGTGGAAAACCTAAAATAAAGAGCAATGAAATGCAAAATATTACAAACTTGTTTAGGAAATGGATAGTATGGTAGACAGAAAATTCAAAAATACAATAAAGAATAAATAGAATTTACTCAACTGACAACATTATAAGAAAATGTCATAAGACATAAGGAATGATAATTACCGATTTTTATTATTTTCAATGAAAAAGATCATCAAATGAAATATATGATATATGCAAAATTTAAAGGTATAAGTCATAACAAATATAACAATAAATAAAGTCTCAAAAATAATAACCAAATAGAGTGGGGATCGAGTTTACGGATTAAGATTATTACGGTCAGTTCATTAAGTTACGTCCAATATTGCCCCGTTGGGAGATGGTGAGGACTTAAGAAGGGGACGATTTAAAGGTAAGAGAGAAGTGGCAACAGGGTTTTTTTCTCAAGGACGTAAACAATATATCAAGTTTAAATCTGTTGAACTATAGTACTCTAATTTATCACAACCCCTCTTATCTTACAGGTGAATGTATGTTACGACAATCCATCTCTCGGGTTTATTCTGTCTAATAAGAAGGGCTGCAATATCTCCTAAATTTAGGTCTTGGATGAATAAATTACTTTTGTTTTTTCTTTTATCTGATTAAAATCGTTTTTTCCTTTATCTTATATAAATCTGAGGATCAATTACCGTTATTATGACAGTAATCGCTCCGACGGAGCGATGTTATTGTGGGTGAAATAACTCCCCCGAGAAGAAGCCGGTTTAAGAAGTTTGTTTTAACCGGGTTGATTTTCTTTCTCATTTTTCTAAGGATTTTTTTTCTTTTTTTTTACTGTTCCTTCGGGTCCTTCATTAGGTTTTCTCAGCTGGTTCTTTTCTGTCTCGCCCGAGCAAGCATCGGTAATTTGAAGCAAGGCGTCGATGAGTTTTGCCCCAAAATGAGATACCATAATATTTTGTTAACGAATTCAGTTACATCTCTAAACAATTTCAGTCATTTGTTACCTAGATTTCATTTCAATCGTTTTTTTGTAAATTTTCTTTTAAATTTTGTCAAGTGCTTAATGACAATGTCAAAATTCCGTGTAAATATGAAGCTTTATTTATGAAAAGATTTAACTCCTTAAGTTGGACCCAGAATTTATATATAATTTGATCAATAAATTCACTTATCAAGTGAATCATCCTGGATATTTAAATATAATTTTATCAGTAAATTTATCAAGTTAAATATCTGATATGTTTAGGCAATAAAGTAGTTTTATTTAACAAGCATGATTTATCATAATCTTACACAGCAAAAAAAAGGCAGAAAATAAAACCAATGAACCTTAACCTTTAAACGCCGAGCCTCTATTTACAAAAGTGCCTGTCGTATGCCGGCGGTGTTCGGGAGTTAACGCCGAAGCGGAAAAAATTTTTTTTAAAAGTTTTTTTTTCATAAAATCACAGCACACTTAGTTTTTAAGATTACGAGTTCATTTTTGGCTCCTTTTTTGTCATTGCCTGAAGGTTAGTATGCAACCATCAGAAATGAAAAAAATATATAAATATTGGAATATATGACAGCGCAAAAATAAATTTCATATATAATTGTATACAAATCGCGCTCTGAGCAAAACAGCTAAATCTAATGAGTTAATTTTTTTTTCATTGTATTTTACACTAAATTGCAATGATTTTCGTATATAACAAATTCTAAAACGATCAAAGCAACACAGAGAAAATATTATCACAAAATGATGCATGAATTCGTAACGTGCGGACGTAAAAACAAGTTTTATTCAAAAATTCACCATAAATCGAAATATTGTGCTAGAGATTTCCTGTTTGTTGCAAAATGAAGGTAATTGATTGAATATTAGTAGACTGTAAGTGTTTTAGCTTACAATTGCATTTTTCGACTATTTCGGTCGAGTTAAAGTTGACCGAAGGTCGAATTTTTCCTATTTATCGTGATTTATATGAAAATATTTCAAAACTGATAAAAGCTACAACAATGAGCTTTTTTTGTTGTATTCTACATGATATGGCGCACATTTTCATGTGTAACACTTTATGTAAGGCCTAAAAGAAAACGGTGCGAAAATTACGACAAGGTGACTGAAGAAATTCAGAGATTTTCAGCAGAGTTACCGCGCGCGGAGGGAAGAAAAAAGTTTTTTTTCAAAAATTCACCATATTGTGCTAGAGACTTCCCGTTTGTTGCAAAATGAAGGTAAATGATTAAATGTTACTAGATTGTAAGAGTCTTAGCTTACAATTGCATTTTCTACCATTTTAAATAAAAATATTTCAAAATTGATAAAAACTACAAACATGAGTTATTTTTTGTTGTATTTTACATGAAATTGCGCACATTTTCATGTATAACACTTTATGTAAGGCCCGATAGAAAATATAATTTCCTTGAGGCCTTTTTCACCAGTTACATAACACCATTTTATTATTTTATATACATTAAGCAATATTTCATCTATGATCCAGAATGTTTTCTGCTCGATTTGAGAGAGAGTGAGAGAGAGCGGTGGGGAATATCACTACAGCCTGCAAACGACGCACTCACATATTCCAACAGGAACACTGTCATCACAATTGCTGATTGCCGTCTCTGTTTGACATGTCGTGAGAGGAGCCAGCGTCACCAGTTCCCTAAAGAGAGTCACCCCAAACACTTACTCTGAAATTTCTCTATAAAGAATTTCTGCATTGATTGGAATGGAAGAGTAAATAATAATAATAAAAAAAAAAAAACCCTAAAGCTGATTAAAATGTTGCTTCCAGGCAACGAGGATAGAATATAAAAACTTTCCCTGAGCCTTTTTCACCAGTCCAGTTTTACATGACACATTTTATATTTTTCTACATTAAGCATATTTCATCTATGATCCAGAATGTTTTCTGCTCGATTTGAGAGAGAGTGAGAGAGAGCGGTGGGGAATATCACTACAGCCTGCAAACGACGCACTCACATATTCCAACAGGAACACTCGGTCATCACAATTGCTGATTGCCGTCTCTGTTTGACATGTCGTGTGCAGGAGCCAGCGTCACCAGTTTCCTAAAGATAGTCCACCCCAAAACAATTACTCTGAAATCTGTTTCAAGGACGCCTGTGTTGCTTTGGCTATTGCACTGCAGCCCTTTGCATCATGGAGAGAGGCGGAAGTCATGAGGGATGGGTTATGTATTGGTGTTTCGTGTGAGATGGAAGGGGTTATTCCATGTAGGTGGTGGACGTGGTAATGGTGGGGATTCTTTTAGATCAAGAGGGATTGATGGAGTGGGAGATGAGGAAAAAGTGGCAATTATAAACTTTACTCTTGACTCCTGTGTTTTCCAAAACAAATGAACAAGAAATTGTTAAATAGTCTTGAAGATATTTCTTTCCAGAGTGATACGATCCAGCAAAGAATCTATCAACATATGAGAGAGAGAGAGAGAGAGAGAGAGAGAGAGAGAGAGAGAGAGAGATAACAGGATTTCATTTCGGAATATATATTAGCACACTAAAAATCTTTAAACTATTTCATGCCATTCTTATAGCTGTCAGCAACTGCACCTCTCTCATCCCATAACGTTCCCTATTACAGCTAAATAGCCAAGATTTCACCTATTTACCAAACTCTGCAAATTGAAATTGATAGAATATCTTAGCATGTGAAAATAAACCAAACTCGACGTGAATTATTTGTGTATTCCCTCCACCTAATAAAATAAGATTTTTTTTATTTGTTTATCAAGACGGATACGCAGAATCCTCCACGTGGATTTTGATAAGAATTTTATCCTAAATTGACCTCGTTCATGGCAACAATTTATACAATTTTGCTGCGATCTGATAGATAGCACTGGAATGGGATTGTGGGTCACTGAATGGGATGTTTGGGTCGAGGACGATTTTGTCAGCCATAGCGGAGGTTTGCGCCGGTTCAATGGATTGCTTTTGGTTCGTTCTTTAAAATTTACGTCTTGCCAGGTTCCTCCCCCAGTTCGACCATAAAACGAAAACAATGAACTTTCAGACATCGACCTAAACTGACCTTATATCTTATACTTCTAAATAGTCAATGTTTTTCTTAGCCATTATTGTGTGATTATTGATTATTGTTCTTATGTATTGGAGAGACGGAGGGGCACACCAACAAAGAGTAACTAAGATTGAATCTTGTAATCGCTGAGAAATCCCAATAAGTCTCGACTCAAAAGAGAAAACCACAGCTAAAGGCATAATTATACTTTCCGTCTCGATAATGTAGTTTCTTTGCGACGGAGAACCCCTTGATAATCTCCACAGTCAGGAATGAAGTGGATGGCAGATATCTGGAACTGGAGGCAAAATCGGTATATAAATACAATAAGTGCGTCACAAAAGAAACGGAAGGGGATTCAAGTGGCTTTGAGGAAGCCATTACCTTCTAAGTTACAAATGCAGATAAGTCTCATAACTACCAAAATTCCGCAAACCAAAAGCGGGAGATGGTCGAATTACTCTATTCTGTTACGGTACTGAAAGGGAAGTAATGATACACAGACATCCAACGACAGGAATGAAAAGACAAAGAAAAACACTGCCACGTTGCTCGTGTACTGACCTCTTGGCTATAGACGCCTGTCTCCGCTTCTAAGGGCACCGCTTGGATTCCAAGAGAGCCTTGGAGGGCATAGTGTTCAAATAACACTCGGCACGTGGCTGTGAGAGGCCAGGAGGATAAAGGGTGTTGGGGTGGGGGTGCGATTAAGAGCCATCTCGCTCCTCTGCTGGCGATGACTTTCGTCCCGTGACTGGGGTGAAAAGGAAAATTTAGGGAGATGAATATGCACTTTTATTCTAATTATATGGATATGAAAAGTGAGATGCAATGCGTGAAAAAGTGAAATGAAAAGTTAACAGGCGGAGTTACAAACCTCCTCGAGCCCTAAGTCATCTGTCAGTCTGTAGGTGAAAAAGAACGAGTACTGGCGAGTCGGAGATGGCCACTAAGGAAAATTGAAATAATTATCATCCGAGAAAAACGAATAAAAGCACAAATCTATTAGTTGAAATACCAATTTCCATTTACTCGAGGAAAGTAAAAAAAACACCAATCGTTAGTGGTGGAGAACGATGAAAGAAAAACGAATATATATAATTTTAGAGAAAGCAGCGCAGAAATTAGTTAAAGCTTATGTGGTAGTTAGAGCCGTAGTTGAAGAGTTTCGCTCGTTAGACGTGAGGCGGCCGAACATGGAGGAGAAAAGGCTGTTTAGTAGTACAAAAAGTGGATAGTTGCCAACCAAACTTAACAACTAATTAGGGGTGGTTTTGAACCGGTACTGTTCTCCGAGGAGGTAATCTAGGAGTTCCATCTTGTATTTTTTAGCGTCATTGATGAGGTCGTTAATCAATGTGTTGATTTCAATTATAATTGCTTTTCTGACAGCTTTGACTATATTTACTCCGAACTCTTGGAAGGTGAGAAGAGGAGCTTATCTACTGTGTCCTCTCCAACGACAATGGGCTCCGTGTGAGTAGATCTATTGGAACACAAAGACAGTTCTTCAATCTGCATTTCAATGTCCATCCTTGGGACTGGCGATGCTTCAGTCTGAGTTCCTGCTTCCACAAGCAAAACAGGAACTAATTTCGGTGTGGGGGTTGGGGGAATCACCTTAGTGGTCGAGGAGATGTTCTTTGGGGTTGGAGGAACGGACTTAGGGGTCGGAGTAGTGACCTTTTAGGGGTCGGAGGGGTGACCTTTTAGGGGTCAGAGGGGTGACCTTTTAGGGGTCAGAGGGGTGACCTTTTAGGAGTCGAAGGGTGACCTTTTAGGGGTCAGAGGGGTTACCTTTTAGGGGTCAGAGGGGTGACCTTTTAGGGGTCAGAGGGGTGACCTTTTAGGCGTCAGAGGAGTGACCAGAATCTCTAATCCAGAGTTCTCTAATATAAGAACACATGCAAAGAGTTGTAAAATTACCATCGACGAGAAACATTTTCCTATTATTGGAACCACAAAGCAAACTACCATCTAACTACCCTTGAGTCGTTGTTTATTTAGCACCTATCACGTAGTTTCAACCCCCTCTCTCTCTGGCGTGAGGTTTACGTTGTGTGCAGACCTTAACGTTTTTAGTTTGTTTGTTTGTATGGTGTTTTTACGTTGCATGGAACCAGCGGTTATTCAACAAGGGGACCAACTATTTTACGTGACTTCCGAACCACGTCGAGAGTGAACTTCTATCACCAGAAATACACATCTCTCACTCCTCAATGGAATGGCCGAGAATCGAACTCGCGACCCCGAGGTGGGACGCCAACATTATACCAACCACGCCACTGAGGCGTTTTTATTCAGTCAGGTCTTTCTTTATGAATAGGTAGTTATCTCCTAATTCTCTATTTTAACGTTCTGAGTATATTTTAATTTTTATTGTAATTTTTAAGTTGATTTAATTTTTACTGTAATTTTTAGGTTAATTTTAGTTGAGAATTTCAATTGCAGACTGATGATGTGTTGGTTACAACATGAAACGTTTCTTAATAAAACGTGTGTACAGACTGTCGTCTAATTGGACACCTCTTCCTTTACACACACACACACACACACACACACACGCAC
>NC_061098.1:35627166-35647166 GCF_015104395.2 Macrobrachium nipponense | reverse complement strand
ATATACCTATATGTGTGTCTCTGTGTGTGGTGTGATGTGTGTATATATATATATATATATAATAATAATATGATTTATTTCAGCTCAGGGCCATATACATTGAATATACAAAATACAAACAGTAACATACACAATCTAGATACATGAGACATGATTAAAAAGGAAAAGAAAAAGGTAGCATAAAAGCTAGTAATCATAATACTGGTAATAACCGTAATAATATTGGTGAGAAAAAAAAATATGCATTGAGAGTAATAACAGTTAGTGCACATATTATATAACTTAAATTTCAACTAGAGATCTTAGGTGGTTACAGTAGTCAGGTCCAGAGGGCTAAATACAAAAATTGAATGTAAAAAAAACTTTAACTTGATAGTAATCACAGTAATAAAGAAAAATTAAAATATCAGAAATAAATGTAATAATGACAAAAACTGCAGATGACATCTTGCCAATACAGTGATTAGGGGACAAAGGCCTCATTTTCCCATCTTTCCCACAATTTAGATCTTCTTCTTTCTTCACTCCTTAGGATGCTTTGTATGAGTGAGTTGCCGCTGTTTCTCACTCGGGTTACCAGACTGGACATTGTTCGCCTTACAATGATTTTTAAATTGTCCAGGTGGTTTTCTAAGAACATCTGTGTGGCGGAGTGGTAGCGTGGAGTGTTTGTGAGGCGTCTCAGAATGTCATTGTGCACAACAGTGATAGGTCTCATGGTCTCTTGAGTATAGTTCGTCCAGAGGGAACACCCATAGATACTGTAGCAGTACGAGCGGAAGAGCAGCAATTTCACGTCGCAGTGACAGAAGGCAAACCTACTTGCATTCATGTTGCCAGTTGCACATAGTTTACGACACCTCTGTTCAATGTCTGCCGTATCTTTTGGGTCGTCGGTGTTAATGCGACCCAAATACGGAAATTCGTGATCAAATTCCAGCCGATGGTTTCCGAGGAAAATTTGTGGTTCTGCAATATGCTTAAGCGATCTCGGGAGCAGCGACATGCACTGGGTCTTGGTTTCGTTGTAGATTATATCAAATTCCTCTGCATATTAGCGGCAAGTGTCGATGAGTCGTTGGAGACCTTGCACTGATGGGGAAATCAGAACCATATCGTCGGCGCAACAGAGGTTGTTTATAGTTGTTTCATTGACGGTGCATCCGATTGGGAGTGAGATCAGTTTGACATTCAAAGCATCTGTGTACGTATTAAACAGGCATGGAGAGAGAATGACCCCTTGCCGAAGCCCGTTTAGGAGCCGAAGGTGTAAGATAATACGTTACCCCATTTGACACAGAATTGCTGTGTGGAGTACCAGCAATGCAAAATGCCAATTAGGTACAGGGGTGTGCCCCTTTTATGCAGCTTCAGGAAGAGCTTCAGGTAGTTTACTCTGTCAAATGCTTTTCTCACATCTACAAAACAAAGGAAAACAGGAGAGGCTGATGATAGGTAGTAATTCAGCAATTCTTTCAGTATGTAGATGCAGGTGTCGGTTGAGTGGTTTGCTTTAAACCCGAACTGGTTGTCAGTGGTGTGTAGAAAGGGGAGAAGTCTCACCAGATTCTAGAAGAACAGACTCAAGTATCTTCGATGCGATTCGTTGTGATGCAATCGGCCGGTAGTTGCCAGGGGTCAGCTGCATCCTTTAGCTTGTTTTTGATAATGGTATCAAGTGAACTAAGAGTAGGGAGTCTGGAAGAAAACCGGTAAATTATGCACGCATTGAATAGGGCAGCTAGCAAAATGTAAATTATCGGATGGCAGAATTTGAAGGCCTCTGCGGGAAGACCATCACAGCCGGGCGATGTATTATTAGGTAGGCTGTTTATGGCATCGCTGATGTTACCTGGCGTAATACGGTCTGCAAAATGAAATTGAATGTTTTCAGTAAGGAGGTTATCTACATCCCTTATGGAATCTTGATCATTTATGCAATTCAGGATATTGTTGAAGTGATCTCCCCACATGCTTGCGATAGCTTCGTATCCGACTGCTTCCCCTACTCTCTGTGATATCTTTTTAGTTTTGGGATTTAATGACTGGATATCTTTCCAAAGACGAGGATAATCACCAGATTCTAAGTTTCTAGACATTGCATCGGCTCTTAGTTGTTTTTCATTTAACCTGCAGTGCTTAAGAGCAAGTTTGAACTGCGCTCTCGCCTGTCTCATTAGTAATGCAGTGTGCCCTTCCCTGAGGCTACCATTTTGCCTCCACAGTAAAAACATTTCTTGTGAGTATGTATACAGATCTTTAACCAAGTCATTCCATCCAGGTATATTACGAGAATTACCTTGACGAAATCTGTAGGCAGTCCTGCCCGAAGCAAGCATAGCGGAGATTATGTTCGAATAGAATTCATTCAGATTCCTCCTGTGGTGGTCATTTCTACAATTTGTGTTAATACAAAGTAAGGCGTCTGCCGCTTGAACTATTGACCGCAACCTGGTTTCCGTGGTCGCTCTAAAGTATCTGGTTTTCTGTTGGTTTTTGAAATCCCAGTTTACTGCTGGTGGGCGAACAGTTAGGGGGTTTACGGTAGGGAGGGGTGGGGTACTGAATGACACCTGTAATGCGAGCGAATATTGCAGGTCATAATAGAATCATGAAGTTGTGGAGATGTGATGCAGTGGTCCAGCCAGGAGGTTGTGATAGCGTCCGCTCTATCATGTACATATGAATAGGAGGAGGGAGGGAGGAGCATTACATCGCTAATTTGGAGAGCATGATTTTGACAGAAGCGAGAAAGTTCATTTTAAATTTGTTTTGTGGGGTGAGAATTAAAGTCCCCGATTATACAAATATGATCAGCAGGAGAATCATGAATAATACTGTGTAACACCCCAAGGATCATGCAGTAATGATAAAAATTAATGTTATTTTCCCATGGCATATAAACATTAATAATTAGGATTTTAGAGTTCCCTACTGTCGCTTGAAGCCCCAGCAATCTTTCACTCCTGTAGGTCATCACCTTTATCATATTGTCTAACGATTTGTGCCACAGGAAAGAAAGGCCCCCTTTCGGGCTATGATTTGATCTGTAACTTGCATCGATGAAGTCGAGAAGGTTCTGAACTCTTCATGAATTGAATCGCAGATGGCAAGGTCATGTGGCCAGAGGAGCGTTTCTTGCATTGCAATGATGCCTTTGAAGTTTTTGCAGAACATGTTTAGGAGAGGAATGTTCCGCTTGAGGCCAAAAATATTCCAAGAGATTATGTTTAATGTATCCATGGCTACTCACGAAGATGGGAGATGAATGCGCTGATCATTTGGGTGGATGGGGGTTAGCCAGGAGGAGTGGGCAGTCACTCGCCGTGGGGGGTTGACTGGCACTTGCGGTGGAAATAACCCTGCTTGGAGTGTCAGTAAGTTCCCCTGGGGGTGGTTGATCCAGGATTAATTTATATCTTGAAACTAATATATTAGGACCGAAATTCTCGCCTTTAAAAACGTCGAGGTGTTGAAATAGGCAGGTAATCCTGTAAGCCACTTTATGTTTAATCCTGCATGGGAGTTCGTGAGAGATGAGTGGGTCAGAGCCAGTGAGAACTTGACTCTCTCCACTATGGCATCCAGCATCACCGATGAGCGCAGATGTGAATTACTACGTGGCATCTCTTCTCAGGTGTCGGGCGAGGTGAAAACACGAATGTTGGGCTGCCGGTCCAGCGGCCAAACGAGAGGTTCTTCTCTTCTGCTGCTTAGTGTGTATATATATATATATATATATATATATATATATATATATATATATATATATATATATATATATATATATATATATATATTTATATTTATTTATATATTTATATATATATGCATGCATGAATAATTATATAAATATACAGAGATGATAAATAGACATATAAAGTTAATAGCCTACCAAATCTAACGGTGTGTTATATAACGAATTTAATCCCATGTCATAAATTACATTCAGCAAAAATAATCCATGCACTTTCTCATTCTAATTTGACCAATTTTCTTTTATCCTTCTAAATAAAAGACAGCCCCCAAAATATAAACCACCCAATCTCGAGGTGCTCTCGTCGTCACGAGAGAGAGAGAGAGACCTTACCTTACCTTACAGACCTTACATCTTGTTCGGGTTGCCCCAGGTCCCTCAGTGTGAGGCACCTCTAATGTCTACCAGAGAGTTGCTAGTACATCTTCCGGTATATTTTGCATCTTCCAATCTTGGATGGTCTGGGATGCAGTTTAGATATTTGTCGAGCTTATTCTTAAACACATCTACGCTCACTCCTGATATATTCCTCAGATGAGCTGGCAACACATTGAATAGACGCTGCATTATCGATGCTGGTGCGTAGTGGATTAATGTCCTGTGTGCTTTCCTTATTTTTCCTGGTATAGTTTTGGGCACTATTACTCTACCTCTGCTTGCTCTTTCTGATATTTTAGTTCCATGATATTTTCTGCTATTCCTTCTATCTGTTTCATGCCTGAATTATCATGTAGCGTTCTCTCTCCTTTCTAGACTATATAATTTTAAGAATTGTAGTCTTTCCCAGTAGTCTAGGTCCTTAACTTCTTCTATTCTAGCTGTAAAGGACCTTTGTACACTCTCTATTTGTGCAATATCCTTTTGATAGTGTGGTGGGTACCATATCATATTGCAATATTCAAGTGGACTACGAACATATGTTTTATAAAGCATAATCATGTGTTCAGCTTTTCTTGTTTTGAAGTGCCGTAACAACATTCCCATTTTTGCTTTACATTTTGCCAACAGAGTTGCTATTTGATCATTGCATAACATGGTTCCTATTCATCATCACACCAAGGTCTTTAACTGCTTCCTTATTTGTGATGGTCTCATTATTAGGTCCCTTATATGCATATAGCTTTCTTTCTCTGTCTCCATAATTTATTGATTCAAATTTATCAGAGTTAAATACCATCCTATATACCTCTGCCCAATCATATACTTTGTTAAGGTCTCTTTGTAGAGCGTTCCTATCTTCATCACAAGTAATTTCTCTACTTATTCTTGTGTCATCTGCGAAACTACTCACTACCGAATCCTTAACATTATTGTCTATGTCTTCAATCATAATAACAAACAGTATTGCAGCTAACACCGTACCTTGCGGCACACCGGATATTACCTTGGCTTCATCCGATTTCTCGTCGTTTGCAATAACTTTCTGTTTTCTGTTGTGTAAAAATTCTTTTAACCATCTTCCTACTTTATCCACGATATTGTGTTTTCTAATTTTCTTCGCTAATATATTATGGTCTACTTTATCAAAAGCTTTTGCAAAGTCTAAATAAACCACATCTGTTTCATTTCCGCTTTTCATATTTTTGAATATGTTTTCACGGTGGACTAACAGTTGGGTTTGTGTACTTTTTCCGGGTACGAAACCATGTTGTCCTTTATTAAACAAATTATTTTTTATATAAATGTTTCATAATATTTTTCTTCATTACCCTTTCATACACTTTCATAATATGTGATGTTAGACTCACAGGCCTATAATTACTTGCCTCTAGTCTTGATCCACTTTTGAAAGTAGGGGTAATATATGCTAATTTGTGCTCATCATATATATTGCCTGTATCTACACTTTGTCTTAATAATATTGCAAGTGGCTTTGCGATAGAATATGAACTACTTCTTAACAAAATAGCAGGAATTCCATCAGGCCCTGCAGCAGCTCCATTTTAATTTCATTAATAGCCTGCACAACAATCAGCTTCATTAATATCTATGTCAGCTAAATATTCACTATTTTCATCCCTTACTTCTATATCATTATCTTCATTATCTATTCTAGGGGTGAATTCTCTCTTATATCGTTCTGCAGTATGTGCATATTTCCTTTTTTTCATTCGTTAATCTCCCTTCAATTCTCAGAGGGCCTATTTCTATTCTTCTTTTATCATCTTCTTCGCATATGAGTATAATAGTTTGGGGTTTTGCTTGATATTTAATAGGGTTTTTTCTTCCAAGTCCCGTTTTTCATTTTCTTTTTTTGATTGTATAATCTTTTGTTCTGCATTTTCTATCTTACTTTTTAGTTCTATAACTTTCCATGCATTTTTTTCTTTTTTTCTTGCAAGACCTTTTTTCCACTTTCTGATTTTCTGGAACAAGATCCTTCTGTCTCTTGGTATGCATGAATGATGTTTACTTTTCTTCTTCGGTATATATTTTTTCCACTATTATCTCCAATATTTTATATAATCTCCGTATTTACCCTTATGTCATCACTTACGAAAATGTTATCCCAATCTTTGTTTAATTCTTCATTAATTTCTGACCATTTTATATTTGTTTTTACTGTAGAAGTTGTATTTTCCATATCCTTCCCACTTTTTCATTTCTGGCTTATCTCTATTTTCACTTGCTTTGGAATGAACTGTTAATTCTATGACATTATGGTCTGAAATACTCGCATTATATACTATTATTTCTTTAACATAATTCATCTCGTTCACAAATACTAGGTCTAAAGTATTTTCCTTTCTTGTTGGCAGGTGATTTATTTGTTGAATGTTGTATTCTAGTAGCATATCTAATAGCTTTTCAAATTGCCTCTTATCTTCTGCACTACTATTACTCTCTTTTTTATATGTATAAGTACAACCACAATCTCCTATTCGTTTCTTTCCATTCTACGAAAGGAAAGTTGAAGTCACCAGATAGGAGAAAGTCCAGTCCTTGTGATTTCTACATATATCATCCAATTTTTCAATTATTAAGTTCAAACTCTTTAGTAGGGTTAGGAGGTCTATATATATTACTATGTTCATCAATTTTTCAGATCAAATTCTACCGCTATTAGTTCACATTCTGAGTTACTATATTTCTCATATATTTTTCCTTGTTTTTGTCTTCCCATATATTGCGGTTCCCCTTGATTCTATTTTTTCTATCTGATCTATAAGTTGGAACCTTTTATTTGATCATCATCCCAGAGAGAGAGAGAGATGAGAGAGAGAGAGAGAGAGAGAGCGCGAAATATGTTCCAGGAAATAGCCCATTCCTTCTTTTTTTTCCAGCGTTCCAAACGCCCAAACTTATAAAGGAAAAATGGATCCAGTGCTTGTGAGCTGGAGGAGAGGTTAAAACACATTCAGAGAGAGAGAGAGAGAGAGGAGAGAGAGAGAGAGAGAGAGAGAGAGAGACGAGAGAGAGAGAGAGGTATATTGCAGCTGAAATCAATAAATGATAATAACATCGTTGATAACAATTGTTATCGAAAAGATTAAATTAGACATTCCAAGAACTCTTCGCGTTTCTTTTGTCCAGCCTTTGCAAGCTGCAAGCACTTCATTTCCGAGTGTTCTTCTTGGCATGTGATCTTTACACTCCATTGAAAGCAGAAGTGGATGGCTTGTTACAACAAAGGGCATCCACAGGTCTTGTCAAACAGATCGTCGACATCCCCGTAAAACAAAACCAAGCTTGAAGCCTATACCAAGTTGCCGGTGGGAGATCACTCAAGCATTTGACTCATACATAGTCTTATTAAACATTTTTGGGAGGTGGGGCCAATTCCTCTTCTCGTGTAAGACTATAACTTATAACAAGTCATGTTTAAAGGATGCCCAAGGATGGGTTATGAATGAAGTCACGTCTTGGCAGATGGATGTTGAGTGGCGGTAGGGTGGGCGGGTCACTTACGTCCAAAGGGAGGTTTAGTTTCTGGGCTTTGTTGATGCAGCTGAAGGAAGAAAAAACAAAACAACGTTCAGATGCCAAGCGTCGAAGTTTCGAGAAGTGGCCTGGCCATAGTTTCCAGGATGCCTTACCTGGCCTGATGAAAAGGTTTCGTCTCATTAACTAAATTGTTCTATGACTTCCTGAATGTTTATTGAGTTCGACAATACGCCATTACAAGAAAAGAAGGGACAATAATTATGGAGCAGGTAAGAGTAATTAGAGGTCAAGTTCATGAACACCCTGGGATACAAGATGGCGTTTGCACTGGTTAATAATCAAATATGAAAATGAAAATTTTCGGCACCCCATTTTGCATTATGATAAACTACACTTAAAGGAGTGGGAAAATATATTGATAAGTTAAGCATAAAGATTAGATGTATTAAGTGACTCACTAATATATAATGAAAAAAAATCAAGGTTTTTCACAACAAAAATTAATTCTGAAAATCCTGAAAGTAAGAAGAGAAAATTGCTCTCTTTCCAGAATTGGGGGAAAAGTTAGGCTTATGAAAAGGGGGGCAATTAAGGTATTGCCTTCCCATTTATATGAATAAGGATTTATCAGGTCAAACGAGGTTCCTCAGCAAATAATATCACTTAGAGTATTGAAATTTTAATCATTAATCACAAAATCTCCCACATCTGATTAAAAATGGAAATGTTGCAAATTTCTCAATGCAGTGTAATTCAGTAGTAGGTCACTGAGTAATGAGATTGATTTTGTTAGAGGAATAATTTGGAACTATTAATACTTTAAAAAAAAAAAATTTATTTTAGATTTCTTATGGCATTTTCTATTGTTACGCCTATTTATGACAGCAGGTTATGCAAAAATAAAAATAAAAATTTCAATCACCACTAATTTTTTCATAAAAAGAGACTTTCATTATTAATTGGTAATTACACATATATTACTATGCCATATATATATATATATATATTGAGTAGTATATATGTATTATTAATTAGATATTATATATAATAGATATTATAATATTAATATATATATATAATTATAAATAGAGATATATATATATATAGATAATGACATTACATAAATACATTACATAACCATACCACAATGTATTGGTATGTTTATGCCGCCTCACACAAAAACCCACCTCCAAAACGTTGATGGGAAACCGTTACTAACCAATAAACGTTTGGAAACGATGGGAGGAGGAGCAATTTAAACGGATTTGAGTCTTCTTTAATTTAATTACAAGCTGGTATCCCACTTACCCCTTCGTAGCTTCCCAATTTTCCCATACAGAAAACATGGACACATCAATTTGGGAACATTCGCGTAATCCAATCTTTGAGCACTTTTGTATGCACCGACTTCGTCTTTTTGTCAGAAAGGAAAAGGAAGAAATGTTTTTTTTTCTCTCTTAGTAATTAAAGAATTATTTACAATATTTGGTTTGATGGAGGATCGCGGACCTAAATGTATATGTCGGGTGGACTTGTTGCCTTTTTTTTACCCTTGTGTTTAGCTTTTTTTTATTAAAACGTTAGTTGCCTCACGAGAAATAGTTATAACAAAAAAAAAAATTTTCATTATTGACTGAATAGAAATTCTAGAAGAGGACAATGCTTAAGTTTATATATAATATTATATATATATATTATAATAATATATTTAATATGATATTATATATATATATATATAATATATTACTAATTATTTATATATATAATATATATAGTATATATGAATATATATATATATATATATATTATTTATAAATAAATACATATATATATTTCTATGGAATTACTCTAGATACTTACTGTAAGTTATGGACGCAACATATGAAACAGAGGGAGTTCGTTATTAATTACAAAGCCAAATGCCCTTTTTTGTTTTTTTTTGGGGGGAGGGGGGGGGGAGCGGGGGGATTGGGTGGGGGATGGGTGGGGGGGTTCCGGGTATGGGCCGGTTTAAATTAGGATGAGTTAGATTTTCCAAAGCAGATCCTTAAAAATCGATCAAAGGGAAAAAATAATGGCTTAGGGCCTTATTCAATGTATGGGCAAAGACTATGTAGGACAACATGGGGTACAATTAATTAATTATATTTGCATGAAAATAAGAAAAATTGATCAAAAGAAATGGAAATTACTGTGGGCAGGGAATAAGAGTCCTGCTTAAGTGACTGATCATATACAAAATTAAATTAAATTGGTAGCCTCGATGTGATGTTTCTTTTTTTAACAGAATGGAGCTTTGCAGGGGGTTGAGGGTAAGAATGGACAGGCAAAAAAGGGAAGGACGGGAAGTCCCTCATAAATAAAGTCTGTATTTGCGCTTTCCGAGGCGTTTGGGCGTTCTGCCACGTTCTGAGGGAACAACTGCCGGTCTGTGGCCCTTATATGACCTGGGGAAGCATCTTCAGTGGCGTGGTTCAGTTTTGGTCTTGGGCCTGTCATCTCGGTGGGGGACGCCAAAGTTCGGATTCTCGGGCAGTTCGCATCGAGGATTCAGAGATAGTTGGAATTTTCTGGGTGAGATAGAAAGGTTCACTCTCGACCATGTGGTTCGGAAGGTCCACGTTAAAAAAACGTTGGTCTTTCATTTGCTGTGTCACCACTGGTTCCATTGCCAACGTAAAAAAAAACACCACACAAAATTAAAACAACTTAACTTCGTGGCGGGGGAGGGGGGGGGGGGGGATTTGATGGTGGGTTGGGAGTCGGACCAGGTCACGTTGGTTGGTGAGGTCCATCTTGCCAAAGCATGGCGGGCTGACTTGTAGGCCAGGGGCTTTTTTCTCCCTTATTCCCGTCCTCTACCAAGTTGGTAAGCCTCGGCGGCAGACTATCATCTTTCACAACGAATTGTGACTGTGGAACCAAGAAAAAAAATGATTTCGGCAGATGTTGACCAGAGGAAGGTTTCTTTTCATGGGCTATAACCTAAAGAGATAGAAAATGAGTTTGTGGATGGTAGGCAAAGCTAACTTAAAACCCGCCTTGCGAGGTATTTAAAATGAGTTAAACTGAGGTTTAGTATTATCTCTTATAAGGCGTTAAAAATTGTTTAAGGGCTCGTGAGGCTGCTTGAAACGAGTTCCCTTCGTAGGACCAAAATAAAATAAAAATACAGAAATATATAGTCAAATATAAGAGATCAGTATAATGATATATTATAGTAGTAGGTTTATGAGTAATTATAGTAGTAGTATCATAGTATGACGTAATGATGAGGTGGCGGGGGGTCGGTGGTGGTGGGTGTTTGGTTGGTGTGTGTGATGATGATGGTTGATGGTAGTGTGTAGTGCGTGGCGTGTTGTGTAACGCACTAGCAAGTGTTGAAGAGTAAGTAAGGAATGTAGCAGTATATATTAAAAAATAAAAAAGATATGACATAGAGGCGTGGAGTGATAAATTGTACCGTAGACAGGTGCTGGAGTGTAGGGGTCGTGCTGTCGTAAATGAGATAGAAGAATCGGGAATAGTTACAGGTATCTGATTGATAATCGAGTGTAGTATACAGAATACAATGAGTAGGTAAAGGTATCGATTATAATAATCATCGAGTTCTCATGTATAGTTAATGTGAAGGTTCATTATAAAAATCAGACACTGAGGAGAAAGAGAGGAAGAAAAATAGAGGGATTATTAATATTAGGTCCAAGAATAAGATTGTTGCTGGTAGTGTTAGTAGTTGTATCCTAATTCGCTCTTGTTACCATGAATCAAAAATATGGAAATGTTATTCCATATATATAAAAAACAAAAACTACAAAACTTGATTAATTTAAAAAACCCAGTGACCCAAGAAGTGGTCACAATCGAGGGATTGGCTTTCAAGGAATGTTTGCTCCGCACACACGACCAGATCCTATAAGGCGAATAAGTTCATCGCTTAAGCCATGGACCGGGTATGCTGAAATGACAAAAGTGTAGGACTAGAGTCAAGACTGGAGAGGCCAGGAAAGCCTGGGGTCACCTGACATCAAAGGTTCATTTCAGTTGTTTTGAAACATTAGTCCAAGGCTTCCTGCTTGAGACCAAACCTAACGGACCTACAATTCAAACGGCCTACGTGATTTGTATCTATGTCATCTGTGGTGATGTTCGTATGTTCGAGCTACTGGTCTGCTTTTTTTTTATGATTTGTCAACCGAGATTGTAGGTCAGAGTTGAAAATTAGCCATCATTCAATTGGCAGAAGGAAGCGATCAAAGCCATCGTCATTAGAAGAAACTGTACATCTTTATCTAAGCTCCATCATGTGAAGAATTTGAATTAGCCCATCATCATTGGCAAGACCTGTACAAAAATTCCTTTCCTTGAATCTTCATCATGTAAAGCTCAGAGAACAGACAACTATTTTTTGTATTCATTGGTTTTCTACTAGAACCTCACATCAGAAAGAGAGCGAATGAAGTTATAACTATCATCATGAGTTTAAACACCATTCGCCGTCATAACCAAAGAAAGATAAAACCGACTTTACGTAAGGTTTATCATAAAACCCCAACCCCAACACTCCAATGGAGCATGGCAAATTCATAACCAACCGACTTAAGCGTAAGAATTAATCGCAAGTATAATTAAAAAACCCCCAACCCCCCCTTCACAGGGGCGTTCTTATTATACCAAGGCAACAGGCCTCCCTTACACGCACACCACCCAACAAACCACACACACACAACACACACACCCACACAACATCACACCTATATATATAATATATATATATATATATATTATATTATATATTATATATATAATATATATGGTGTGGGTGTGTGTGTGTGTGTGTGTGTGTGTCTGTGGTGTCATAAGTGTGTGTGTTTATTTTTTTTAAATTTAACAAAGTTTCGAGTCACTATTCACTTCCGCTCCAAAATAAGGTTTCCTAATACCTTCTCTATTCTCTCTCCTCTCGCTCCCTCTCTCTTCTCTCCTCTGAAGAGAAGAAATCACCTTTTGATGATCATGGAAGCTTACTCTCATGAAAGTCACAGTTTTCTTCTCTCTTTCTCTCTTCTCTCTCTCTCCTCTTTTTTCTACTCTCTTCGCTCTTCCAACGGCAATTGAGAATTTTACATTTCTGGGGCATTAGTGATGACGGGAGGCTGGAGGGCAATCACAGTAAGATGTGTTTGTGGGTAAGATTTGCCTTTTGGGTTTGTAAAGTTGAACGGTGTGGGGTACATTTGCTGAAGTGGGCACTGTGAAATTGGATTGACCCTATTTGGATTTGCGGAAATAAGGTACAAAGAGAGCGCCTGTGTGAATAAACCGTGATAGAAATTATATGTTCACTGGGATTAATGTTCTGGACATGTTATTATTTTGGGACGTCATGAAGTAGCTTAAATTTAAAGCACCAGTGGATCCAGGAGATAAGCGGAGGGGGACCTGGGCACCAATGCCCCTACCCCCTCACCCTGGAAAATGAAATTACAAAATAAATAATGATATCGAAGATTTAGATAATGATAAGTAGAAGACAAAAAATATAAAAAATGGGAAAAAATTAATAATAACCATTAATTGGGAGAGATATATATTGGATATAGATTAGTATATTTGAAATATATATAGAGAAGGATAGATGATAGATAATGTATATAGAGATGGTTATATGATATATATTAATAGGTATAGACTATTATATAATTATATATGGATATAGTATAGTATATAGGAATATATATGTATTTTATAGAATATTAGTAATATATAAGATAAATAATATAATAGACATGGAATTTAAATAGAGAGAGAGTATATATAATATTAAGATATAATAGTATTAGATATATATATTAAGATATATATAATATATGGTATATTTTATATATATAGATATAGATATATATTATTATAGATATATAATATATATATATATTGTATAATAATGTATATATAATTTATTAATATTTATAGATATATCATATAATATATATATATACTACCGATATATATTATAAGACATATATAGATTATATATATTACATATATATATATATAGTATACAGTATATATTATATTTATATATATATTATAGATATGATTATATATATATATATATATATATATTAGATGAATATGTAGATAATAGATAATTATATATATGATATATATTATATATATATATATGATACCTATATAATATATATAATATATATATAGAATAGATACTATATATATATATATATACATATGATATTGATATTATATATTAATTTTTTAATAGTATATAATAGTATATTATATTATATAGTATTTATTATATATATATACGTAATATAGTATATATATTATTAAAATGGAAAGATTTAGAGAGGGAGTGACCGACGGTAATAATATAATATAGAGATATATAGTATATATATTTTATATATATATACGTATATATAAATTATAATAGTATATAGTATAATATATATAATATATATATGAATATATATATAAATATTATTAATATATAATTATATATAATTAATATATATATATATAGTATATGGAACAATTGGTTGGCCTACGCCACGTAATTTTTGTTTTTTCTTGGGTTCCGCCTTATGTATTTAAAGTTGGAAAATAATTGTTGCGGATGGCACAAGAGTTATCAATGTAAACGGAAAACTGTATCGATGACCCCAAAAAGTTCACAAAAATAAAAAAAACTAGTGTAAAAATTAAGAATGGGAAGCGTTGCTCCCAAACAACCATTTGTTTTTGCAACGACAATGTAAACACAAAAAAAGTTTACTCTTCTGCCACAAGAAGAAACTATATATTTGCCATTGAACAAACCACGAACGATTAGAAAGAAAGCGAGACAGCGAGAGAGAGACACAGAGAGAAGGACACTTCTTCCCATTTAGTTTTAGTCAACCTTTTTTTGAGAATGCTTGCATAGAGTTTATTTTTGAAAACGACGCCCCCCCCCCCACCCCCCCCCCTTCCTCTCTCTCTCTCTCTCTCCCTTTGTTCCTATTATCACTTAAAATGCCCGTAGCTTTTACGATTACTCTCTCTCGCTCTCTCTCTCCTCTCTCTCTTCTCGCTCTCTCCCCTACCTAATACTCTCTTAAAAAACCCATAGATTTTACGACTATCTAATAAAAACTAAACCTTTTATCACATTTTATTGTAATTATCATGATCAAAAATATAGAAGGATGCATGAATATCAACCTATAGACTTTCTTTTGTGTAGGCCTATTGATCCTTTCCTGAACTGTGGGAAAATTGAGGTATTCATAATGCACTAAGCATGTCTGTTTTGATTAGATTTTAATAATAATGCATTTTCCTTTTATAGGTTTTAGGTTTTAACAAGTATACAAATCGTTTCCATTAGAGTGCTTGCATGGCATTCTGAGCCCGTTATGCTTTGAAAAGACTTACAATATACACCCTTCCACAAGACACTTGGTTACCAATTTTTATTAGGGTGGGATGGCGATCACAAGTGTGGGTTCAAGTCATAGGTTTCGTCTGCCTGTACCTACTGGCTTACCTTTGGACTGTTTTGATCTGGTAGAAAACAACTATAAAAGTGCGCGTAAATTACGGGCATATCCGAGCACCACCGTCGTGTCCTTTCTCCCTCGTGGGTGGAAAGGACTTAATGAAGTTATTCCACTCCCCTTGAGCTTAATATTTATTCTTCATGGTTCAGGGAAAACAAAGATAAATGTCTAGGATTTTCCCATAGTATATTTAAACATCAGTTGACTGGTTGGTGTATAACAACTGGCAGTGGGAGCACGGAATTTAAACTGAAAGAAAGGTCAAACAGTTAAATATTTCGTTAGTAGAAAAAACACTTTCCTAAAAAATTACGTTCCCAGTATTCGTTTCGAATAATTAATTAAAGAATAGCAACATCAAAAGATAAGTCCAATAGATTCCTTTCGAACCATAAATTAAGGAAAACATACAGCTAAAATTTTTTTTTTTAATAGATTCAAATAAATATACTCTAGCCCTTAAACGCCGAAAGCGGGGTATTTTAAAAATCGTCCCCATCCCAAATGCCGGTGGCGTTCGCGAATGTGAGCACCGAAGCGGAATTTAAATTTTTTTTTCTTTTTTTTAAATCACCACCACCGCTCAGTTTTTTAAAGATTAAAGTGTTCATTTTTGTCATTGCCTGAAGTTTTAGTAATGCAACCATCAGAAATTAAAAAAAAAATAATCATTATCATTATCATAAAATTAAATTGGGATTGGGATAGATGACAGCGTGAAAAAAAAATTTCATATATAAATTGTATTACAAATCGCGCTTGTGAGCACAAAACAGTTAAACGCTAACGAGTTTTTTTTTTTTTTTTTGGGTCTGTTTGTATTGTACACACAAATTGCGATCATTTTGGTATACAACACGTTTGTAAACCGATCAAGTTCAAGATTAAAAGAAAATGTTATCCACAAAATGATGCATGAATTCCGTAAACGCTCGGACATAAAAAAAATGGATGTTTTCAAAAATTCACCATAACAATCGAAAAATTATGTGTTAGAAGACTTTCCCGTTTGTTTGCAAAAAATAGAAGGTAATTGAGTGGAATAATTTTACTAGTTCTGTGAGTGTTTTTGTAAGCTTACAATTGCAGTTTTATGACCATATCGGTCGAGTTAAATTTGATTGCCCGATGGACGAGTTTCTATTTATCGTTATTTCATTGAAACGTAAAATTTCATTTCAAAACTGATCAAAAGCTACAAACCATGGGTTGTTTTTAGTTGTATTTCTAAATTAAAATTTCGCACATTTTTATTTTTAATCTAAAACTTTATGTAACGGTCTAATTAAAATGGTGTCAAACCATTACGACAATCGGCACCGAAAAAATTTATGATTTTTTTCGGAAGTTACCGCAGCGGACGTAAGGAAAAAGTTTATTTCATTAAAATTCACCATAAACTCGAAATATTTGTGTTAGAAAGCTTCAAATTTGTTGCAAAAGTAAAGGTAAATGATTGAATATTAATAGAATGTAATAGTTTTTAGCTTACAATTGCGTTATTTTTACCAGTTTCGGGTCGAGTCAAAGTTGGACCCGAAGGGTTGAAATTTTGCCATGCTTATCGTTGATTTATTATGAAAAATCACAAAATATTTCAAAACTGCCTAACAAAAGCTACAACCATGGTATTGTTTATTGTTGTATTCTACAAAATGGAATTGCGCAAACATGTTAATATATAACAAAACCGTTATGTAACGGCTAATTTAAAATGGTGCAAACATTACGACAATCGGGTACGAAAAAATTTATGGATTTTTTTTCGGAAAGAGTTTACGGCGCTGACGTAAGGAATTTTTTTTTTTTTTTCATAAATTCACCCATAAATCGAAATTATTGTGCTAGAGGACTTTCCAACTTGTTGCCATTAATAGAAAAATTAAATGATTGAATATTACTAGAATGTAACGAGGTTTTAGCTTAACAATTGCTGTTTTGAACCCATTTTTGGGTCGAGTCGAAGTTGGACCGGAAGGTTTGAAATTTTTGGCACTTATCGTTATTTATATAAAAAATATTTCAAAAATGGATAAAATCCTACCAACCAGGGTTGGGTTTTCTATTGGTTTGTTATTCCTACATGCAAATTGCCCAACATTTCTTTTATACATTAAAAACGAATTAAACGTTTGTAACCGACTAATTTAAAATGGTGCCAAACATTTACGACAATCTGGACCGAAAAAACAAAAAAAGTTCTTATATTTTTCCGAGAATTAAAAAAAAAAAAAACTTTTTTATTATCGGACCAATATATACGAGTACGTTCCAATCGACACCCCAACAGACAATTTATATCGACGTTTACAATACGTCCAATCCCCCCCCGGCGTTTAAAAGGGCTAGGCAGTTTCAGTTTCATAAGTGATTGTTTACGTCCCTAATATTTTTTAATGTCAACCCTCCCCCCAAAAAAATAACCCGACAAACTCCGGTCACCATAATACCGTTACCATTCACTCTTAGCGGAGTCTAGCCCTTATGGACCCTTATTGAAGCCAGTTCATTTGTTCAAACAATATTCCCAATTTCCTCATCCTGATATATCTGAATTCTTCCCTTCATATATTGCATAAATTCGTTTTTCCAAATTTTGATGTTTCTGATGATAATCAATTAGAATAAAACGGGCACTACGTAAGATTTGGAAAGTATAGGTGCCATCCAACCAAACTGGTCTACTGAAACATTTCGGATTGGCAGAGTGGCCAACCGAACCTCATACCAATCCCATGCATTTTCACCACCCTTCGGTGAAGCTAAACTGTATTTTTTTTAACGGAAGCTCTAATATTATAAATATCTAATTATTATCATATTCTTGATTTGATAACTTAAAATAAACATTCTTATTTTAACCGAATGATATTTAAACCGATGGATATTACTAAATGCCAAATTTACACCCACTTATGTTTTGAGTAAAAATAAAATTTTCAAACCTGACACAAAAACAAAAGGATTTTCTTGTAGTTGCATCAATAATGTTTGTCAGTTGTTTTAATTTCATTAAGTAATCTGTTAAAGACGATCCTTATCATTTTATAAATGTCTCAAAACCTACCAAAAGTTGTATATAACCGGTTTCGTTTCTTTCAGTATGTTTTGTTTATGGGCTTTACCCAAAAATTCAATAAAGATGGAAAGTTCTTGTAAGGTCCTATTAATGGCAGGCGTATAATAGCCCTTCTTTTCGATTTCGTCAAAAATCTGGTTTTCCTCTCCTTAACGAGTATACTTATAGTCATTTTATTTTAAAGAATGGGTTATGAATTTCAAAACCAAAATCATGTCATGATGTGCCCTTTATATGTCAAGCTTTGATGTTGAGTCTTTTATTTTACGAATGTTCCGCCTTAAACGAGACTATAGAGATTATCTTAAACAAGGTTTTCCAAGATGGCAATTTCATGGTTTCACTAGGTCTGCATTTTAAACAACTTCTAGAACTATTTGTGCAAGATTTCTATGTTTAGTTTTTTTAATCCCCAAAAATGTTTACTCTCAGGTAGATTGGTTGTTTCTATGGGGTTCTCCATTCAGGTACCTTTATTTGGAATATTTTTTGTCTTTTTTTTTTTAGAAAACCATTTTTTTTTTAGATTGTTGGTCCGTAGTCTTTTTAAACCATTGTTTTAAAAGAAGGTATGCCAGACGATACCTTTGTTTCCTTGTTTTAAGTTATCAAGTGGCAGGCCACTCAATTTTTTAGGATTTTTTTTGTTTTTTTTTTTTTTTTTTCTTAATCAGCAACTCCGGAAACATTAATTTTACTATGGAAATTGGGAGGGAAAGATAAGTTGTTTTGCCGTTTTTAGATGTTTTAATCACGAGAGTAATTCTGTTTTTACTACTTGCCGTTTACAGAAAGAAAACTTATTTACAGGTCTTTGCAAACTAATTTCTACTTTAGTCGTATAAGGGTTCTTAGATACTCGTCCCAGTTGGTTGGGCAATACTTCATAAGGAGATTGAATTTTTAACTACTTTCTTTCAACAAAATTCAATTTCCCAAGGATCTAGTTTTGAGAAATCGTAAACAAACTTTTAACTAATTCATTTTCATCCTGGCCACACCTTGTTTTTAATGTTCCGAAAAAACTTATGTATTGCCCCCTTTCAATCCCCTTATTATTTTTAACTTTTTCCAACTCCAATTTCACATAAAAACTGAAAACAAATTATTGAAACTGAAATACCGTGCATTACAAATAAAATTGGATATCAAAATAACTTCCAGTAAAATTGGCTCCGTTGTTTTGGCTTCAAGGACCGTCTGCAGCCCTTCATGTAGATCCGGAAGAATGTGGTCTATAAGTTTACATGCCCAGATGTTCCCCTTATGGTACTTATATTTGGTATTCAACGAAAAGGATGCTTGCAGATGTTGTTTATTGCAGTCACTTAGGGTTTAGTTTTTAGAATTGGGCAAAGATTGAGCAAGACCAGAACATTTCGAATATTAAAAATCATTGCAATCAATTCTAAAAATGAGGTCTAGAAGCAGCCATTTAGAATATTATGGGTATTCTAAGGAATGCAGATTGATCCTGACTACATTAGAGTCCATTATATATTAAAAGACTCGTTCCCATCGTTTTAAACGTGGTTGCTATTATGCTCCAAACTAGATATGGCATAGTCGTCCTTTGAGGAGGTTTGTTCCTTCCTTTTTGGTCATTGCTATTCTTTCTTCCGTTGTTACCAGAAGGTTGGGTGTAACAGCAGTTGTTTTTACTTTACTTCTTTATTTATTTTGGTCTCTTAATGTGTGTTTTTTTTTTAATTGT
>NC_061098.1:35604666-35619666 GCF_015104395.2 Macrobrachium nipponense | reverse complement strand
CTAGCATAAGTACTAAGGCAGTGGACACGTTGGAAACGTTACACACTACTTGCTCTTAGCATAAAATATTACAACTCACTCAAGGGGCATGAAACGACTGGGAGCTTATACACAAAGGACCATTAGGTTACTTGAATTAACTAGGGGGGGGATGTTTGATAGCATCACAAGGAAATTAATCACAGCATTGAATCAAATTGGAAGTGAGAAGATGAACAAAGAAGGGGGAAAACTCGCCTTGGAAGAATGGAAATGAAATACAGACTAGAGGCAAAAACGATTCACTGACTGCACTAAATTTATATCTCACAGTACTTGGAAATCCTGAGTCTGGTAGTATTCTCATTCTGCTGATATTTCTGTGCACTATGGAGGAACAAGAACACTCGTGGGATCCCCCAGAGGAGGCAGGGGAGCAAAAGGGGTAAAGTGGAGTCTGCAGGGCTTGAGAAAGTTCTCAGCTTTTCTGAGCTCCTGGGAACATCGGAGCTTTCTGAGAGTGTCTGAGACAGAGCTGCAGCAGGCCGTTCTTTTAAAACATGCCTGGTTAGTCCACTCCCTCATGCAGGGCCCCCTATGGAGAGTAATCCAGAGCAGCCAATGGGAGCAGAGGGGTTTAGAGAGAATGGAGGCTTCCAGTTCACAGGGGCAAATTACATATATAAAGAATGAATGAATTTTGGGTTATAAAGAGGTCTTAAATTTTCCGTTCTCAAAACCTGGTATCCTGGTGTATATATATATATATGGATATATATATATATCATATAATAGAGATATATATAATATATATATATATATAGTATATGTGTATATATGATATATATATATGTATATATGTATATATATATATATATATATATATATATATAGATATATATATATATATATATATATATATATATATATATATATATATACAATGTAAAGTACAATAAAACATCACAGTTTTAAAAAACACAAATAAGGACCAACCGTTGAGTGTGAAGACAGAGGAAGGACTAACAAAAAACGTAAGCAGTTCACGAGAGGTAAAGAGGTGTAGACGTGGCATGGGTGTTCAGATGAGGGGACCAGTTTTTTAATAAACAAAGATTCATTAATTGTTAAAACCTGTGATTGGAAGCTCTGCCCAAAACCTGAAAGTCCTTGTACTGGATCGAATACCTACATTTATCGGTATGATAAAAAACTGGTCCCCTCACTGAACACCCATGCCACGTCTACACCTCTTTACCTCTCGTGAACTGCTTACGTTTTTTGTTAGTCCTTCCTCTGTCTTCACACTCAACGGTTGGTCCTTATTTGTGTTTTTAACTGTGATTGTTTTTATTGTACTTTACATTGTGTATTTTAATATTTTAGCTTAATTTTATTGTACTAATTAAACTATTATATATATGGATCTTAATATATATAGAGATACAAAAAAAATATATATTATATATATATATATTATAGTATATTTATATATATTTTATAATTTAACAATAACAATAAAATAACAATACAATAACGAATAAGCAATAACAACTAACAATAACAATAACAATAACATAAGAATAATAAGAATAATAATAATAATAATAATAACTAATAATAAATAATGATAACTAATAATAACCATCTGATGTTCATGAACGACATCAAGCTGTATGGTAAGAGCATCAAGGAAATAGATACCCTATTCCAGACTCCAGACTGTAAGGATTGTATCTGGGGACATCAGGATGGAGTTTGGAATAGAAAAATGCACCTTAGTCAACATACAAAAAGGCAAAGTAACGAGAACTGAAGGGATAAAGCTACCAGATGGGAGCAACATCAAACACATAGATGAGACAGGATACAAATACCTGGGAATAATGGAAGGAGGGATATACCAGAGATGAGGCCACGATCAGGAAAGAATATATGCAGAGACTCAAGGCGATACTCAAGTAAAAAACTCAACGCCGGAAATATGATAAAAAGCCATAACACATGGGCAGTGCCAGTAATCAGATACAGCGCAGAAATAGTGGAATGGACGAAGGCAGAACTCCGCAGCATAGATCAGAAAAACCAGGAAACATATGACAACACCAAAGCACTACACCCAAGAGCAAATACGGACAGACTATACATAACACGAAAGGAAGGAGGGAGAGGACTACTAAGTATAGAGGACTGCGTCAACATCGAAAACAGAGCACTGGGGCAATATCTGAAAACCAGTGAAGACGAGTGGCTAAAGAGTGCATGGGAAGAAGGACTAATAAAAGTAGACGAAGACCCAGAAATACACAGAGACAGGAGAAAGACAGACAGAACAGAGGACTTTCACAACAAACCAATGCACGGACAATACATGAGACAGACTAAAGAACTAGCCAGCGATGACAATTGGGCAATGGCTACAGAGGGGAGAGTTAAAGAAGGAAACTGAAGGAATGATAACAGCGGCACAAGTATCAGGCCCCTAAGAACCAGATATGTTTCAAAGAACGATAGAAGGAAATAAAATCTCTCCCATATGTAGGAAGTGCAATACGAAACTGGAAACCATAAACCACATAGCAAGTGAATGCCCGGCACTTGCACAGAACCAGTACAAAAAGAGGCATGATTCTGTGGCAAAAGCCCTCCACTGGAGCCCTGTGCAAGAAACATCAGCTACCTTGCAGTATAAGTGGTACGAGCACCAACCTGAAGAGTGATAGAAAACGATCAGGCAAAGATCCTCTGGGACTATGGTATCAGAACGGATAGGGTGATACGTGCAAACAGACCAGACGTGACGTTGATTGACAAAGTCAAGAAGAAAGTATCACTCATTGATGTCGCAATACCATGGTACACCAGAGTTGAAGAGAAAGAGAGGGAAAAAATGGATAAGTATCAAGATCTGAAAATAGAAATAAAAAGGATATGGGATATGCCAGTTGAAATCGTACCCATAATCATAGGAGCACTAGGCACGATCCCAAGATCCCTGAAAAGGAATCTAGAAAACTAGAGGCTGAAGTAGCTCCAGGACTCATGCAGAAGATGTTATTCTATAAACGGCACACATAGTAAGAAAAGTGATGGACTCCTAAGGAGGCAGGATGCAACCCGGAACCCCACACTATAAATACCACCCAGTCGAATTGGAGGACTGTGATAGAGCACAAAAAAAAAAAAAAAAAAAAAAAAAAATAATAATAATAATAATAACCAATGCAAAAAGAGGCATAATTCAGTGGCAAAAGCCCTCCACTGGACCCTGTTGCAAGAACACCAGCTACCTTGCTGTAATAAGTGGCACGAACACCTACCTGAAGGAGTGATAGAAAATGATCAGGCAAAGATCCTCTGGGACTATGGTATCAGAACAGATAGTGTGATACTCCAAATACACCAGACGTGACGTTGATTGACAAATTCAAGAAGAATGTATCACTCATTGATGACGCAATACCATAGGACACTAGAACTGAAGAGAACGAAAGGGATGAATGGATAAGTATCAAGACCTGAAAATAGAAATAAGAAGGATATGAGACATGTCAGTGGAAACTCTACCCATAATCATAGGAACACAAGGCACGATCCCAAGATCCCTGAAAAGGAACCTGGAAAACCTAGAGGCTGAAGTAGCTCCAGGAGTCATGCAGAGCGTGCTCCTAGAAACAGCGCACACTGTAAAGTCGAATCGGAGGACTGTGTTAGAAAAAGAATAATGAATCACCTTTAAACACTGAAAGTTATCTAAATGGGAAATCTAATACTTTGATTATTATTTAATTTTTCATGGGATTTTCTTTGCGTATATTTGTCCTTTTCAGGTGATCATAACTAATTAATTAGATCTACATAAAAGCACAGTAATATTCATTTTGATAACCTTGAAAATATTTAGACAATCGTATGTCAAGATTACAACTACCCATATGCTTAAATCCGAATTTGAACATTTCTGTACTGGTCTAAATCCCCTGAACGGTAACGTAAGGTTAAAATCTCGCATTTCAAACCCTCGTATGGTCTCCCAGAACTGTGCGATTTAAACCCTTGACTCTCCTAATGAGGCTGATTAGCGTTGGTGTTTAATTACGCGTGAATGATATTGAGTTGATTGGTCGTCTCCTTCTCCCGCCTCCACGTTAAGAGTGTGGAGGAGGTGGAGGGAAGGAGAAGAGGAAGACGAAGGCCAAAGTTCAGATGAAAGGATGAAAAAGCAAATGATGACATGCGGGAGAAAGGTTCAGGAAGTCATGTTGAAATGGAACCAGGAAGGTGGAGAAGGTTTATAAGATATAATGACCCCATTAAGAAATGGGCAAAACTGAAGAAGAAGAAGAAGAGTTTAAGCTGATTAGGGGAAACATTGCGTAATATTCCGTTAGATAGAAAGAGTCTTGTACAGGAGTTCAATGTCAAAACATATTCGCTTTGAAGTTATGTGAATGAGGTTTTTAATTGAGAGATAATTGAATACGAGTTTTAGTTGGATTTTACAAATGACAGCTTTGACATCAGACAATTTGCGCTGATTTTAGGCCATACGATTATTTTAGAAGCTGGAAATGAGATGCATTTGGCATGTTTGCATGTATGTATGTATGTATGTTCATTCGTTTATCTTATCTATTCCTTTCAACGTCTTCGCTCGGTACTTTTAATGACTATACAGAATACAAATCAGAAATGTTTGAACAAATTCAAAATCAGTTCAAGAATAATCGCAAGCCCTTCAGTGTAAAATAAAATAAAAAATAATCCTTTTCAAATACGAAACCCTGCCTTTGACGCCGCGTTACCTTTGCACGTTCCAATCAACGTCTGTAGATTATCAAGCAGAAGGCTTTCTTGGAGAGAGAGAGAGAGAGAGAGAGAGAGAGAGAGAGAGAGAGAGAGAGAGACAGGGAGGAGGGTTGGGAGCGCTAATGATTCCCCTAAAGGTCTGTATTTTTGCATGCCCCCAGATCTGACTAATGAGATGTTCCCGATTCCTTATTCCGTCCTTTGAAGAGTTCGAGTAAACTACTGCGGCTCCGACGGGCGTGAAATCTCTTCTTTCTTTCTTGAGATGGAAAGACGATATCTGGTCCCGGGATACCCGACATTCTCTCCATGTTTATGCTTTTTTATTTTTGAGGTTTGGATGTGTGGTTTTGTTAGCAATGATTTGTGAAAGAAGTGATTAAATTCGTAAGTTTTTGTATACGTTCACAAATAGTGTGCATGCAGTTGTCCGTTATAATCCATATAGAAGCAGGGTATACACAAACACTGTATATATATTATAATATATAATATAATAATAATATATATATAGATTATATATATATATATATATATATATATATAGATGATATATTATATATATATATATATATATATATATATATATATATATATACATGTATGTATATATATATATATATATATATATATATATATATTATATATATATATATATATATATATAGTATATAAGTATGTATATATATATATATATATATATATATATATATATATATATATATATATATATATATATATATATATATATATATATATTATATATATATATATATATATATATATATATATATATATATATATATATATATATATATATATATAGATATATATATATATATATATATATATATATATATATATATATATATATAGTATACTAGAAGACCAATCTTGTACTCTCTCTCCCTCTCACTATCTCCCTTTCCTGTTAAGATCGTTGCTTTACTTACATTGTCCAGCATCACCAACTCCCCCCACATTATGGTTAGCCCCGCCCTCTTGAGTGCTCCCCAAGACGCATGAGGCACCAACCAACGCATGGAAACGAGAGGAAGCTCGTTTTGTTTTTCTCATAGATGCTTATCAGCATCATCCGTTACAACGGCAGCACAGGCAAATTATTCCTCGTCACTGCTCATCGGGCTCTCAGGAAGATACTGCTGCCGGTCGCAGCAATCACGTAGTGTAGAAACAAGATGCGCCCTGTAGCATGAAGCGTCGCCAAGGTGGGCGAGCATATGCTGGAAGAGGTGACTCATGTGCCACCGCAAGCGTCATAGTGTAAACTGGCCTTTACACTTTACACCACAGTAATCTTTTTCAGATGGTAAGTTATATGTATTCCAAGTTTGGTTGAAATTGCTTAATGCATTTCAAAGTGTATGTGGCACATATATACTTAAATACATATCATATATATATATCTATATATAGTATATATATATATATATAGATATATATATATATATATATATATATATATATATATATATATATATATATATATAATATATATATATATATATATATTTATATATATATATATATATATAATATATATATATATATATATATATATATATATATATATATATATAGATATATATATGCATAAAGCCAAAATGTTTTTAATATCCAATACGCTGTACCTCGGAATTAATATATTTTTCTTTTTGTATGTTATTATATATGAAAATATATTAATTCCGAGGTAGAGTGATTTGAATATTAAAGGACATTTGTAGCTCGGAGTATGCATATTAATCATGGTGGTGCCATAAAAATTCATAATATGGCTACGCGCGTGAAACGTTCGACTTTGTTAACATGGCAGAGTGGGTTGGATATCGATTCTAATTACAAATACCTGAGTTCGACAGTGATTTGTAAGGTTGGAATCGGGATCAATTTATACCTTACTACTTGGCCGAGTCGATAACATCACTGAAGTCCTGATTCTCTTCTGTAGTTTGATGCATAGATATGAATCACGGTGATGTGATAGAAATTAGATATATATATATATAATAGATAATATATATAATACATAAAAAAAACAAATTTTTTTAAAAATTTATTTATTTTAAATTTTTTTAAAATATATATAGATATATATATATATATATATATATATATCATTCAAGCTGCAAATGTCCTTTAATATCTAAATTCACTTTACCTCCCAAATGATATATTTTCATATATGTTACCGAAGGGGAATTTTTTAGTTGATAACAATTTCGTCCCCCCATGGGATCGAACCACCGTCCAAGTGGACGGGGACGAAATCAGGGCAGTCAGTGACGCTATCCAATCAGCCAACAGAGACGCTATAAGTTCATATCGATTCTGACCTTACAAATCACCCTCGACCTCGGTGCTTTCGTAATTAGAATCGATATGGAACCCCGTCTACCATGTTAGCCAATTCGAGCGTTTGGCAGCACGTAGCCTTTTGTTATGAATAATTATCACATCGAACCGTGATCCATTTATATATCAATTCAAGCTACAAATGTCCTTTAATATCTAAATTCACTTTACCTCCCAAATGATATATTTTCATATATGTACCGAAGGGAATTTTTTAGTTGATAACAATTTCGCCCCCCATGGGATCGAACCACCGTCCAAGTGGACGGGGACGAAATCAGGACAGTCAGTGACGCTATCCAATCAGCCAACAGAGACGCTATAAGTTCATATCCAGGTCGAGGTGGATTTGTAAGGTCAGAATCAATATGAACTTATAGCGTCTCTTGTTGGCTGATTGGTATAGCGTCAATGACTGTCCTGATTTCGTCCCCGTCCACTTTGGACGGTGGTTCGATCCCATGGGGGACGAAATTGTTATCAACTAAAAAATTCCCCTTCGGTACATATATGAAAATATATCATTTGGGAGGTAAAGTGAATTTAGATATTAAAGGACATTTGTAGCTTGAATTGATATATAAATGGATCATGGTTCGATGTGATAATTATTCATAACAAAAGGCTACGTGCTGTCAAACGCTCTAATTGGCTAACATGGTAGACGGGGTTCCATATCGATTCTTATTACGAAAGCACCGAGGTCGAGGGTGATTTGTAAGGTCAGAATCGATATGAACTTATAGCGTCTCTAATGGAATGATTGGATAGCGTCACTGACTGTCCTGATTTCGTCCCCGTCCACTTGGACGGTGGTTCGATCCCATGGGGGGACGAAATTGTTATCAAACTAAAAAAATTTCACCCTTCGGTACATATATGAAAATATATCATTTGGTTTGGGAGGTAAAACGTTGAATTTAGATATTAAATGGACATTTGTAGCTTGATTGATATATAAATGGATCACGGTTTCGATGTGATTAATTAATCATAACAAAAGGCTACGTGCTGTCAAACGCTCGAATTGCTAACATGGTAGACGGGTTCCATATCGATTCTAATTACGAAGCACCGAGGTCGAGGGTGATTTGTAAGGTCAGAATCGATATGAACTTATAGCGTCTCTTGTTGGCTGCATTGGATAGCGTCACTGACTGTCCTGATTTCGTCCCCGTCCACTTGGACGGTGGTTCGATCCCATGGGGGGCACGAAATTGTTATCAACTAAAAAATTCCCCTTCGGTAACATATATGAAATATATCATTTGGGAGGTAAAGTGAATTTAGATATTAAAGGACATTTGTAGCTTGAATTGATATATAAATGGATCACGGTTCGATGTGATAATTATTCATAACAAAAGGCTACGTCTGCCAAACGCTCGAATTGGCTAACATGGTAGCGGGGTTCCATATCGATTCTAATTACGAAAGCACCGAGGTCGAGGGTGATTTGTAAGGTCAGAATCGATATGAACTTATAGCGTCTCTGTTGGCTGATTGGATAGCGTCACTGACTGTTCTGATTTCGTCCCCGTCCACTTGGACGGTGGTTCGATCCCATGGGGGACGAATTGTTATCAACTAAAAAATTCCCCCTTCGGTTCATATATGAATATATATCATTTGGGAGGTAAAGTGAATTTAGATATTAAAGGACAATTGTAGCTTGAATTGATATATAAATGGATCACGGTTTGATGTGATAATTATTCATAACAAAAGGCTACGTGCTGTCAAACGCTCGAATTGGCTAACATGGTAGACGGGGTTCCATATCGATTCTAATTACGAAAGCACCGAGGCGAGGGTGATTTGTAAGGTCAGAATCGATATGAACTTATAGCGTCTCTGTTGCTGTATTGGATAGCGTCACTGACTGCCCTATTTCGTCCCCGTCCACTTGGACGGTGGTTCGATCCCATGGGGGACGAAATTGTTATCAACTAAAAAATTCCCTTCGGTACATATATGAAAATATATCATTTGGGAGGTAAGTGAATTTAGATATTAAAGGACATTTGTAGCTTGAATTGATATATAAATGATCACGGTTCATGTGAAATTAATTATTATATATATATATATATATATATATATGTATATATATATATATATATATATATATATATATATATATGTATGTATATATATATATATATATATATATATATTATATATATATATATTATATTTAATATATTATATAATATTTAGATATATATATATAATATATATATATATATATACTATATATATATATATATATATATATGTTGGTACTGAATATAGGCTGTTACTCTGGGAGCCATTTTTCCTCTCTCTCTCATCTCTTCTCCTCTCTCTCCTCTCTCTCTCTCCTCTCTCTCATCCTCTCTCTCTCTCTCTCTCCTAACGATAACATAAGAGATTGTGCTCATCTTAAATGTATGTTAATTATCTTTCCGAAAACTTATACTTAAAGATAATTTTTTTTTTTTCCAAAATATTTTATGAGTCTGATCTAGTTACCTTAGGTAATTATGTGAGATTGGTTGGATTGGTTGAGAGAGAGAGAGAGAGAGAGAGAGAGAGAGAGAGAGAGTGTCGCCTCAGTGTCTTTATGCTATAAGGTCATTGCTCACAACTATATATTTTTTTTTTCTTTTGAGACTCTGTACCGAGTTGGAACATCGGTAACAGATGTATGTATGTTTGTATGTGTGTGTGTATGTATGTATATATGTATGTGGTCAAACAAGTAACCTTGTTTTTCGTTGAATACTTGAAACTAAAGACTGACAAAAACAATCCTTCGTACCAACAGAAGCGGAAAAGACAGACGTAGAGAATCTTAAGCAAAATAATAGCGACTCATTCCCAACACAAAGCGATGTTACAACAAGAGAAGGAAAGGATGAGATTGTCACAAAGGCCATTATTTAATAGAATTGGTCCTCGGGTGTTAAACTGAGTGTGAGAGAATTATCTTTTGGGTTTACTTAACCTTTGCCTCCAGTTGGCCTGCAGCTGTGGCAAACGGCAATTAAAGATATTGCTGTATGCTGGTACTGAATATAGGCTGTTATTCTGGGAGCTATTCTCTCTCTCTCTCTCTCTCTCTCTCTCTCTCTCTCTCTCTCCTAACGATAACATAAGAGATTGTGCTCATCTTAAATGTATGTAATTATCTTTCCGAAAACTTGTTTTACTTAGAGGCAATTTTTTTTCCAAAATATTTTTCAGATCTATTGTTTAAAGGAATCTGTGCTTATCTTCACATGTATGTGTTTAACGTGCGTGTATGTGTGTGTGTGTTTGTATGTGTAGTCCATATTGCATTTAGAAGAATACAAGTCCCATCTGTTGTTGAAGGTTTACGTTTAGAATTCATCTGAATAATTCATAGGCGTGTGTCTATCATTTTATTTTTATTTTCAGTGTGCCCCATTTTAACATTAATGTTTATTTGGGATTCGAATGTTTCTGTTTTTGTAACTTCAGATTATTATATAGTAAAATCTCTGATGCTAATACAGCTGTAAGTTCACCTATGCTAACAAAGGATAAAAGAACCATGTCCTTCCACCGTCTTCAGACAGTGGCGTTGATATATGGCTTCTTATATCTCGGAAGAGGCAGCGAGAGCGTTTGTTTTGAAAGTCATTCTGTTGTCTTCTGCTTTCCACTTCAGTCGAACGTTGGCAGTTGCTAAGAACTCAACTCTTGACAAGGACGCATCAGGTGAGGTACTGTGGCCTCACACACATTATATATATATATATATATATAATATATATATATATATATATATATATATATATATATATATAATATATATATATATATATATATATATATATATATAATGTGGGTGAGTTTCTGAGTCAGTATCTGTGCGCATGAAATGGCCGTGTAGAATTCCCCCAAGACAAGTTTTTCTTTCGGGTTACAAACTTGTAATCACAGATGGGGCTTCTAACGCATTGTCAAGCCGGCTTCTTTGTTGACAGAACTCTCTCTCTGACCTTCACTTAGTCCAAGGTCAAGTTGCCATTGCAACTTGATATCAGAGAATGTAAGGTCAGGATATTTCTTGGGGGTTCATTATCTTTATGATACTCACCGTCTTTTTTTTGTTTTATGTTTTTACGGTCATCCTTGACGGGCTTGAACTAAAAACACGCTTCCTGCGGGTGACTATCAAGGAAAGATCCTAAATCATCTTCTGCGTTTTCTCCGTTGCCGTTGGAGGCGCAAATATTGGAGACCCTAACTTCTTTGTTGACCCATTCTTTGTAGGTGGAGGCTGAGAGAGAGATCAGGCACAGGTGTCATCCCTGGGTGCAGGAGCTGTGCAATGAAAGACGTAGGATCAGTCGCTCGTGATTCACTTGTCCCTGACCTTCCGTTTTTTGCCCCGAATAAGGCTGCGCTTTGAGTTGAAGCCGAAGGATCTCTATCTCGCCCCTCTGGGAAACATGAATCGTCGTCTCGCCGCGACTGATCGAACCGAACAGGCAATTCTAAACCATAACTCTTTGAGCGTAACCAAATGCAGGATAAGATTTATGTGTAGGATTGCCCATTTTGAAAAGAGGAAATTTCCAACTTCCGAAAAGGAACGAGTGCTCAAGTACAAATGATGGACGGCATAATGCGAACGCTTTTTTCGGGAAATGGCCGCCTACCGAGTGAGGTGTCCGCTATGTCGCCGCTCGGTCGTTTACCTATAAACGACCTTGATTCTATGCTCAGCGCTTTTAATGAAACAACCGAGAACTGGGAATGATTGACAGTGTAATCCACCCAGATGCAATAGGTAATCCTGGCTGATCTCAGTGAAATCCGGAATGGATTAGGAAGTTCTGTAATCAGCTGGATATGAGAATGAAGTCCTGAATAAGCTCCCGGATTCATTGTTGTTTTAGTCTCAGTCCATGATTCGACTTCAGTTGTTTTTCCGCCTCTGTTTACAAAATGTAAATTGTTGTTCTGCCTTGTGGAATAATATGTATGTATATACTATATATATATATATATATATATATATCTATATATATATATATATATATATATATATATATATATATGTAATGTGTATGTAAATAGTATATATATATATATATATATATATATATATATAAATATATATATATATATATATATATATATATATATATATATATATATATACATATTATATATATATATATATGTATATATATGTAATATATTATATGTATATATATGTATATATATATATATATATAGATATATATATATATATATATATATATATATATATATATATATAGTATATATATATATATAAATATGTGTGTGTGTGTGTGTGTTTTTCCGCAACCAGCTCTCTCCCTCTTCCGCCTCCAAATAAAACAAAACAGTGACCGAGGTGTTACTACACGTTACAACCAAGTAAAATTCGGCGCAATCGAGTTTTCTGTACAGCGAATAATCTCTCGGTATAATGGTGTATGAGCCGCGGTCCAAGGAACCTTAAGCACAGCCCGGTGGTGGCCTGTCCTATAGCGTTGTCAGACGGCATGGTTATGGCTAACTTTAACTTTAAATAAAATAAAAGCTACTGAGGCAGAAAAACTAAAACGGTCGTAAATAAGACGACATATCAAATGATAAAAGATGGAATTTCGTCGTCATTCCATTATCTCTGGAGTCACGAAGCAGAGAAGTCAACCTTCCAGGGACCCTGCAAAGCTTTGCAGAATTAACTAAATTGCGGGCACTGCATGCAATAGGGCGTGGCATCGCTGCCTGTCCACATGTCCTCATGGAGGAAGCATACACACACGAGAGCGCACACAAGAGAGCTTACAAATATGGGAAGCATACACAAGGCTTTGCAGTGATCACTCAGAACGAGTAAATAGCAAGACAAGACTCCACTTCGTGATGAGATCCTTTACATAACATTGACTGCAGTCACTGTATAACCTCAAGTATAATTCTTCTCAAGGATTAAACTTGCAAATTATTGTTTTAACTGCAAGTTCGTGAAATTAATACCAAGATACAAATATTTCTCTTTCAATTTTCCGCTGTTTGGAGGAGAAAGCGTTTTCTGATATCGCATGAACGAGGCGTAAACTTATCCAACACCATCAGCAATTGTACTGAAGAACATTTCAGAGATTTTTCGCTTCTCCTTCTGATACATTTTACCCTACTGAATTATCTCGAAATAAATGAGATTGTTTTCCTTACTAAGCGATAAATAAATGTATGAAAACTAAACCTGACGTGATTTTGTACATAAAAATTGGGTGCGGAAATATAATTTCTCTATAGAAATAAAATACAATCTAGAATCTAGGCCACAGCCTAGAGCTGTAATCTATGAGGTCAATTATTGCTGAGTGAAAACGTTTCTGAAGGTCGAAGTCTAACAGAAGGAAATCTCGAAGGAGTTGAAGCACTATGAGTCAGTTATTAGGAGAGAGTGGAAAAGGTGGATAGTTGTTTGTTTGTTTGTATGGTGTTTTCACATTGCATGGAACCATTGCTTATTCAACAACGGGTTCAACGGCTTTACTGATTTTCGAACCACGTCGAGAGGTGAACTTCTATCACCAGAAATTCACTTCTCTGACCCCTCGATGGAATGCCCGAGCATCGAACTCGCGGCCACCTAGGTGACAAGTAAAGGTGGATAGTAGAGAGAGAGTGTCAACGAAAGTACAGTAAATGAATAAGAGAGGTTGCAACTTGGGGCAGAAAGGGATGCTGCAAAGACCCTTAAATAATGCCTGCAGTGCACCACATGAGGAGCACTGACTGCATCCCATTCTAGAAAAACAATTTCCTATAAACAAGATCCTTTCGTAGACTCCAGTTTCAATCTCCCCAACCTGGTCAAAAAAAAAAAAAAAAAAGTAGAATCATTACGATCTTCTCCACCTGTCCACCTGTCTGGTTATGGAATGTAAATACAAGAGAGGAATTTAGTGCTAATGAAAACCTTTGTTGCCGTAAACATTCACTCAGGTAATCCTCCAACACCTTTCGCGGCTGCCTTTGGCACGATTTAGCGCCAAGTGGGAGTTTTTATATCTCGTCCGCCATCTTCGTTGGTCAAGTCTTCTGATACCTCGAACGTCCATCAATGAGTGTCTTTGTTTGTTTGTTTGCTTGTTTGTTTCTTGATAAGCAAATTCATGGTGTTTAATTCCAACCTTTATCGTATGTGAATGATACTTTCGTTTTAGTTTTTATTTGGTTTGATAATGTTTTTCCTAAACACACACGACACACACACACAGACACAAACACACACACACACACACACACACACACACACACACACACACACACACACATATATATATATATATATATAATATATATATATATATATATATATATATATATATATATATATATATATCTGTGAGTGTATGTATATGTATATACTATATGTATGCATGCAAAGAATGCTATTTGATTTTCCTTGAATAGAATCTTGTAAAATGCTGAGGAATAGCTAATACTTTCATACACAAAGCTTACCACTTTCCTCCTCCGAAATGACCAGACAAATTATATTGGTAATATGAATTACAAATTCGAGTCTTTTGTATCTTACTTAATACAGCAATCCCCAACCCTTCTCATTCCTCATTCTTCACTTCCCTCCCTATATAAACCTCATAACACGGAGTGTATTAGTCTCAATGCTAATTACTCCAAGATGCTGTTCTGTTGCAAGTAACGAAATAGACCTTTAATTAATCGCAGATTCCAGCACGTCCATCTTGTATCTCTCTCTCTCTCTCTCTCTCTCTCTCTCTCTCTCTCTCTCTCTCTCTCTCTCTC
>NC_061098.1:35534666-35599666 GCF_015104395.2 Macrobrachium nipponense | reverse complement strand
TCTGAAGATATGACTGACTGAAATATTATGATTAAATAGGTGAGCATTTATATATAATATTTCCAGTAGGGGGTTAGAAGCTATCTATTTGCACCTCCACGGGGTACAACTGTAGGCATTACTGAAGGTTCTTTGCAAGCGTCCCTTCTGTCCGTGATCGCAATCCTTTGCATTCCTTTTACTGTAAAATCTTTCTTCCGTCTCGCTGTCCTTCCTCTCCTAACAATGATTTCATAGTGCAATAGCGAAGGTTTCCTCCTGTTACACCTTTCAAACCTACCTACTCTCAATTTCCTTTCCATCCCTGAATGACCTCATAGGTCCCAGTGTTTGACCTTTGGCCTAAACTTTATATCTCATTCCATTCATACATAAGGCTTCTTCATGCCTTGGAAAAGTCGAGTGAGTTCAACTGATGAAAATGAATGTAATCTTGAATGACGGGTGAGTGAATGATGAAGAATTAATGCCGGTAAAGATGATAATTTGGATGGTACTTTATTATACACTTATTATTAATGATTTCGAATGATGGCCATTTCTATTTTGGATTGATAATATGGTAAATTAAGAAAATTATTTTTATCATAAATCCTTCAATATTGGCTGGTTTTACTTCTTTTTCCTTTTTTTGTAATAACAGAAGCCTCAATGATTTAATTTTACATCTGATGAATTTAACGCCATCAATTCATATCTCTGTATAGTTTCGTCTTCTCTCTCTCTCTCTCTCTCTCTCTCTCTCTCTCTCTCTCTCTCTCTCTCTCTCTCTCTCTCAAACTATCACAAAAGAAAAACTTGGTTCAAAGTCCTGGAGGAAATCAACCTCGTGAAAGGAGGTCGAGATAACCAGTAACCCCTTCTTGTATGGATTAATGTCAATGCCAACATGGGCGGAAATCTTAAGAAAAAAGGTCAACTTTATCCTCTAAAGAGACTCCTACGGTGCTTTTGTTGACGCCTCAAAATCACCCGAGGTCCTTTTGCAAACTTTGGCGGCCCTCTCAGGTTAACTTGTGGACTGGCGAAAGTTTTCGTATATGCGGAGTTTTCTCTCCCCAGATATCACCTGCAATGAGTGAAGGGAAAACATCCCAATGCAATTTAACAAAGTTCAAACAAACAAGACCTTCTTCACATGGCGTTTCTTCTCTTCTTGCCTTCTAGACAAAGTCGTTTTCATTTCACGAATGATAAAAAATATATCTATTGCCTTTTCGGGTAACTTGAGCAGCGAAATTGTTCTTTGTTCAAAAAATGCTTCTATTTTATGAATAATGAAAATATATCTGTTACATCATTAGGTAACTAACTGAGCTTTAAAAATATTCTTTCTTTCTAGTTTCAGATAAGGCGGCTGATTTCAAAATGATCTTTGTATATAATAAGATATAAAACTGAATAATACGTTTATTATTATTATTATTATTATTATTATTATTATTATTATTATTATCATTATCATTATTATTATTATATTATTATTATTATAAAATTGAAATATTTAGCAGGCAATGTACAATGCTTAAAATTTTTTTATTCTCTTTTGTATCGTACGCAAATAACAGGAACTTATGTCAAGGCTATTTCTGTAAAATACAAATACTTGGTAGACATGTAAAGACAACATGACAAATACTAAGCAGTAAAAAGAATCAAATAGAGAATATAGATCTTCCTGATCAGACCCCAGTTCCTTATTTACAGTCCACCAAGAGAACCTGCAGTGAGCGTTGGGTAGTGTTTATGCTCACATGAAATGATCACTCGACTTACCTGTCTTTAGTATCACGCGACCCGCCCAGGTGTTAGTGATTCTTGTTTATGAGGGTTGTAAGCCACCCACACCCACAACCCCTCTCCCCCGTCCCCCACATGTAACCAATACCTCTTCAGTCTTATGTTTTATTATATTGTATTCTGCAAGTCCCCGATAGACTTCAGCCGTCCGGCTGACTCGCGATCGACACAAAACTGCACGTACAAGTCTGGGTCATAAAGACGATAAATGCTCGTCCTACTTTTATTACTTCGTCGTCAGAAACACGGGAGTACATGTTATGCTCTCTCTCTCTCTCTCTCTCTCTCTCTCTCTCTCTCTCTCTCTCTCTCTCTCTCTCTCTTCATTTCCTGGGTTTGCCTTTGTGGGAAACGGGCATAATCCGCTTCACTGCTCTTATGATTTGCCATTGCCTCGTAAGCTGAGATTAGATTGCATTATCATTGTTAGGAGGGAAATGCATTGCATTTATACACTCCGAATAAGCAGATGTGTTAGTATATATGGTGATTCTAATTCCATGTGAGGTTATTTTGAACGTTCGTTTATTTAAACACCCGCTTGCCATGTTAGTTTCATTCATAAAAAATATACCGAGTCCTTTATTCTTACAAAAATTATAATTGCGCCTCTAGGTCTGAAGTGACGTCACATATGCTACTTCGTACCAATCTCAGCTATATATTTTTTGGGAACTAGAAAGAAGTTGAGGTTGCAATTGTATTACATCTTCATAATGTTCCACAGTACAGCGAGGCACATTTACTGCATATTGGTGCTAAAAAAGTCAGGGATCAACTTTTAATGTAAAGATCTCTGTTGAAATACAACTTATTAAAAAATTTACAAACAAGAGACCATCCGTCGATGGTAAGTCATACACCTGATGTTAGGAAAGCGAAACCTGCCACCACGATTTACTCTGTCTCTGTATTGATTTTATCACTGTTTATAAATATATGAGGGACTGCATACAATACCTACCTTCTGCACGGCATTTTCTGATGCTCTTATTAGATGTTTCTCAAAGGTAAGCTGTGAGTCAAAGCTTCAAACAGTCAAAGCTTCAAACTCATTCACCAGAGTCCTATCGTCCTGAAAGGGAGGATGGGGTGGGAAATCAGTATGAGATCTACTAATCAATATCATTTTCATTTTACTGGAGTTCAGCCTCTTACCTCAATGACGTACTATTCAAGCGTCATGTCCAGATTGGCCAAAGGTCATTTACATTTCTCATAAGTGGAGACTACTACATCCACATGTGTTGCATCATCGGCATACTGAACAATCTTGTTTTCCAGGTAAACAACCACATCACTTGTATACGCTAAAAATAACAGTGGACCAAGAACACTACCCTGTGGAACTCGTGACACAATAGATCTTGGCTCACTAAATCTAGATCCCTCCACAGCAACTCGCTGCTGCCAACCTGTAAAGGTGCGTCCACAATATCCGACGGACAAACTTTGTTTCCAATTAACAATTGTCTGTCGGTTTTTGCCTTGTGAGCAGAGTAAAACTATAGTCGATTCACTTAAGGTAGATTCTTGTGCCTACGAGATGTTTTGTTTGGCGTCCTCTGATTGGCTGGTTCTGGGAGGTAGGCCGCTCGCTCAGTGTCTCATTATTTTCATCGGTGGCTTAGAAAACTAGCAATATGTTATATTTCTTCAATTATCTCATGCTATGCACAAGATAGGAAAGTTTTGGTCTTACCATAGGATTCAGTATTAATTGTACAACTAAGTCATCTTTTCCTGAAATCAGTAAGATAAAACACAAAAGAATTACATAGAGTAAAAGTGAAGAGAGATACATTTAATTCTTTATATCTGTTTTTACTTATCATCGATCTTATCATTAATACAATGAAGATAAAATAAATCTTCTGTTTTCACACAATAAATTCACCCTGAATACGCTGGTGCTTTCAGATTTTAGATATGTGTGATATGTAAAGGGAAATTGAAGAATGTGTCTCATTATGTTGCATCCGCAAATGCTTCATGTGATCTGCAAGACATTGTTGCGTTTGTCGTCTCAGCGAGAGATTTGAGTTGCCAATTAGCGATATAAGATAGTTTCCAGTTGCGACAATATTTACCATGCAATATCATTACCTTTTCTGTAAATAAATACACAAAATCCACATTATGACTGACGAACATTTTTAATCCAATATCATATAGTATGTCTGGACATATCTGATAATGAAAAAAATAATAATAATCGATGGCCCATGCATCTGGTAGCATTAGCTCAGATCTAGGCGGGCCGCAGGAAATTTCATTCCAGCAAAGATGGTTGAACTCTGTGGGACAGATCTTCGCCAGGTCTTTTCAATTCCGCTTAGCTTTCAATCAGGTTGTTTCAGAATATTGTTACAATATCATTATGAATATATTTTCAAACCAAAGAGATATCAGAGACTTATTTGAGTGATGTGAAATAATAATCTCAGTGAAGCAATATACAACAAAGAATAAGAAGAATGACTTCCTTTCAGGCTGAGTCAAGTACGGATGCAATATGATAAGAGAGAATCTTCATTTTTTCTTCACATATTACGCACATCTAAAATCTGAAAGCACCAGCGTATTCAGGGTGGTTTTCTTTTATGGAAATAACAACTTTAAATTTCATCTTGATTTGCATGAATTATGTAAAATCCGATAATAAATAAAAACAGGTGTAGAGAATGGCATGTTGCTCTCTTCACTTTTTACTCGTAATTCCTTTGTGTTTTATCTTATTGATTTCAGTAAAAGGTTATTTAGTTGTATACAATTAATACCGAATCCTTTAGTATGACGAAAACTTTCCGATCTTTTGCAAAACGTGAGATAAATGAAGAAATGTAAACATATTGCTAGTTTTCTAAGTTGAAAACAAAAATATGACAGACTGAGCAAGCAGCCTACCTCCCGGTATCAGCCAATCAGAGGCAACGAAACAAACGTCTCGTAGGCACAAGAATCTACCTTAAGTGAATCGACTATAGTGATATACAACTTCATCTGGTAACAATGTTTGTTGCCAGATCTTACTCCCCTAGTTTCAACCGCTTCATGACGTCATCCTGCTTCGCCTATGATACGGTAACAATGTATGTCAGTCGGACATTGTTCGACCGTCTGGACACACCTTAAGGAAATTTTGAATTAGTCTTAAGATTTATACACTCACTCTAAGATTCTGAAGGTTTAAACAAAAGCCTTATGATTTATTTAATCGAAAGCAGCACTAAAATATATTTGAATTACTCTACACTCAAAACTATTACTAAGGTACCAAACTGTTTACTATAAGCATATTGACTGTTAACTAACAATCCTTTAGATTCCACATACTTGTTTAGTGGCTTAAAAATAAGTTTTTCTGTAGCTTTGGAGAGCACAGGGAGAGCAGAAATTGGCCTGTAGTTACTGCAGTCTGCAGATATGCCTTTCTTTGGAACAGGCTCTGTATTACTAAGCTCTCACAAATCCGTGAAGATATCACATTGACACAGGAATCTGCAGAATCTACTAATATTGGGGAAAAACACGCATATTTTATTTTAGGCAGATAGTATTAGGATCTTCGCCACCCCAGCTACCAAGATTATCAAACATTTTCTAACATCCTTAGAGCGAGATGCAAGAATTTTGTGAGAATAGGTTCAGGATGACAAGTATCATGGAGAGGGACATCCTCAGCTGATTGCTTAGCTACAAAAGCTTGATGAAGCAGTTCAGTCTTTTTCTAAGGCTAGTGACCACTCTGCCGTCATCTGTCAGTAGTGGTGGAATGGAAAACGAGCCTGACCCAACGATAGAAAATACGAAAGAGAGGTCCACCACAGATGAGGCTAAGTAATTCCTTCAAGTTTCCAATCTAAGGGATTTTCAAATTTCTCTCAGCTCTATGGTAAGTTCAATTCGTAGCACGGCAAGACTCAACAAAAATGGTGTATTTTCATGTGAAAGAGATTGTCTCCATTCGTTGAATTTGTTCCTTTCGTTATGGTAAGCTCGTCTGCATGTATCACCAAACCATCCCTAGCCATTTATCTAGGGACATACTTTACTAAAAAAAATAATAAACATCAACATTTAATTTAACGTCTTCTTGGGATCTGGATTTGATATAGCAACTGAAATATTAAATTTTCTGACAAGCTTCGATAATGTGATCCCAATTAGCTCTAGATTTCGGCTAGACCCTTTTTCCTAATGATAGTGTGAGGCATAATTAATCTGAATGACAGATTTGTCTATCTCAATGGCACAATGGTTGAAAGTGCCTATATACTCGCGAACCTTGGACCTAATGATAGCTGGAATATCAGTGAATAGTACTAGAAATACGTGTGGGTTCTTCAATTAGCTGGACAAAATCAAAGGATATACAGAACTCAAGCACCGGTTGGCCACGTTGATTGGTGGAATTTGAATAAACGCACTTGTGCTTTGAATTCCAGTCACCACAAAGAATAAATTAATCTTTTGAATTATGTGACTGAGCCATACTAATCCTCTCCAAATGAGCGGCAAATGTAGAATCGTCAATATCTGGATTATGTTAAACAGCAATTACATAAGTATTGTAGTCCTTACTGAAGAACCTAAAATAAAAACAAAGAACTTCGTAGCAACTATGCTACAAGTTTTTATAATGATAAATAGGTTGTCCAGATCTAGAGTAAACAACCATAACCTGCGCAGTTAGGAAGTTATGACAAAAATAAACCCAGGTTCGTCAAACATAGAGATTAAAGACTCCACCTTTGACTTTTTTACTACTTGCAAGTGTCTTAGATAAAAACATCAATAAGCAGTTACTGCTACAATTCTGGAGATCAAGACGACTTGGCCTTAAGTCCAGAATATTAAATAAAGTACTTTACAACAATGTTTCTTGCTGTAATGAGCAACAAGCCCAGGGTTCAGCTTAATGTCTCCAAAAATGAATTAGAATTAACAATATGAAATTAATAGCAAAAATAATAAATAAACTAATAACACATCAACATGATAAAACTCATAGAGAATAAGCAATGCTAATGCAATCAGCAAAAAAAAGTACCTACATTATTTACACAATTACATTAAAAGTTGCTGGAAGCAAGAGGTCGACAAGGTGCAACCAGGACACCTTGTAAGGCAGGAAAAGACAGTTAGGATCAATTTATAAATTATAAAAAGATGAGAAAGAATAGATAGGTAAAGAAGGCGCTTTCCTGATAATCCACTAAGCAACCTTTGCTTTCTCACCAGCCTGTCCTACGCACTATTTGAGAAACAGGAAAGTGAACAAAATAGAGGAACAATGCCTATTGTATCCTCAAGCAAGGGAACTCAAAACATGGAAGGCCACAGTACAATGGTTATAGAAAAGTCTAAGGTTGGAGAAGAAGGTTTGTATTCAGAGTAATCTCTTAAAAGGTTACCAACCAAGACTAATGCGTCTCTTCCACCCGTTGCGTTGGTTTGATTCTGGAATGTCACTCTCTTAGAGGGTTGCCTGCCAAGGTTAAAGGGTCTTTTCCACCGTAACTTGTGTAAGCAGGGATATCACCCCATGAAGTGAATGTTGCTAAGGAAAAGCCACATTAACCCAATACCATAATTTATACTGAAATTATTAAATTGGAAATCCAGAGGGCTCGCGAGTTGGAAAATAATCAATAAAAACTAAAACAAAATATGTTTAAACTCAATAAGAATTTTACTCCGGTTTGTTTGCATTAGCTTTAGCGAACTATACAATATATATATATGTATATGATATATATATATATATATATATATATATATATATATATATATATATATATATATATATGGGGATACAATCCACAATGAAGTAAATTCCTCTTGTAGTTTAAAAATATATATTACTTGTATAGGATTAAAGCTTTCGACCATCAACTGTGGTCTTGTTCACTAAAGTGTGATATGTCACCTCAAGGAACTGATAAGAAAGAGCACAAGCATTTTGAAAAAACAAACGGTTAGGAAACAAGCTAGTTCAAATTATGAATGATCAGGCGGTTGAGCCCTCGTTCTTTCCAGAATTCGTCTTGATCTTCGTGGGGGAATGTTTCTATTGTCAACTGCTTGTTCTATGGTGGTTGGGTGGTTAGTTGGAGAAATGACCTGAGTGGAGTAAACAGGAGAGGAAGCAGCATCGTTATTGGCACATATATTTCTAAAGTTTGAAATTTTCCCTTTCCTACATATCTCCTCACAAATAGCTGTATTTTTCTGTAATGCCAGGTATTTCCTGCAAAGGTCTCTCGTTTAATGAAATTAACGCCCCTTCTACTACTCGTCTCAAAGTCCGGTCGTTACATGCAAAAAAACAACCTTTGTACCTTTAAAATTTATAGCGTGGTTTTTCTCCCCATGTATGTTTGCGCAATTGCACTGTATGAACTTCCCCTTCTGCAAGCAGCAACGTGTTCTTCCCTTCTCTTATCAATGGAACGTCCGCTTTCTCCCACGTAACATTCATTGCAATCACTACAAGGTATTACATATACTCCTACATTCTCTCTATTACCCGGGTTATTTTTAATGAGTTTCTTCTTGATTGTACTATTGTACTGAAAAACTACGTTGAAGCCGTTCTTTTTTCCTTTAAGCTGCCTAGAAAATTTATTAAGTTCTCTGTTATAAGGAAGAGCAAGAGATGCCTTAAAATCTGCCTTTTCAGTTATATCATGAGGGGCGTAAAACATCGATCTAGCTTTAGATAGAGACTGTAGTATGAAAAACTTTGGTAACACAGTTTAGTAAAACTATCTACCAAGAAATTTATTTCGGCGTCAATGAACTGGGGATCACATAATCGGTATGCTCGAAAAAACAAATTGGTTAAAACGTTGTGCTTTACTTTCGGTTCATGATATGAAAAAAGTAATGGATATAGTGTTTGTGTGGGTGTTCTTCCTATACACGCTGAATTTAAAGTCACTACTCACTGTGTCTCTATGAACTACCATATCTAGAAAGGGAAGCCTATTTTTCCATTTCCTTTTCCACTGTAAATTTAATAGAGGGCAAAAAACCATTAAGCAACTCTAAAAACCTATGAAAGGCTTCCTCGCGTGTCTATAAACAATAAAAACATCATCTACATACCTAACCCAAATTTCAGGCGGCTTGATGTCTTCTGGTAGTGTGTCAACGTAAACCTTTTCGAAAAATTCCATACATAAGTTAGCCAATAGTACAATAGTACAATCAAGAAGAAACTCATTAAAAATAAACCCGGGTAATAGAGAGAATGTAGGAGTATATGTAATACCTTGTAGTGATTGCAATGAATGTTACGTGGGAGAAAGCGGACGTTCCATTGATAAGAGAAGGGAAGAAACACGTTGCTGCTTGCAGAAGGGGAAGTTCATACAGTGCAATTGCGCAACATACATGGAGAAAAAACCACGCTTATAAATTTTAAAGGTACAAAGGTTGTTTTTGCATGTAACGACCGGACTTTGAGACGAGTAGTAGAGGGGCGTTAATTTCATTAAACGAGACCTTTGCAGGAAATACTGGCATTACAGAAAATACAGCTATTTGTGAGGAGATATGTAGGAAAGGGAAAATTTCAAACTTTAGAAATATATGTTCCAATAACGATGCTGCTTCCTCTCCTGTTTACTCCCACTAGGTCATTTCTCCAACTAACCACCCAACCACCATAGAACAAGCAGTTGACAATAGAAACATTCCCCCACGAAGATCAAGACGAATTCTGGAAAGAACGAGGGCTCAACCGCCTGATCATTCATAATTTGAACTAGCTTGTTTCCTAACCGTTGTTTTTTCAAATGCTTGTGCTCTTTCTTATCAGTTCCTTGAGGTGACATATCAACCACTTTAGTGAACAAGACCACAGTTGATGGTCGAAAGCTTTAACTCCTATACAGTAATATATATTTTTAAACTACAAGAGGAATTTACTTCATTGTGGATTGTATCCCCATTTACTTAGAGGTACGACATAGTACCTGGCTTCTGCATATATATATATATATATATATATATATATATATATATATATATATATATATATATATATATATATATATAAATATATATATATATATATATATATATATATATATATATATATATATATATATATATATATATATATATATATATATATATATATATATATATATAGTATATGTATATGTATATGTATATGTATATGTATATGTATATATATATATATATATATATATATATATATATATATATATATATATATATATATATATATATATATATATATATATATATGTGTGTGTGTGGTGTGTGTGTGTGTGTGTATGTGTGTGTGTATTTTTCTTTTTTAGCTGAACGATCAGGAACGTCATGACTTCCATAAAGTGCCAATAAATGGCGTTTGTGCTGCCTTTATGAAGGAATACAACTGAACCATGCAGGTTTTGAGTAACAAAGGATTGCTTCTTGTGGAGGCAATATGTTTTCTCACCTTTTTCATTCTGTTAGGTGGAAAAAATAAAATCTATAGAATATTTAAAATGAAAGCATCAAATACCGACGATTTCTCAATATCTTCATATTAGCTTAGCATTTCAAAATACACCAAAACTCATCGAAAACAAAGCTGAAACATTTTTAATGGATAATATTGACAGCGTCCAAGCCCAAAGCAATTGCGAGTTCCAGTAAACGATTTGAGATATGAAATTACCAGGAACGTTTCTTACTTTGCAACTTCAAGCTAGATTTCAGGCGTTTGTCTGGGTCTCGGCACAAAACGGTTCAAAACTAGGTCGTAAAAATGGCATATTCCTTTTACTTTTATCACCTCGCCGCAAAAAACACGTAATAATTTTTATGTTAATTCTCTCTCGTCTCTCTCTCTCTTCTCTCGCTCTCTGCATCTCTCTCTCTCACGAAGAGCTGAGGGCGAAAAGAATGCAATCCGATATGGGGTTTTTCATTTAGTCATCTCGAAGACTGTAAAAAGTTGAAATGAAATTTAACAAAGGCCACGAGAGGCTTTGAACGACACTGATATACACTTTATAAGAAGGGGCTTGAAGGAGGAGGAAGGAGGAGACTGAAACAAATAGGAAAATACCCTTTTACTCCATACTTCCTTCAAATCTTCGCCTTTTCAGAGGCATTGTTTAATTCTATTCAGGACGAGCTGGTTTTCTTTTTTATTTATTTGTCTATTTATTTTTTTGTGTACTCAAGAAAAGTGTACTAGAAGAAACTGAGGAGCCTCGTATTCTGGTTTTCGTGAAAATTATGATAAAAAAGTCAAATAATTCCGTTGCTATATAATGACTTTTTTAATGTAGATTTTCTTGCTGTCAACAAAACCTGCCTTATACATTCGACGCATTAGAATCGATCGATAGGAATTTCGTCTTCAGACAAAATCAGGATTTACTAAACTTTTTTTTTTTATTAAAGGGGTTATTTTTATTTTATTTTGTTTTATCTTTCTTTATTTATTTATTAATATTATTTTTATTTATTTATTTAATTTTTTAAGTGGGAAATAAGATTGCCTGGTTGGAAGTCCAGTGGTCTGGAGCACAGGTTCGCAGCTTCTGATTAAGGGCCATTAAGGGTCTTGCTTATTATCTAACCACTTTTACTTGTTGACGACCAATGGGTGTCGTAAGTGAGACCTGGTGGTCATTACACTTAATCCCTGAATCCCTGGAGGGGTGTCAGAGAGAGAGAGAGAGAGAGAGGAGAGAGAGAGAGAGAGAGATAGAAAGAGAAGCAATATCAGCCACACTATGCAGTATTTCATATACACTCGTATATCCAGGCTAATATCTTTTTTTACGAATAAACTTTTATTAATAACTTTTGTCCGAGAGAGAGAGAGAGAGAGAGAGAGAGAGAGATGAGAGAGAGAGAGAGAGAGAGAGAGAGAGAGCATGCTATGTCAGTCATACTATGCAGTAATTTATATACACTCGTGTATTCAGGCTAATATTTTTTTTGTTTTTGCGAATACAAACATTTATTAAGAACTATTTCATCAGAGAGAGAGAGAGAGAGAGAGAGAGAGAGAGAGAGAGAGAGAAGAGAAAGGCAATATCATTTATACTATACATCATCCACTTACAGGCCAAGTTGATGCTTTTGGACGAAACCTTTTATTGATATATGTATTATCCCGAATATCCATCTGACATCAGAATTGTGATACGATCACAAGAGGCAACTGGACGTAAGTAAAGGTTATTGGGTGATAGTCCCCTTTTATGTAGCCATCTGTAATTATCTTCTCTCCTTACACATCTGACGTCCAAATCCTTATATTTGTTTTATTAGATTTTTTTTATCTACGATTATCTGAATTCATTTCATTTGGCTCCAAAACATAATTACGCATTTTGAGAAGGTTTAGAATTTATGGTCATGTCTGAACGTCTAAAAATTTTGCACAAATTCAGTAGATTTTGGACATTTGGAATTTGGCCTTTGATTTGTAATTTTAGAAAGAATTCCTAATGTTTTCGCTTTTTTAAAGACTGGAAAGATGTGATATGAACAGAACCTTCTAATAGAATAGTGTTTTCTTTATTAGAGGTGGCCGTAATTAACCAATGTTTATTATGGCAGGAAAAACGTAATGAGTGATTCCGCAACTATTTGTTGATTCTATTATGGAACTTAAGTTGTAATATATTTTGAATTATTTGCTAATAATTCTGTAGCAACAATAACAAAAACAATCCCAGCTGTAAGCTTTTGTTTTAATTTTATATTCATTGATTTATTTAACCGATTATTTGATAGGAATATTTATATAAGCAGAGAAAACTCAGGAAATAATTCCTCCACCAAAAAAAAAATTGTTACACGTAATATGTAATGAATTTAGGGGAAAGGCCATTCCAGATAACAGCACAATAATTCTCCCTATTTTACTTTTTATGGAAATATATCAAATAATTGATTTCTGTAAACTGATTATTACCAGGAACAATAATACAATGATACCAATAAGGAAACATTATCCCAGATGAAGTTCTTATCATAGAAAATGTCTTTTTGTTGATCGTAACTTTAAGAGGAAGATTCCAGAAGGAGATGAACAGTAAAATCACAAAATAATGTTTTAAACAATATTTCCACCGAATGAGATGGAAATTGAATTTGTATCTGGTGGACTTGCATGGTCATTCTGTGGTTTGAACTAATGGCCATTTGCCTAATGTTATTACCCACTAACCGCCTGATTCAGCCAGTTGTCCTATTAGCTTCCGGTTATGTTTGGCCCCCACCCCCCGCCACCCACCCACCCTACCTCCAAAATTATTCCCATTTATGTGTGCGGGTCTGTGTGTGTGTGTGTGTGTGTGTGTACGTGTGTCTGCGTGTCCTTGTCAACGATCTTATGTTTACCTGCATCAATTTGTGTTGTCCTTACGATACCTCCTATTGCTTGTAGAATCTCTCTCTCTCTCTCTCTCTCTCTCTCTCTCTCTCTCTGGAAACTGTATTATAATAACACGGGGTTTTGAGAAGGTGCACATGTATTTCCTCCACTATCCAAATACGTAATCAAATATTTTGAGCTCAGAATTAATAGCAGAATTTTGCTGGGATTTTTCCATTCTTTACCAAACTACCTTTAAAAGTATCTTCCTCATTAAGGCAATTAATTTTTTTCGAACTCACGTTTGGCTGCTGTTTCGTCTTAAATTCAAACTTGAGACTTTTTTTTTTTTTTTTTAGAAACTTATTGATTTTTCTGAATTCTGATTCCTGTATTTACTTGGTAGCGGAACTTGTAACCAGTTTTGATTGATGTTATAGAAAGAGAATAGTCAGATATCTGTCACTGCCTGAATTAACAGAAAAGGATGAGAACCATGACTGATGTTCGCAGATGGTAGAGAAGAAAAACTGGAGATATAGTTGGAAAGAAATCAGAAAAAGTTTGACAATAAGTTGGCAAGAGGAGAAAATTGGGATTAAACGTATAATCTTAATTCCATGAAATATTTATTTGAATAGCTTATTAATAACACGGGACAACACTGGAAAAATAATTAACACTCTGGTACATTCAACATATACTGATTAAAATGTATTTTAAACGCATGAATGGTCATGTGAAAATTACCACCACTAATTACTCCAAAATTAAACACCATTCTTAACTATGTCTAATTCTAGGAGATTGACTCTTATATTCGCGTTAAATCTGACTGGATGATAAGAATTAAATTATATCTCCTCTGTTTTTATATGTTATAAATTTAAGTAATTACGTATTTTAAATATATCAATATCTTCGAAATAATGAAAATTCGGCTTCATATTTCACTTGATGAGAAAACAAACACTTTTGATTTTGTGAATATTTTCTTTCATCTATTTTTTTTCTTTAATCATGTTATCGTGCATTCTAATTTGATTGTATTACCTGTTCATATTAATTTCTTATTAACTAATTTCCTCATTAACCTCTTTATTTCAGTCAATATGTATGTTGTTATTTATTCATTATTTGATATTGTTATCATTGAGACATGAATTTCGTGGGAATTTGAGGGTAATATTCAAGGTTAATAAAACCTAAATATTAATAAACCCTTTCTAAAATATGCTGCTAAAAAAATAAAAAAGACGAGATTTTATTGATAAAAATTTGTAAATTTTTTAGGAGTTTTCTACAAGCATAAGAATTTATTTACCAACGTCCCCGTTGACGAGACCATACAAATGATCTTGAACAGAGTTTTTAGGGACGCCGACACTCCATCCTTGAACATCCCAGAGCATGCCCTTCAAGCCCTGTTGGAAATCTGTACCAAGAAAGCCCCCTTTGCTGATCACCGCAACTACATGTATACCCAGATTGACAACATGGCAACGGGATCTCCCCTTGGAGTCCTTTTTACCAATTTCGATATGGGTACCGTCGAAGAGAGGGTCTTCCAAAATTTCAGCAAACCAAGGATGTACTGTTCGTTACATTGATGATACCTGCGCCTACGCCGACTCCCAGGATGAGATAGAGCAGCTGCGATGTGCATTCCACGACCACAGCGGCCTCACGTTAACGATAGAACATTGCCAAGACCGCCGCCTCCTCTTCCTTGACGTCCTTGCCAAACAGCAAGATTCCGGATTTAGCACGAAGGTGTACACGAAGCCGACTAACCTGGGAATGTGCATGAATGGTGAAAGCGAGTGCCCTGAGATGTATGAGCGCTCCACCATTAGCGCCTTCGTCAGGAGGGCCCTCTCACACTGCTCCTCCTGGAATGACAAACACAGTCGGCAACGAACACACCAATCATGCCGTTGATGAATCGATAAAGAAGAATATGGAAAAATGGTGCCACCAGGAACCCCGCCCCGACGTTGCAGAACCCACCAAGCTTTTCTACAAGAGGCACTTCCACCGGAGGTACAAGGAGGATGAGCAAGCCCTCAAAAACATCATCAAGGAAAATGTCAGCCCCACTGACCCAGACAAAAAGACTAGGCTAGTAATATATAATTAAAGTGAAGAAGACGAGTAGCCTGGTGATGAGGAACAACCCTTCGGCGGCCCCCCGTGCAGGATCCCTTAAAGAAGACGAGTGTGGTCTTCCGATACACATGCCCGGTCCGAGAATGCCTCGGCAAATACATCGGTATGACCGCTGTGCGTTTCTCCAAGCAAATCTCCTGCCACGCCCAAGAAGGATCCATATTTAACCATGCCAGGGCTGTTTATAACAAACGAATAAAGTCAAATGATATTATCCCTAATATCGAGATAATAGACCAGACGACGGATCACGACGTCTTCACTCCTAGAAGACCTTATATAGGAAAGACGAAACCAATTTTAAACATCACTCAGTAAATGTTTCTCCTTCCCACCGCTGCCCGAAGAGCAGCGAACGACCCCCTGACAATGCCAGATAATCAGGAGCCCCCACAAAATGATAGGACTCCTGCTACGGACACAATTCCTGATGTCCATCCCCAGCCAAACTGTGATGGTAATTGCTTCATAGCAAAGAAAGATAAAGGAAAGGAAAACGCATTTTTGAGAAGTTCGGCAGCAAGGAGGCATTAGCGCATTGTGTTGGAGGTGCCTGTTCTCATGATGGTTCTAGAATCGGCAGGAGTGTTGTGGAACTCGACACGCGCCAACGTGACGTGAGAAACGCCCCGATTTCTGATGCAATGCCTTGTCTAGATTCTTCAGAGAAGTTCCGGTAATCTCGGGAGTCTGTGACGCTCGCCGTAGGGCCCCCCCCCCGGGCCCCCCCCCCCCCCCCCCCCCCCCAAGGATGCCGTATAAATACGACGGACGAAGTAGGAGAAGGAGAGATCATCAGTTAGTCACACACAGATATCCTCAGTAAGAGCCACAGATCAGATTATCGGTGAGAGATCAGCAGCAGCAGAGATCATCCGAGAGAGATAAGAGAAAAAGGAAACTGACGAAGGGTCAGAAGAAAAGTTGCTCGAGAGTTGGTTGAATTTTGGTCAAGCTATCTTCAGGAGTGGATGACCGAATTATTTCAACGTTGGGGGAGACTTCAGAGAAGAGACGTTCTGCTAGAGGTTTTGGGAAGTTCCTGCCACTCATGTATCAAGAATACACATTATTTACTGCAATACAGAGTCAAGAAGACGTCGGCAATCGCAGTTCTCCTTTTGTGAAGCCATCGTTTTGAGTTGCCAAACTGGCCGGCAAGTACTTCCATTCCCTCACTGTTCCCCCAGTCCATACAGAGTAAGATTCTATTTTTTTTATGTAAATAGGAGATACATTTTGCATTACCTGTGTAAGTAAGCTTGTATATAAACCTTTGTTGTGTTAGTGTTTCTTTCTATATTCGTATCCCCAGTTTCAACTGTTGGTGTTGAAATTTTATTTCTTTTTATTTATTTCATATCGAACCTGAAGCGGACCTCTCTCTCAGAGGCCGTAACATTGTGGCAACCTTGCTTAGGCTATCAACACTTTAACAGTTTGAAACGGAGAATATAGAAAGAACCAGGATGAGTGAGATGGTGAAAGAGTTTATTGGTAAGCTCCTAGGTCTGGAGGGGAATGATCTCCGTGAGTATGTTGAGAGGAAAGAAAGGGAAAAGTATGAGAGAGATGAAAGAGCAGCTGAGAGAGAAGTAATGAAAATGCAGCAAGAGAGAGAAGCAATGAAAATGCAGCAAAAGAGAGAAGCAATGAGATGCAGCAAGAGAGAGAAGTAATGAAAATGCAGCAAGAGAGAAATGTTGGTGATGCAGCAGGAAGAGGGAGAGAAAGAGCGTATGCATGAGCAGGAAGAGAGAGAGAAAGAGCGTATGCATGAGTTGGAAATTGCGCGGTTAAGACAAAGCTCTCTTAACAGTCAGACAGGTTAGAACGAAAACGAAGCTGATATGTTATGTATGAGTGTAGTGTTGAAATTAATACTAAAGTTTGATGAGGAAGATGTTACAAAATATTTCATGTGTTTCGAGAAGTTAATGAAATGAGTAGGTTCTCCTAAAGAAATGTGGACTTTATATTTGCAGTCAGTTTTGAGTGGTAGGGCGCTTTCTGTGTATAGTTGCATGTCTAAGGAGGAATCTGATAATTATGATATTGTGAAAGAAACTGTTCTTAGCGTGTATAGGTTAGTACTGGAGGCGTACTGTAAGAAATTTAGAAATTTGAGAAAGGATGAAAATATTACGTATGTAGAATACGGTAAGAAGTTAGAAAGGCTGTTTTTTGATTGGTTAACTTCTGCTAAAGTTGAGGATTTTGATATTTTGAAGAACTCAGTGTTGATAGAAAACTTCAAAGATAACCTATCCCCTGAGATTAAGCTTTATATAGAGGATAGGCGAGAAGTATCTTTTGCAGGAGCAACCAGGTTAGCAGACGAATATAGTCTAACTCATAATTTGAGTGTTAGTAAGAAACGAAATGATCCTTCGTCTGGTAGAGTACAAAGCAGTAAAAGTTTCAGTCCTAGTAGTAGCAATGCGAGTAAAAGTGACTATCCCTGTTATACATGCAGAAAGCCAGGTCATACATCTAAGGTTTGTAAGAGTAAGGTGGCATCTAGTGGCTCAGAATTAACTTGTTTCCGATGTAATGGGAAAGGGCATTTAGCAAATAATTGTGCAGTAGAAAGGAAGGACGGTAAGAAACCAGTGTCTCCAGTTAACCTTTTGTCAAGTAGGAATGATGTGATGAGAGAAACTAGGAAAATTTTTGGTGAATTTCAGTCAGAAGGCGTAGTTTCCTCTCTTGGAGGGGTAGATTCGAGAGAAAAAGTCTTGCTTTGAGACACAGGAGCTGCTGTCTCACTGATTAGGAGAGAGAGTGTGCCGAATAGGGCAGAAATCTATATGGAAGAAAAAGTCATGTTAGGTGGATTTCCTAAGACTTGTGTTCTTTGTCCTTTGTTGAAGTTGAATTTAGAAAGTCAGGTAGTGTCAGGAGAAGTGGAAACTTGCAGTTGTGGACAGTTTGGCCGTCGAAGTGTTGACATTATTGTCGGTAATGACTTAGCTTTATCCAAGAATGTGAATCCTGTTGTGAGGTATATTCCAGTGCATGAAATGGTAGTAACTAGGTCGGGTTTAGATACAGACGTAGACTACGGTCATAATTTGTTTGTGGATTCGAACGAGAGTGAGTTCATGGATTCGAAACGTGAGTAAGTTCGTGGATTCGAACGAGTGTGAGGTCGTGGATTCGAACGTGAGTAAGTTCGTGGATTCGAACGAGTGTGATAGAGGTGGCGAGGTTTATCTTGGCATGAGCGTGGCCGAGAAACCTAACTCTATCGTTGACAGTGTTTGCCAAGGGGAAGGCGTAGCTGTCGAGAGTAAACGTAGTAAATTGTACCGGTCATTCTAGTCCTAGTTACGGTGATGATTAGGCTCCTAACATTTTGGATAAGGATGAGCTAGTCAAGTTGCAGAGAGAGGATGAGACACTAACCCAAAATTTTGAATGTGAGCTGGATGATGATCTCGATGAAGTGTGTAAGGAAGCTTTTTGTTTAAGGACAAAGTTTTGTGTTGTTATGTTCGACCGAAGTCAGGTAGTAAAGGGGAAAGTTAGCACACAATGAGCAAGGACATTTGGGAGTGGATAAAACTTTCAAGTGTATTAGTAGGGCATACTTTTGGCCTTAAATGAAAAATGACATAAAGAGGTATATTTTAAGCTGTCATGAATATCAAATTGCCGGGAAACTGATTCAAGTAATTCCCAGAGTTCCGTTGTGTAATATTCCTTCAGTAGGCGAACCTTTTGAGAATGTAGGTATCGATATGGTCTGACCTTTGCCTAGAAATAAGGGTAGAGAAGATTGCACAACTAATCTAGAGTATTATAAAAACAATTTAAGAGATGTTTGGGAGCTAGCGGAGGAGAACAGAAGCGTTTGGCACTTAGCAAAAGAGAACGTGAGAGGAAGTCAAGGGGAAACTAAACGGAAACACGATGTTATAGCAAAAGAGAGAAGTTTGTGTGTAAGAGGTAAAGTTTTAGTACTAGTCCAAAAATAAGGTTCCGCTTTACCTTATAAGTTTGAAGGTCCTTTTTCAGTGTTAGAGGAGAGGGGAAATGCACATCATAGAATTAATGTGGGTAAGAGTAGAGCAAAGGCAATAAATGTAAATTTTCTTCAGAATTATAAAGAACGCCCCGTACCCAACATTGAACATTCCAGAGGCATTTCTCTCTACTTCACCTGCTCGAGATCTGCACTAAGGAAGCCCAATTCATTGATCAATGAGGGCAAAAGAGGAGGCATATTGATTGAGTAGCCATGGGTTCTTCTCTTGGTCTTCTGTTTGCCAACTTGTATATGGGGAATGTTGAACACTGTGTCTTCAGTAGGATCCCAAGACCAGCTATTTATGTTTGGTATGTCGGTGGCACATTCATCAATGTCACCGACAAAAATCAACTGGAGACACTCAAGCGCTCCATTGAGGAGGAATTGGTTCTCCATTCCTCATGTTAGTGAAGTGTGGATGTCACCATTCCCTTTTGGGACATCTATATCACCAGCACTTTCCAAGGCTTCTACACACAGGTCCACTATAAGCCCACCGACATCATGCTCTGCCTCAACGGAAATAGTGAATGCCCGAAAAAATTCAAATCCTTAGTGATGAATGTCCTACATTTGTCTTGCCCTCTCACACTGTTCTTGGAATACCACTTCCAATGAACTTGAATACATTGTCCAAACCCAGGTGGATAACAGATATTGTAAGTGCCTGGTTGCCAGAGTGACAAGAAATGCTGTTGACAGTTGGTATCTTCAGAAGAACCATAATTCCCATAAGAGTGAGATGACCATTAGGCTGTTCAACAGGGGTTGCATGAACACAGAGTATAAGAAAGATAAGACAACCCTGAAGGACAGCATTGGCAAACGTAAAACCCATTGATGCAGATGAAAAAGTCGACCTTACGATCTACTACAAGGCTCAGAAGACTACCCAGTATATCATGAAGAACAACCAACAAAAGTGACTATCCCATAAAGAGGAGAGATTTACCAAACATCATGCCGGAGAAACCCCAAAGGCCCAATGCCAGCAGATTGTAAGGAGTGCAAAATCCCAAAGTGACAGCAACAACCATCAATGCCTCGAACAAAAGGAGACCTTGCCACCCTCCGATGGAAACCATTACTGAATTTAACCCAGGAGACCCTTCTTCTCCCTACCACCAACAGGAGAATAGCAAATTCACTCACCCGTACTCCAGGCAGATTGCCCACGACCAGAACTTCTTGGACTTGCCACAGCCAATCAGCACCTACGTCATTTAGCCAGACCTATGCTCCACCAATAGGAGGAATCACCTCCCACCAGCATCGACAACCAATCAAAAACCAAAAAAGATCTTGCAATCCCACTTGAAGTAAAAATACAGCATAGCTGTACCCCTGGATTCATTTACCTTTGGGAAAAATGATAGAAAGCTCTACCAATACGTTACTTCAGACAGCTGTTGCATAATTTACTTGCTGCTACAGAGAAATTAATTTGAGAGATTGAGAAAGTGTAATACAAACTCAATGGCATCCAGGCTGCCATTTTGTTTAGTAATAATAATAATAATAATAATAATAATAACAACAACAAAAACAACAACAACAACAATAATTATAATAATGATGATTCAAGATCCACAACAATATTAAGTAGCAGATTGTAATGATTTATAAAAGCGCTACAATAGCTTTCGAACACCGTGCTGGGTTCTACTTGAGTTTAATTAAAAACTTCAGTACAAAAAGAGTATAAATGAACCCTGTTTTCTGGTCTGGAACAGTGGATGACCGCATCACTTTACTTCTCCAGACAGCAGGTAAAAATGATCAGTTGCCCAACAACTGTAGTTTCTTGTGGCCAATCAGCTAGATCTTCTCATCTGCAGCCCATATGAATCCGAAACGTTTCCAGCGGATGATGGAATGCACAAAACAAGCACAGCTATCGGTGAGAAGATAAGATGATTGGCCACGAGAGACATAAACCAAAAGAGACACGGTCACCAAGTTGGGCATTGACCGTCGTCTGGCCCGTTGTTGAGATAAAGCATCCACTGTTCCAGCCCACAAAACAGACTTCACTTATTCACTTTCTGTACCCAAGTTTTTAATTAGACTCAAGATGATCTCAGCACAGCGTTTGAAAGCTATTGTACGCTTTCATAAGTCATTACTATCCATTACTTGATATTATTGTGGGCCTTTAATCATATTCCAGTTTGGAAATTGAGAAAAATTCGTCTCAATAATAATATAATAATAATAATAATAATAATAATAATAATAATAATAATAATAATAATAATAATATAATAATAAGAAACAGGGAGAATAAAACAAAGATTCACAGAGATCACGACAACACAGTCAGACACCAACTAAAAGAAAAAATGCCAAACTGGAAAGCCCCAGGTCCCGATGAAGTCCATGGATACTGGCTCAAAAAATAAAAACTCAAGGCCCTACACCCACGAATAGCAGAACACAACTCCAGCATTGTATCTCAAATCACCAAGCACCCAAATGGATGACCACAGGAAGAACATCATTAGTACAAAAAGACAAGAGTAAGGGAAATATAGACAGTAACTACAGGCCTATCACCTGCCTACCAATAATGTGGAAGTTACTAACCGGTATCATCAGTGAAAGGCTATTACAACTACCTAGAGGAGACAAACACCATCCCCAACCAACAGAAAGGCTGCAGAAGGAAGTGTAGGGGCACAAAAGACCAGCTCCTGATAGACAAACTGGTAATGAAGAACAGTAGGAGAAGGAAAACCAACCTAAGCATGGCATGGATAAGACGACAAGAAAGCCTTCGACATGATACCACACACATGGCTAATCGAATGCCTGAAAATATATGGGGCAGAGGAAAACACCATCAGCTTCCTCAAAAATACAATGTGCAACTGGAATACAATACTTACAAGCTCTGTAATAAGACTGGCAGAGGTTAATATCAGGAGAGGGATCTTCCAGGGCGACTCACTGTCCCCACTACTCTTCGTAGTAGCCATGATTCCCATGACAAGAGTACTACAGAAGATGGATGCCGGGTACCAACTCAAGAAAAGAGGCAACAGAATCAACCATCTGATGTTCATGGACGACATCAAGCTGTATGGTAAGAGCATCAAGGAAATAGATACCCTAATCCAGACTGTAAGGATTGTATCTGGGGGACATCAGGATGGAGTTTGGAATAGAAAAAATGCGCCTTAGTCAACATACAAAAAGGCAAAGTAACGAGAACTGAAGAGATAAAGCTACCAGATGGGAGCAACATCAAACACATAGATGAGACAGAATACAAATACCTGGGAATAATGGAAGGAGGGGATATAAAACACCAAGAGATGAAGGACACGATCAGGAAAGAATATATGCAGAGACTCAAGGCGATACTCACGTCAAAACTCAATGCAGGAAATATGATAAAAGCCATAAACACATGGGCAGTGCCAGTAATCAGATACAGCGCAGGAATAGTGGAATGGACGAAGGCAGAACTGTCGCAGCATAGATCAGAAAACCAGGAAACATATGACAATACACAAAGCACTACACCCAAGAGCAAATACGGACAGACTATACATAACACGAAAGGAAGGAGGGAGAGGACTACTAAGTATAGAGGACTGCGTCAACATCGAAAATAGAGCACTGGGGCAATATCTGAAAACCAGTGAAGACGAGTGGCTAAAGAGTGCATGGGAAGAAGGACTAATAAAAGTAGATGAAGACCCAGAAATATACAGAGACAGGAGAAAGACAGACAGAACAGAGGACTGGCACAACAAAGGACTGGCACAACAAACCAATGCACGGACAATACATGAGACAGACTAAAGAACTAGCCAGCGATGACAATTGGCAATGGCTACAGAGGGGAGAGCTAAAGAAGGAAACTGAAGGAATGATAACAGCAGCACAAGATCAAGCCCTAAGAACCAGATATGTTCAAAGAACGATAGACGGGAATAACATCTCTCCCATATGTAGGAAGTGCAATACGAAAAATTAAACCATAAACCACATAGCAAGCGAATGCCCGGCACTTGCACAGAACCAGTACAAAAAGAGGCATGATTCAGTGGCAAAAGCCCTCCACTAGAGCCTGTGCAAGAAACATCAGCTACCTTGCAGTAATAAGTGGTACGAGCAACCAACCTGAAGGAGTGATAGAAAACGATCAGGCAAAGATCCTCAGGGACTATGGTATCAGAACGGATAGGGTGATACGTGCAAACAGACCAGACGTGACGTTGATTGACAAAGTCAAGAAGAAAGTATCATCATTGATGTTGCAATACCATGGGACACCAGAGTTTGAAGAGAAAGAGAGGGAAAAAATGGATAAGTACCAAGATCTGAAAATAGAAATAAGAAGGATATGGGATATGCCAGTGGAAATCGTACCCATAATTATAGGAGCACTAGGCACGATCCCAAGATCCCTGAAAAGTAATCTAGAAAAACTAGACGCTGAAGTAGCTCCAGGACTCATGCAGAAGAGTGTGATCCTAGAAAACGGCACACATAGTAAGAAAAGTGATGGAACTCCTAAGAGGCAGGATGCAACCCGGAACCCCACACTATAAATACCACCCCCAGTCGAATTGGAAGACTGTGATAGAGCAAAAAAAAAAAAAAAAATAATAATAATTAATAATTAATAATAATAATAACTGTTTTATGCATCAAGGAATCACACTATGATAATATTCATAAAATAAAACAAATTCCAAAAAAAACTCCTCTTCAATCAGTCCTTGTTTGGCTAAGAAAGCCAAAGCAAAAAACGGGTCCTCGACTCCTCTATAAAAGTACGAACCTTCAATTGAAGCAGGATTGTAACTATCTAAACCTGGCTGCAGAGGTTTCACAAACGAAACCAAGTAGATTATGAATTAATAGAAAGAAAGACTTTCCTTTTCATGACCTGTTTTCGTGGCCAATTGACAGCAACCAGATATGACTTGTGGCCTGGTTTTAATTCTGATTTATTTGATTGCTTGAATGAGGTGTGTGTGTGTGTCTGTGTGTGTGTGTGTGTGTGTGTGTGTGTGTGTGTGTCTGGCAGAGAGAGACTGCTCAAAAGGACTGAAGAATGATGAGACAGGTACCTATAAACAAATGTTTGTCCAACTTTTATTAGCAAAAGACAAAATTAAGATGGTACGTGATTCTGACTCTATGTAGTATATGTGTTTTACTCTTCTTTGCCTTCAGCTTTTCCCATTTTCTATGCAGGGTCGTCGTTTCTAGTCAGCCTTCTCCATCTTAATCTGTCCTGGACATCGTCTTCTCTTGTGTCAATCATAACAACAGAAAACGGGAATTGATCATCGTTCAAAATATATCATAGCAGAACTGACTGATAAGTTCCCAAAGTTTTAATGCTACTTAAATTAAATTCTTTTAACCCTTTCTGTACCAACTAAAATCAACATGCATTAATCTTAAGCTTTCCTCTCTTCTTCGTTGGCGGCGATGTGGCCGAGGAGCTGCAATGTCTAATAAGCAATTACGTGGACACACATCTGTTATTATAATCCTGTGAGTTTCTAATTACACGTAAAAGAGCGCCAAAGAGTAAGCGCTGTGTAATGCCGCGAGTCTTCATACCCGCATTGCTTAAATACACAGATGGCTGTGTGACTGCGTGATATACAGGGTGTCCATAAAGTCCCAGTACCATTCTGGGCAATAAATACTTGTAATGGTACTGGGACTTTATGGACACCCTGTATTACAATGCTGATGCCTTATTTTATTGGGATTAATAAGATTTTAGCTCATAGAGAAGTGGATGTCTTTTAGTGATTATGTTTTAGAGAGAGAGAGAGAGAGAGAGAGAGAGAAGAGAGAGAGAGGAGAGGGGTGAGACGGGGGATGGCACATTCTGTTGAATGAATCGTTCTTTAATAAGGAAGGGGAGAGACAGACAGACAAATAAACGTTTAAATTTCACACGAGTGAAATTTATTATTATCTAAAAGTGATTCTAGAGAGAGAGAGAGAGAGAGAGAGAGAGAGAGAGAGAGAGAGACTTACCTTTCACAAGACTGAACAATAAGGTCACCAGAAGTGATTCAATTTATGAATACCGAACGGGAAAAGAGCTGGCGAGAGAAGAGCGCACACATTATCTCAAACAGCCAGAACGAATCCGCGTACTTATTCGCGCATAAATCATGTCATCGACAACACAGAGTATCATGAAAGCTACACCAGAGAATGACCCGAGTTATATAAGGTTCATTAAAATCTCAAATCTGTTTCACATCTCCGTTATGGCAATTGTTCCGCTGCGCATTACGTATGGAAATGATTTCGAATTGGAAAGCGGTGTAGATAAATCTCATTTCTGAAAACATTCATCACTAGGAATTAAATTCGTTATTCGGTGACGTAGCCAGATTCTATGGACGTCATTCCATTTACGTGTTTTCAAAAACGAACCCTAACTGGCCTCGTGATGAGAGTCTTAACAATTGACCTCTCTCGCAAATTATAGTGGAGTCGGTCTCTTAATTAATGTACGAGTATGAGGATTTATATTTCTAGCTTTTTGTTTCTAGTTTCGTATGTATGAGACTTGTTGATGTTTTTATTTATCTATATCAACAATGGATGTACCCATATGCGGAAGATTAACGTAACATTCTTCTCTCTCTCTCTCTCTCTCTCTCTCTCTCTCTCTCTCTCTCTCTCTCTCTCTGGAATGATATCCAGAAGTTTATTTAAAAACAAAATTGTAATGAGGCAGAAATAAATTCGTTTTCAAAAACAAACAAGGAATGACAAATTAATATCGACATTTATTTGAAATTAAGACTGAAATTAAAACTAAAACTTGTCAATGAACCATAGAAATAGCATTAGATAAAGAAAAGTCAAATATCAGGTGACTACAGAAACGAAAGGATTTTTTTTTTTGGATTTTTTTTTCATCGTTACTGATACAGAAAACATCCTAAACTGGGGTCCCTGGTATACCCCCAAGGGTATCAGTATACATAAATGGACGAACTGTCAGAAAAAAACAAAGGAGATTCAGAGAAGCGGAACCAGAAGAATGATGGAACAGCGACCGCTTGTTAACGATGGTAAACACGTGTTTGAGAAGATTACGTCGACCGCCCTTTTATAGTGAGAACTTCCACAGGAATCAGAAAGTTCTTCAGTTTGGAAGGAAGTGTCACCGAGCGCCCGTCCTGAAACTTATTGTTAAGATAGCGTGAATCGAAAACAATTCTGTCTTACTCAGTTCAAATAAGTTGAAATCGGATAGAGTTAAGATAGCGTGAATCGAAAAGTATTCAGTGTTATTCGATTGAAATAAGTTTAATTCGGATAGCGTTAAGATAACGTGAATTGAAACCTAATCAATATTAGTAAATTTAAATAAACTTAAATCATAACGTTAAGATAGTATTTTATCGAAAATTATTCAATATTAATCAATGCATAGCTTTGAATCGGTTAGTGTCAAAATAGCGTGAGTTGAGAAGCGTTCAGTTCTAGTCAGTTCAAACTGAATAATTAAGAAATTTCTATATTTGTATATGAAAGTAAAGGTCCATTTATTTACATTAAATTGGATAGCGTTAAGATAGCTTGAATTTTTAGTGGTTCAATACCTACGAATTCAAATAAGATTAAATCGGATAGCGTTAAAATAGCGTTTAAAAAAGATTGAAATAAAAAACGTTAATATGAGTCTATTCAAGATTCAAGGTTTCTTTAACAAGGGAATTATCGTCCATATCTGCGGTAAAATAACTTTATTCATAAAATATATATCTGAATATCTCTCTATATATAGCGGTTGGAACTTCATATTATGATTCACTATAAAGCTTGTTTGCAACTTCAGATAAAATTTTAAGATTATTTAGTAGTAAAATCTTGAAATATTGTAGTATAGATCGAACAATTTATCGATAAACGAAAGTGATATACATTTTTTTAACAGTTTAAACAAAAGACTTCTTTGTTTAATCACTTTACATGGAGAATAGTGGAGGAAACTCTCATCTCTGGTGGATCGAATGAGGTAAGAAATTATTCTTATAGTTGCATATGAAAACAAAGCGGTATTTCTAAGTGACAACTCTGCACAGACTGCAAGGAACGACCCCGCAAATACGAAAGCCGGTAGGGATTTAGGTTGGGGGAGGGGGTGTCAAATGTATTTCGCCGTGTTTAGTACGAGCCCCTAGGGGGTTAATTACAGTCGACCGACAAAAAAGATAAATTTTTAATAAGCAACCAAAATACTATATTAAGTCAATTTCCAAGGAAGTATCCGACGCGGAATAACTACTTAAATCTACCAGCAAAGGTTTTCCTTCCTTTATTTAGGTCAGGTCAAGTTTTTAGGAGAAAGTTACTTTCCTTCTCAATAATGAGCTGATGAGACAACGTTTGCGATTTAGGTTTCGTTTCTCGAGGATGGAATGAGTTCTTAAGAGACTTCTTGTATTTATTTACAAAAGGAAAGTTCTATTATTACAGCTTTGTTTCGAAGCTGAATGAGCTGTCTTCCCTTTTTTGTAATACAGATTATTCATGAAAGAAAAATTAGAAACAATTCAGAAACTTATAACGAATTACAGTAAATTTTAAAAAATCTTTGCAAAAACGTCTCAATAAATTGACAATCTCCTGTTGAATGGTCGAAGACCTCGCGTATTTCTTTAGTAAATCGTAATATTACAATATCAATTTGATGAAACCATTTTCCTTTTAATATGTCGTTACAGATTTCATTCTACAATTATCGTATTTTTATCCCCTGTCCCCTCATTCAATAATTGCTCTAATGTTACGACAGAAGGAGGGAATATGCGCAACATGATATATAAAAATAAGAGTAAGGGAAATATAAATAGAAAAGTGGGAAGAGGGGGGAAATTTTACAGTGACGGAAATTTTCCAATGATGAGAGAATATACGAGGAATAATTAGAAATTTGTAAAAATCGTTGTTACACTTTTATACTTAATATTATCTCCCAAGGAAAATTTCCAGGAATAATTATAAATGCAGTGTATTATGTTTAGATTTTATTTCGTGAATCTCTCTCTCTCTCTCTCTCTCTCTCTCTCTCTCTCTCTCTCTCTCTCTCTCTCTCTCTCTCAATACAACACACGGAAATACGAGCACACGTGGACGCAAATACACACTAGCGTTATAACATTTTCTTTAGTCAAAATATTTCGTGATGCCTCTCATTTTTGCGTTCCAGTCTGATCTTTAATGATCCCAATAAGGTTAATGGACAGTACTGTTAAATGAATAAAGATTCTCAAGTTATTCCTTCGGGTAAGAAGCATAAAACTAACTTTAGTTGTTACATTATTTGAGAAAAAAGTATATCTATATTTTTTTAGAATTTTTTTTTTTTTTTTTTTAGTTTTTTTTTTAGATTTTTGTTACGTGATTTTACATCGTTTCACTTGTCAGTTTTACAAATCCCTATTTTGTTTGTAGTAATTTGTAAGCGTCATGGGTTTCATCGCCACCGTTCATCGCAAGAGATAATTGTTATATGACATAGTGTCTTCGGGACGTTAAGTACCGCCCGCTAAGAAATTTGACGTTTTCTTTCCTTTATTCAAAGTATACATGTGCTTAAACTGGCTTTGTGCTGGCACAGATTTTATGCCCAGGTGTTTTTATTTTTATTATTATTGTTATTGTTGTGTTGTTATTGTTATTGTTATTGTTATTGTTATTGTTATTGTTATTGTTATTATTATTATTATTATTATTATTATTATTATTATTATTATTATTATTCAGAAAATGAAACCATTTATGTGGAAGAAGCCTAAATGGGCCATTAACTTAAAATCCAAGCTTCCAAAGAACATGGCTACGATGCTCTTTAGAAAAGAAACTGTGAACGGAAATACAGAGATCTCACTTACTAAAAAGGAAAAATAAAAATAATCAATAGATAAAGCTGTATTAAAATGCAAGAGGAGTAAAGCATTAGGGTAGAAATGCATTGTATCTTCGCTGGAACTTTTGAAGTTCCAGTTAGCGACATCCTCAGGGAGGCTGTTCCAGAGTCCAATGGTCTGGGAGAAATAATGGACCTCTGGAACTGAGAAGTTCCACATCGAGTGTGCATTGACTGCATATTGGTGCTGATGTCACAGGGAAATGCAGCAATTAAAAATGGATAAACAGTTGATCCCGAAAATATGTGGAAAACAAATTGCATGAATGGAATTCGCCACCGATAAAATATTAACAGTTAATTATAGTTAATTCCTCTGAGATTTAAATACTTAGATAAGGGGACAGTGAGCAAATTAGTTGCATTGGTATTAAATGAATCAATTCATTGAAAATGTTTTTATTTGCGAATGAGATATGATTTTAGCTTTTTGGTGATATCTTCTATCGCTATACGCTCCCTTAAACGACAAATAATGACAAAATCATATAAGAAAAACGTTGAAATTCGCAAAATATCAGAACGTTTTCATTCATAGAAGCTGAAACGTTGAGTCGTTAACCAAAAAAAAAAAAAAAAAAAGTGCTCGAGAGACAAAGAAAGAGTTTTACTTTTACTTTTTACGTTACGGACTTAAAAAGCAAAAGACATTACGCGCGCTACCTGGTATGTTGCGAATTAACGTAGCGCTGTTCATCTCAAGAAACATGGATATAAGAACAGCAAACGACGCAGCACTCGAATGGATAGAATGATGGTGCGGTAAGATATGATGATGTTAAGAAACACGGAAAAAAAGAGAAACATTAGAGTAACAGACACACACACACACACACACACACACACACATATATATATATATATATATATATAATATATATATATATATATATATATATATATATATATATATATATTATATATATATATATAATATATATATATGGATCTCTTTGTGTGTGTATGGTCCTGCTTAACTCTGGAATGAATTAAGGAATTAAGCCATTTCAATCCAAACTTGGTATACATATGACTTACTTCTAGAAAAGATGATAGGACATCACTGGCACCTAAGAGGGTGGGGTTGGTAAGACAACAGATATTAGTGTCTAATCAATAGTTCTCGAGGTTGCTGAGACGAATAGTAACACTCCCAATGTCCTTTAATTTGCCAAATTCAGCCATAAATAAGAATGGTGGTAGGGGCGGGTTTCTATAGAAACCCATGTAATATCTTCGCGTTTTTTTTTTTTTAGTGAATTATAATTTAGCTGAACGCATGGTATTTCTTACGAAACAATCTCGTCGCCTAGTTCTATTTTTTCACTGCATTAGCTTACTATGTTTGCCACCCCATTTTGTGGTCCATCGTAGTCGCTGATTAGTTTTGTCCTGTTAACTAAAATATTGAATTGAGCCAGGCTATTCATTTATTCTAATCCGCACTCTCTCTCTCTCTCTCTCTCTCTCTCTCGTGACTGTGACCTCATTATCATAATTTGATTATCTGCAAACCAACTGGATTTTCGCCTAATGAGCAAATCGTGGAAATTTTCGGGTCCATAAACTGACGCGTCCATCGCCACCATAGATTTATAATTCGGGTGGGATTAATATTCCCCCGCCCCCTCCGCCCCCTCCCCCTCCCCTCCCCCTCCCCCTCCCCCCAAGGATAAACTGTCCTGCCAACCCTGGGATCACAAATTTGACTAATCACCCAGGTGCAGTCAAAACGTTTGGGATAATATTTCATTTCTGTTCGGTCATGTTGTTAACGTTGAAAGGTTTCAAATTCGTTTGATTTTATTGCTCACTGTGATGGACAGTTTTGTTTCGAAGATTTTTTATGTTTAATAAATAAAATAAAAACTATTGCTAGATTTCCATGTTAACCTTTGTTTACATCAAAAATTATCTCTTAACTTTCTTAACTGATTGTATTAACAAGAAATTTTTTTTAATTTCTTTTTTTAATTCGCCTATACCAAAGATATATTTTCTCAGACATAAAATTAAAGCCAAAAGATACTATGATTTAAAAAAAAAATTTACTCTTATTGTGATAATGAAATGTTCTACTTTTTCAAGGAATGTTTCTGCCTGTTATATGAAACAGGACTTTTATTTTCTAAAAACTATTAATTGAGCAAAGGGATGATGAGTCCTAGAAAAGTAAGTCATAGGACTATGAAGCTATCCATAGCTCTGTCCAGGAAGGAAAAGAAATCGTCTCCAAAGCATTGTCAGTCCGCAATATTTGGATCAAGAAATTTGATAAATAAGAAAAATAGGGCAGATTTTTGTTATCATTTACATAAATCAGATAGTTGCTATAAAAAGCCAACAAAGTTTTATACTGAAAAGTAACACGTAGAAAAGAAACTTATAAGAACATTCTTAGCTTGACTTATTTTAGCTGTTCTGAAACCATAAATCATTGTTAAAATCTTTAAAGGTCAACCTTTAGGGAATGCTAATAAAAAATAGGTGCAAGCAAAGCAACAACAAAATATATAAAAATTTCATGTTTAGACTACCCCCATTTTTATATCGACCAATCTAGCAAGGATTTAGAAGTAAGATTAAACAGCATAAATATGGTCAAAACTGGGCCAACATCCAATGCAATATTCACTCATTTAAGTGAAAACTCCCACAGGATAAATAGGACCGGCACTTCAATAATTGCAAGATCAAGAGATGTCTTTTCATAATCTTTTTGAATCCACCATTATGCAACATAGTCCCAGTTGTAATTTTAGCCTTAGTTCTAGCTTGTATTATTCGGACCCTTGTATAAGTAAAATGTTCAGAATGAACCCTTAGAGATAAAATCACTGACTTAATTAAAAATGATTTACCTTATAGATATTTTCTTTGTATCTATATCTTTAATATATGTTTTGCGAAAATGTTTGCTTTGCCAAAAAAAAATTATATTTTTTACCAAAATGACATTTATTGACTTAAACTTTTATAACATTCGGGTGGAGTCAGTTACCGCCCTGTATGATCTTTTGTCTTGTCCATGCTTCTGAGCAGTTGGACTTAATCTTTTGTAAACAAATCTCTTAAATTGTTCTCACTGTTTTGGGTAGGTCTGTTAATTCTCCCATGTGTTGGATTCCAGGTAAATATTTGCTTTATAATCCCTATTTGTTCATTCAGTCGAAAGGCTTTGCTATGATACTCCATTGCTTCACTTTCCTTCGTGGCTTTTGCATTTTTTTTCTTTTTCTTTTGTATATTCATTACATTCAAAATTTTCGTGATTCAATTACCACACATACACACACCATATATATATATATATATATATCTATATATATATATATATATATATATATATATATATATATATATATATATATATATATATATATATATTATGTATATGTATATATATATAAATAATATCCGTTTTCTATTATGAGGTAAAATTTTTTCCTTTCGATGGTAACTATTTCGTAATTTTCCGTATCTTTTGAGAATTTAATTCAGCGTCTCTGCGTCCTTTGAGAGTTAAATGGTCACTTCTGAGAAGCGCTAATCAATCTTAGTTTAGTAAAGTTAAAGGACACTAACTTTCCTCTTTCCTTAACCTTTGACGACATCTGGCTTAATTGATCGTCCGTCTGGCAACTAGAATTATTTCAATTCTTTGGAGAACTTGGGATGTCACCTCTCATCGTTGACCTTACTTTGGCGGCGCCACAAGTACGAGATCTCTCCTATTCCGCCTCGAAATCACCTTTCATGTCTGGTTAAAAATCGTATTTCCTGCCATCGCTTATGAGCAGATGTAGCCAACCTTGAACGCAGGAGAGACGTGAAAGCTCTCTCTCTCTCTCTCTCTCTCTCTCTCTCTCTCTCTCTCTCTCTCTCTCTCTCTCTCCTTTATAGACCGCGACATGAAAAGAATATGCAGCGATCAACAACTGGGTCCCATCATTTTGGGTGGCAATATGTCTTGTAATCTCCTTTCGTGAGAGAATAAAACATTTCAAAACGATTTCATCGGTCTCTGCAGTTTCTCCTCGCTGTGCCCAGTCATTCCTGGGTCATTTGCAGACCGCAGTTATAACCCCGGATTTTTTCTATTGTATTAATATAAAACTGTGTCTGTGTGAGAGAGAGAGAGAGAGAGAAAGAGAGAGAACTATGAACTGAACTAGCTCCCCCATTAGACACCTGTGGGAAAAGATACTTTATGGGGTCAGTCAAGTGTAAAATGCACTAACAGATCCTTTACAGTTCACAGTTTAATGTGATATTCTTCTTTTTTCTCCTTCTTCTTCTTCGTCTTCTTATTTTCTGTCTTGTATGAATTGAGGTACATATTTCAGGCAAAGGATGAGATTTCAAACGATAACAATGTTATTTTTATCAATTTTTGTACTGTGTATCAGTTTATTTTTTATGTAGTCATAGGAGATGGTTCGTAACGAACAATGTTGTTACGACAGCAACGTCAACAGCTAATATAATAGCTATGATATTTTGCATCATATTCAGTATATCGTAAATTATCGAGAAGATATGAAAACTTTGATCTTGATAGTCCATATCATTTTCTCTCTCTATCTCTCTCTCTCTCTCTCTCTCTCTCTCTCTCTCTCTCTCTGCGCCACGCCCCCTATATATCAAACTGAACTACAATAAAGTGTATATTACGATCTTAGCACATGTTTTGGAAACAGTGCTCTTTGACTATTAGTAAACTAATAGTCAAAGAGCACTGCATGATCTCTCTCTCTCTCTATTATTATATATATATATATATATATAATATATATATATATCTATATAATATATATATATATATATATATATATATATACATATATACATATACATACATACATACTATCATATACATACATACATACATACATACATACATACTACATACATACAATACATACATACATACATATACATACATATATATATTATATATATATATATATATATATATATATATATATATATATATGTGTGTGTGTGTGTGTGTGTGTGTATCAAAAACTCTCTATGCACCTAATGTTCTATGATGCGACACTTGAGTGGCAGCATAACGCTTATTTAAGATCTGAAATAAATTAAATTTAATTATTAATATTTATTTCTATTAAGGATCAAACAGCAAAATGATAAACAGGGAAAATAATGAAAAACAGCTACAGATGACTTCATTTATAAAGAAATAGTTGCACAGAGACTTTTTGATCACCCTGTGTATATACATCTGTGGTGTGTGTTTGTGTGCATTAAAAGTGGTGGTCGAATGTGAGCACGAATTATTTATGGCTTATCTTCTTTCTAATAGATCTTTGTTCAAGTAAATTTGAGTATTATGGTTTATAGAAAGATACAGGCAATTCCCTTTATCATTTCTAGTCGACGAACCCGGTGCTGCCCAGGAAAACTGTGAATAACAACTGAATCTCTCTCTCTCTCTCTCTCTCTCTCTCTCTCTCTCTCTCTCTCTCTCTACTGTTAAGATAGTTTGCTTCAGCTACATTACCCAGCATTTCTGATATATTATTGTTCACCACTTCTCACCCCTGTTCCTTTTGGGGTTGAACTTGGACATGAAGGGCCATCAGGAGTTGTTTCTGTTTATCCCAGTGGCCTTAAAAACTATGGATGAAACACTGATATATGTCGTTTTCGGTTATTTAAGCTCAACCCCTTCTCACCCCTTTTGAGCACCCCCATTGGAGCCAACTTGGTCTTAAAAAGTATTGGGAGTGTCACTATTCACCTAAGTGACCTCGAAAACTATAGGTTACACCCTAATATATGTTGTTTGCAGCTATTTGTATATCACCCTTCCCACCCCTTTCACACACCCCCTTCCTACTGGGGCTGAACTTTGACTTGAAAGGCATCAGGAGAGTCATTATTAATCTCAGTGACCTCAGAAACTGTGGATTAGACACTAATATCTGTCGTTTTTTTTTTTTTCAGGTTTTTTGGTCTTCCACCCCACCATTTTTCATCCCCAATTTCCCACAGTCCCCCCATTTGGTGCCAGTGATGTCTTACTGCGACAGTATTCTTTCCCTGATGCTAAGTTATATGTATACCAAGTTTGTTGAAATTGCTCAGTGCGTGTCATAGTGTATGTGGAAACATACATCCATCCATCCATCTCTCTCTAATCTTGTAGTACAGTAGTATTCACAATTTAATAAGCTTTGAAGTTTGCAATCAAAAGGAACTCTCTTATACTTTGCAATGTTTTAATACAAATTTCTCTAACTTTCATAAAATCTCTTTTGCTTTTGCACTCAATCATTTCAGTGTCTTCCATCAGTCTTCCATCACCAAAACTTAGTACTTTTCATTTTCAGACAAAAAAATCAATGACATCTTTGGAGCAAACTGCAGGAATATTATTATTGAAATTTCTCCCCCCCCCCCCCACTCTCATTCTCTTCTCTCTCTCTCTCTCTTTCTCTCTCTCTCTCTCTCTCTCTCTCTCGCTCTCTCTCTCTCTGTGTCTCCGCTTTAAAAAGAAAGTAAAAGAATTTCAGTGACTGATTAAATATTTCGGGAAAAAAAAAGTATATTCTTAATTCAAATGAAATGACTTTCAGAATGCAATATATATATATATATATATATATATATATATATATATATATATATATATATATATATATATATATAGTTTGATAAATTAGATAGGTACAGACTTATAGAAACTGAGAGGAATTATTCAACAATATCATTTAATTAAGTATAACACCCTACTTATTCACTTACCAGCATTTTCAATTTCCGATCTCCCTCGGCTTCAAGATCCAACATTATGACTGATGATTTCTACCATCCTTCGTGAATATAAACTCTCCCCGCGCCTCTCTCTCTCTCTCTCTCTCTCTCTCTCTCTCTCTCTCTCTCTTACTAGTGTATTTACAATTGAAGACACTACCTCCATATCGGAACCTACTATTAAATATGAGTGGATAGAACCATTGGACAAAATAATATTTACAAAAGAGGACATTAAAAACAACATAGACAAACTCAAGTTTAAATCTCCTGGCCCGGATGGGATTCATCCAAGAGAAATTAAAGAGCTAAAAGAAGAGATAGTTCCTCACCTTTATAAACTCTACAGAAAAAGTGCTGAAAAAAGAAATGCGCCAAAGGGATGGAAACTAGGTAATGTGCCTCCAGTTTACAAAAAAGGTCCAAGAGAAGAGCCGGGAAATCATAGACCAATCTGTCTAAAGTCGGTCGTTGCAAGATTTTTGAGTCCATAATTGCAGATCAAATTGTGGATCACATTGATAGAAACAACCTGTTGTTAAACAGTCAACAGCTTTAGACAAACAGATCCTGCCTATCAAACATCTTGGAGCTTCTTCATAACATGCTTGGTATTTACAACAGTAGTAGAGCGATAGATATACTCTACTTAGATTTCCAAAAGGCCTTTGACAAAGTTCCACACAAGAATCTGATGACAAAAGTTAGAGCTTTAGGAATTGTAGGAGAAACAGAAACAGCAGACTGGGTCGAAGACTGGCTAACTATAGAAAACAGTCTTAATAAATGGTGAATAATCAGAATGGACAGCTGTAGCAAGCGAGTTTCCCAGGGTTCTGTCCTTGGCCGTCTCTTGTTTTTTATTTGCATTAATGACATTGATATAGGCTTAACTACCAGGATAGCCAAATTTGCAGATGACACCAAACTCGATGTAAATGCAGCAGATCCAGATGCAGTGGAGAGTTTAAGTAATGATCTAATGAGAATAGAGTGGTAAAAAAAATGGAAAATGCTTTTAACGTAGATAATTGTAAAGTGATACAAATAGGAACAAACAACCCTCATGCCAGCTACATGCTGCTGGGGAATGACTTAAAATCCACAAAGCAGTGCATAAAAGCTGAAAAGAAGGCACAGAAACTAGTGGGATACATAGAGGCAATTCAAATACAGAAACAAGGCCACCCCCCGGAAAACGGTACTGCAGCTTTACACAATCAATTGTTAGACCTCATCTTGAAATATGCAGTACAGAGTTTGGTCACCAACACTGAATAAAGACAAATAGATTAGACGGAGTACAAGCAAGAGCCACAAAGTTAATTCCATCCATCAGGCAAATAGGTTAATGAAGACTACTAGAGAGTCTGAACATGTATGGCTTAGAAACACGAAGATGCGAGGACAACTAATAGAAGCATTTAAAACACTGAAAGGCGCAAGGAAAGTAGATAGTAACCTATTTACGTTAAACAAAAACTAGATGGATGGAAACTAGAACTGAAGAGATAAACACGTCCTATTATGGGAACTTCTTCACATACAAGATATGTGACACGTGGAATAAACTCCCATTGAAGTTGTAAACAGCAACAGTGTGTAAGAGTTTAAAAGAAAGCTAGACAAAATCATTAGGACGCTGTGAATGAACAGTAAAACCTGTTCTTAGAGATAAGTTAGCACACGATGTCTCCTCGGATGGACTAACAAGTTTTTAAGACAGCCTAATCCTTGTAACTCCTTGTAACTCTCTCTTTCTCTTTGACACAAATGTTTGATTATTCTCTCTCTCTCTCTCTCTCTCTCTCTCTCTCTCTCTCTCTCTCTCTCCTTTGGCACAAATACTTGATCATTCTTGTGCCAGATTCTCTCTCTCTCTCTCTCTCTTTCTCTCTCTCTTTGACACAAATGTCTGATCATTCTTGCAAAAGATTGGTTCTCTGCAGTAATATATATCTACGGTTGTTCTGTGGAGCAAATATAAAATTGTCTATCTGTTTTTACTCTGTACGAAGATAACTAATGTGTTTTGGCCTTATTGCAGCCGAAGTCAAATAGAGATAGATTCCAAGGCATAGAAGTGCTTATAGACATAGAGGGTGTGTGTGTGTGTTTGTGTGTGTAAGAAGTATCATTGCAAAAATCATCCTTTTGTAGCGTCCCTTCGGCCCCTAGCTGTATCCCCTTTCATTTATTATTGTGTAAACTCCTTGCATCTTACACAATTGTTTGAAAGTGCAACTGCCAAATTGGTTTTCCTACTGGTACGCCTCAACAGCCTTTTTTAATCTCAATTTCGCTTTCGGGGCTGATTGGCCTGATAGATCCAGCACTTGGACTTTTGCCTAAATTTAAATATGGCACCAGAATTATTACCGAGTGCCACACTTTGATCTTTGCCGTCTTTTGAGTGGTGTCTATGAACCTTGTTTCTCGGCAGTTTGTTTCTGCAAGCGTTCAGTCTTCCAATCCTTGTGCAGTTTTGGTTTTGTGAGACTTAGGAATTTGTGGGAAAACTTCGCTGTGTTATAAATTTCATTTATAATTTCATATTTGCGGTTGTTTATTTCCCAATTTCAGAATACGTTTTGTTCTACGTAAAATCTTGAATATTGATTTTAATATGGAATCATTTTGTCTCTTATTCTTAGGATGACAGGTCCCCCCCCCACCCCCCTTTTTTATTTCTTATTGAACCTCCTTCTCTGTCATCAATCTAAGTTTGTTCGTTCTCTCTCTCTCTCTCTCTCTCTCATGAAATTGTTTTGCATAGGACCATTGAAGGATTCTTGATTTAGCATTGTTCTCTCTCTCTCTCTCTCTCTCTCTCTCTCTCTCTCTCTCTCTCTCTCTCTCTCCCCGCAGGGTAATACTTATGGTTTTTGCAGTGTACCTTTAGGCTCGAGCTGCGACCTCTTTTAATTAAACCTTTTACTTTACTTCCGTTCCAACTGGTTTTCTACCACCTTCCCATCCCACTCTCTCTCTCTCTCATTTATTTCATCTTGTAACTGCGAGGATTTCCTCCGAATACATCTAAAGATAAATAAATAAATAAGTAAATCAAAACTATATATAATACTTTGACATAAGTTTGGTGGCATAGCTAAGAGCTACCTCATGCGTCAGAGGTGAGGATTTGGAACCTCTTTAAATGACGCAGAGCAGATCCTTGCAGGTTTCCAAAGACAAGGATTGGAGGGATCCTGGGGCAACTGGGGATGCATAAATGGATTCTTCTATGGTGCCCCATTAAGTTCACTCCTTTGTGGAATGAATGACCACCCCCGCAACCACCACCCAGTGAGTGAAGGCTAAACTGCTCTGAGGTTGTAGAGCTTTTGTGCCTTGCTGGAGTCTAAGCCAACTAAAGACCCCAGATGAGATTCTGTGCTATTGATTGTGAAACTTCCTATCTGTGGGTCTGCTGGTGTGGGTCATTCTGGCCATTCCTTGGGGATTTTCATGGTTGGAGGAAAAGCATTCAGGTAATAAGATTCTGGCTGTTCGTGGCTGTTGGATGTTTAGTAATTTAAGGGATGCTGCTGTTCACTCCTGGCGAAAAATCATTTGCTTAGGCAAATTGTGTTGCTCAGTTGGGAGCTGCGACATGTTTGGGATTGTCTAACAACATATGTTAGTGTGGCAGCGATAAAAGGTATCCTGGCAACAAACTATGGAAAGCTGTCCTTGATAAGCGGATGTGGTCGCTGTGGGAGTACTCAACCACCCCAACTTTTTTCCCATTCAACTGGTCACATTAGAAAGGATTCTGAAATAAAAGCACAGGTGCAAATATTGAATCCAAGGCACAACAGAGACGACTCAAAGAAAGTTAAAGTTAAAGTGTACACATAAGAAAATTGAAGTGTTAAGAAGTGGTGTGAGAAAGGATATGAAATAAAAGCACAGGTAGAAATATTGAATCCAAGGCACAAACAGAGACGACTCAAGAAAAGTTAAAGTTAAAACGTACACGTAAGAAATGCAGTGTTAAGAAGTGGTGCGTAGACTACAAAGAGGCATGCGCATCAAAGCTGGGTAGTCTCAGTGTCTGTCTCTCCTGTCAACAAGAACAGGAGATAGCTCAAACTGAGGAGGGAAGTAGAAGAATTAGCAAAGGAACTAAAGGAGTTGACAAGGATTAACTCGAAGCAAGAGAAGACAAGACAGGATGGAAAAGGAAATTGGAGACCTACGAAGAGAAGTTACAAACCTTAAGAGAGATAAACAGGAATTTAGCAACGAGATTATTGAAAACTTAGAGAGTATATTGGAGATGAGATTAGAAAACAACTGCTTAAGACCAGAAACCAGAAATGAAACAGAACAAGCACTTGACTAGGTACAAAGAAAGAAGCTTAAAAGGATAAAAATGATGAATCAAAGAGATCTGTTGGTAGGAGAGTGGTAACAGCCAGAAAACACAATTGTCCCCCAAAAGGAATCAACACAACTAATAGGTTTGCTGTGCTCTATTCTTCATTGGAGGATCGTTAGTAAAAGATCAGAGCTTAAATTTTATGACCAAAATAGAAGTAAGAGAAAAGTTAATTCTTACCCAGGTGCAAGAGCTAAGAAGATAAATGAGGCAGGGAAAAAATAAAGGTATAAATAATAGAAAAAGTACAATCATAGTGACAGGGGGAGGAAATTACAAAATTATGTTTCTAAAAGATGGAAGAAGTGGCGAGACAGAAGGTCTTGTAGCCAACCTGACTAATGTTGTAGAGAACATCAAATGAGAAAAACTGACAATGGCATTCTTATAGGACTTCTGCCCAAAACCATAAGCCAACTACTCCCTTAGCAAGGCAGTTGGAATCAATGACAGTCTGGACCTAATATTCCAGGAAAATGGTGTTAAGTTTGTAAACTTTTGGGACAGATTTATAGGGAATAAAAAACTGTGTAGAAGAGATGGAATTAAATTGACTTTGGAAGGAGCAAAACTAAGAGGAAACCTGCTCAATAAAAACCTCTTGAAACACCTCAGTGAACTGAACATTCAAGGGAAGAAGAATCTGGTTATTAATAGCACTGCAGGAAACAGTGACAGTAAGGGAAACTAATAAAGCCACCGAGGACAAAAGATAAGATAGAAAAGTCCCTCAGAGTGGTGCAGTTTAATGCACAATATATTCAGAACAAAGTAGATCTCTTCAAAGGATTGGTAACAAGTGAAGAATTAGACATGATAACAGTTATCACAGAAACAAGGTAGGAGAGTACCACACAGGTGGATATAAAATGTTTAAAAACGATAGATTTGTGTTATATGTCTAGGACCACCTCAGTGCAACAGTATAAAATCACAAGCACGCAAGAAGTGATTGGTATCAATATAAACAGTCTAGGGAAGAAGATAACTCTAATACTAGCGTACAGACCTCCCCACCAACCACAAATGTCTGATGAGGAGCTGTATGCACTACTAGGACAAGAAATAAACAAGAAACTCTGCATAATAATGGGAGATTTCAATGCAGCATTGCATTGGGGGACGATGACCTCTGCATGAAACGTAGAAGGAAAGAGACAAACCTACTAGAGGAAACGACATACTAGACATCGTCCTATCAACAAAAGATAACCTAGTGTCTGACCTTTCAGTAGGTGCAAATCTAGGCAAAAGCGACCATAAAATTATCTCATTTCAAATTAATTCTCAACATAAAACAGAGAAGAAGATATTAATGAGATTAGACTACTGTCGAAAAGACCGAAAAAACTAAATGAGTATGTTAAAAATCTAGAGTACAACGAGAGCACAGGCATAGATAAGTACTGGGAAGCCTTTCTAGATGAATACACAGAAAAATGCTCTAGATGTATACCATTAAAGTTACTAACAAATAACATCCCTCAGCCTAAGTGGTTCAACAGAGAAATTAGAAATAAAATAAGAGAAAGAGACAGATTGCACAAATCAGTGAACTCATACCCTACACCAGAAGAAGAAAGCAGGCATAAAGAACTCTGCAGATTGGTGGACAAATTAGTAAAAAATGCAAAGATAAATAGGGATAAGAGCGTTGCATCAGTTTGTAAAGAAAACCCAAAAGAAATCTTTGCGCATGTTAATAGCAGGAAACCAATAAAGAATAGCGTAGGTCCCCTTAGCCTGAACTCAGACTTGGAAAAAGCAGAGGACACTACAAACAAAATAGACAAACTCAACAAGTTCAAATCTCCTGGCCCAGATGGGATTCATCCAAGAGAGATTAAAAAACTAAAAAAGGAGATAGTTCCTCACCTATATAAACTCTAGAGAAAATATCAGACAAAGAAAGGCAACAAAAGGATGGTAACTTGGTAAAGTGCTCCCAGGTTACAAAAAAGGTCCAAGAGAAAAGCCGGGAAATTATAGACTAACCTGTGTAACCGCGGTCGTTGTAAGATTTTTTAGTTAATAATTGCAGATCAAATTGGGATCACATTGATAAAATCTCCGGCATTCTACTGAGGGGTTAGGGTTGTGTATTTCTAGTGATAGAAGTTCACTCTCGGAAGTCACGTAAAGCCGTTGGTCCCGTTGCTGAATAACCAATTGTTCCATGCAACGTAAAAACATACAACAAACAAACATTGATAGAAACAACTTGTTGTTAAACAACCAACACGGTTTCAGATAAAACAGATCCTGCCAATCAAACCTCTTGGAGTTTTTTCATAACAGTAGTAGAGCAATGGGTATTCTCTACTTTGATTTACAAAAGGACTTTGACAAAGTTCACACAATGAAATAATGACAAAAGTTAGAGCTTAGGAATTGTAGGAGAAATTGCAGACTAGATCCCCCCGAAGACTGGCCAACTTATAAGAAAACAGAGTCTTAATAAAATGGTGAAGAATCAGAAACGGGCAGATGTAACAAGCGGAGTTCCTCGGTGGGGCTTCGTTCTAGGCCCTCTCTTGCTTTTGATTTACATTGACGACATTGATGTAGGCTTCACTAATAGGTTAGCCAAATTTTCAGATGACACCAAACTAGGCGTAAATGCAACAGTCTCAGATAGTGGAAAGTTTAAGAAATGATCTAATGAAAATAGGAGAGTAGTAAAAAAGATGGCAAATGTCTTTTAACTTGAATGATTGTAAAGTGTTACAAATAGGAACAAACAACCCTCATGCCAGCCACATGGTGCTTAGGAATGAATAAATAGTGGAGAAAAAGATGAGGACCTTAGAGTTATTGTTACCAAGGACTTAAAATCCACAAAACAGTGCATAAAAGCAGAAAAGAAGGCGCAGAAACTAGTGGGATACATATAGAAACAAACAGTGCTGCACCTCAACACATCAATAGTTAGACCCCATCCTGAATATGCAGTACAGTTTTGGTCACCAACACTAAGCAAGGATATAATAGATTAGAAGGGGTACAAGCAAGAGCCACAAAGATAATTCCATCCAACAGGCAAGTAGAATACCAAAGACGACTCGAGAGCCTGAACATGTATAGCATAGAAATACGAAGATTGCGAGGACAACTAATAGGAACATTTGAAATACTGAAAGGTGTAGCAAAAGTAAAGTTTTACCTATTTACGTTAAACGAAAACCAGACAAGTAATAATGGATGGAAATGAGAACTGGAGAGATAAACACATCCTTTTATGGGGGCTTCTTCATATACAAGATTTGCGACACATGGAATAAACTCCCACTAGAAGTTGTAAACAGCAACAGTGTAGAAGAATTTAAAAGAAAGCGGGACAAAATCACAAGGACACTGAATGAACAGAAAAACCTGCTCCTAGAGATAAGTGAGGACACGATGTCTCCTCGGATGGACTAATATGTCTTGGAGACATCCAAAAGCTTGTAACTCTCTCTCTCTCTCTCTCTCTCTCTCTTTTTTTTCTTTGACACAAATGTTTGATCATTCTTGCACGAGATTCTCTCTCTCTCTCTCTTTCCCTGTCGCTCTCTCTATTTTTAACACAAATGTTTAATTATTCTTGCACCAGACTCTCTCTCTCTCTCTCTCTCTCTCTCTCTCTCTCTCTCTCTCTCTCTCTGAGACGATAGGAGCAGGTATTGACGGCCTCACCGCCCTTGGCACTGGAGAGGCAGGTTCTCTCATTACCTATGCAAATGAAAGAAGGGATTGATTGAATCAACTCGTGGCCTTGGCCTAAGTTTGAGGCCTTTATTTTTGGTCCCTGGGCATCTTTGCTCGAAATAGATAAAGAACTGTATTTATAGACAAAGGTAAAGAATTAAATGTTATTGTTGCTTGGCTCCATTTTTAAAGATTTGTGATAGGATAACTGCTGCTATCTTCGGCAGACAATAGAACACAAGGTTCGTGCTTACTTGTAATTACGTAATTTTTTTATTCTACATTTCCTTTAATATGAGAAAGCTCATAACAAACACACACACCACACACACACACACACACACATACATACATACATATATATATATATATATATATATATATATATATATATATATATATATATATATATATATATATATATATATATATATATTAGAGCTTGTGCCTTGTATGATAAGGCGCCCTATGAGGTAATGTTAGACTAGCGATAATCTTACGCTAAGTCGGTTGGTATTGCACTTCCATCTTCAATGGAGTGGTCTGGGGGTTTGTAGATCACTTAGAAGTCGGTATATCTTGTTAGTTATTACGACGATGTGTTAAACTCATGGTGAGGAGGTTCTTGTAGAAAACACGAAGTATAAAAATAGATATATTCTTCTGAAGTTTTACATGCTGAAGATCAGATATGATTGTACAAGTCTTCTAATAACGATAGCTGATCGCTTCTGCCAATGATGATGGCTAATCCTATTCCTCTACATGATAAAGCTTAGGTAAAGAGGTACAGGTCTTCTAAAGACGATAGCTAACTCTGTTCTGCTCGTCTACCATCTCTGTTACAAGTTATGAAGGAACAGACAGTAGTTCGAAACATATGAACATACATACAAATGACATAGTTTCATACGAACACACCAATCAAAATGAGACACGCTACAGATCACGTAGGCCGTTTGAATTATAGGTCGGGGTAGTTGTCTCAAGCAGGGAGCTTGGACTGTTTCAAAACAAATGAATGACCACAGATGACGACATGTCAACTTAGCCTACATACTTATTGTATACGTCATCTTTAGCGTCTCTAGTCTGATCACATTCCTGCAAGCAATCTGGTTGACCTCTTTAGTTTTAGACTTTTATATATATGGACTAACATTCCATATTTTTATTATGTAAACACTTACATCAGCTGGTCAGCTACCAAAACCAACTACTGAATATTACTCAAATTGCTTGCATTTGACTTATAGGAGTGTGATACAGACACTATGTGAATATATATATAGTTAAAAAAAATTCATGGTGTACATGAATTGATTCAAGTAATAATAAAAATATAAAACAATGATATGGGAAATAATAGTGATCACGTGATATATAATGATACAGTTTTTTCACTTCATTTCATTAAGATACATATGCTACAGAAAATTACTAATGTACTCTTGACAATTGCATAGAATGAAGATTAACATGATAAAAATCATATTTTAACTGATAAAAAATGTTCGTATATGAATTGATAAAAATTATAATGTTTATGCTAACTGTTATATATTCTGATTCATTAATCATATACTAACTCATAAATAACTGCAGATATTGGTAAGATAAAAGGTAACAGATTGATTATAGGCTACCTGATTTGTTTATACATATGTATATGGATTCATATAATTATGATTAATATATGTGCACTTTAAATAGATTCCTATTGCGTACACGCAAAGATATATTTCGATCTGTTATTTAGGATCATTTATATATAGATTCCTATGCGTACACGCAAAAAAATATATTTCGATTCTTGTTCTTTATGATCATTTATCTTATATATAGGATACATGACCGAGGTTATACTACTTCACATTTAACTAGCTTTCGAACAACTTTTCGTCCATTTACACAGTTCCAGACAACCACCTATAGCCCAATGAAACGGCCTATTTCACAGGGTTAAAACAAGGGGAAAATTTGCCTGGGCGGGTCCAAAACGTTCTATTTTTGCGCTCATACTTATTCTCTGTATCCTAAGCTACACGATTACATTCGCGATGAATAAAAAAAAACATCCCCAGCACGAGTCCTTCGCCAGCAAAGTAGAGTTGAATATCCTTCGGGTCGTAATTGTCGGAAGTATGTCCCTTTCGTAGTCGATTTCGACAGTCGCTGGAGAGTTCCGCATGAAAACGAGATTAACGACGAGATACGGTGTCGGTCGAAGAAGTCCATGATGGTGCTTATTCCTTTCACATTGTAGGCGGTTGTTACTCGACTGCCGTCGTCCGCAGCGACGAACGATTTTTTTTGAAGTTGCGATGTGAAATTCTCGTACTGCAGGATACTGTAACCAGGTTCCATTAATCAGCCTGCAAGTGAAATTATACTTGTCACAAGGGCAAAGTAAAATTCAGACGACATCAAATACAGGGGAGGGAAGAGAGCTATTTAGACCAGACTTAACCCACATGAATTCGCTGATATTTTGGAATTCAAAAGAGTGCCGGTGTACAAACTTTTTTTATCCATGGCATTAACATGAGTGAACCTATCCAGGTCTATGATGACTGTAAAAATATCCATAATTATAACAAATAAACAGATATCAATACAAATCCCAAAGAAAATTCGATATTACTGGTAGTAAATTACTAGACAAAGAAGTGGAAAACGGAGCTATTTGTAAGATTGCCAGGCACATAAGAGTCAAAGAGAAGATTAATCATGATTCTGTATTTCTCTATGCTAACTGAAATTAAGTTGTGATAAAATCTGATCCTATGTGCCCTAACAAAAGTTTCATATTCAATTTTCTCGCGCGCATCCTCTGAGGTTAATTTTTAAAACTTTATTAATAGGTAGGAGGTGCAACGAAAAAAAAAACCCACTATGTAACTAATTTCTAAATAAACTTTGGGTTTTTCAAGAAAAGTGACATTTTCCCATGAATGTTTACTTGAATTGTAATAGGCTAATGTTGGCACGTAAATATTTCATATATATATCTTCATACTTCTAAATGTCTATGAGGTTCAGAAAAATTAATTCATTTTGTTGTTATAGAAATTCTATTTGCTTATTTTGTTATTAATTTTAAAATGATTGCAACTCCTTAGCTAAAGTTGCATTGCGCACGGATAGACATGCTACCCTTGCCCATGAGAAGTCGGGCTAAGCATTCCTTTCTCCAGTCAATCTGCTTTTGCAAGCGCGAGATGAAGCCTGTGTAAGCAGATTATTGAGGTTAAAAGGAACAAATACTGATACGGCAATGATGACGTCGTCACTTGGCAGGAGATTGCTCTCAGCCAGCTAAGAGTTACGTTACTTGCTGTAATAAATACGACTTTAGGATAAATTTATTATCTTTTAATAACCCGACCCACCCGAAAAGAATGTCTGAAAAAAAAAAACAGTACCAAAATTGAAACAATATATTAGTTTCATGTTGGAAATCTGCATAATTGTAATTATTGTTAAATTAAATATTCCTTATTCAAACTATATGAAAGGTTTCCATACAAATTCTATATATATTATTAGCCCTGTATAAGATTCATATAGGATTATTTCATAGATAACATTTTCACTTCTAGATTCCTGACTTTAAAATCTCTTTTATTTTATTTTATTTATTTTATTTATTTATTATTATTATTATTATTATTTTTTTTTTTTTTCATTGACTACGAATATAAATCACCGGGACAGACAATATGTCAGTAGGTTTTGGATATGTATTTGAACTTTTAGCTTATTTGTCATTACTAAATATATACGCATATATATTTGGATATTTAATTAATCTATGGTTGTTACGTTTTGCATATTGATTTTATCGTGATTCCTTTTTTATTATAATTTGTAACCCTTCCGACTTCTTACGGAGTGTATTATATTGACTCCACTTGTATCCATATTTTTTTATTTATTTTTTATTTATTTATTTATTTATATATTTGTTTTTATATATATTTGATAAATTAATGGTTGGCTTGAATATGTGGAAGAGTGTTCTAGCAGCGTACCGTATAAGGCTACTTGCGGTATCATTTCTACAGATACGAGATATGAATGATAAAGGTATTTAAAACCGCGAGAACCGCTATAATCCAGTTCGGATCCAATATCACGAGTTGTAACTCGTAAGACATTGACACTTCCTATTTAATTATCAGATTCTACCAACCGATTGACTCTGGGTGATAAATATATTATTGGTTTTTCTTAATGGAAAGAATTCACACAGTGTTAAGGAGATTATTATTGATTTACACCACCCGAGTCACAGATTATTATGTGTTGAATTCCATATTTACTGATTTAGCACTCATAAATATTCCTAACGCACTCAATTGCGGTGTTTGTTTTTATGCTATTAATTCTATATAACGTGTCAAGGAACTATTAACACTAAGAAGTGTTTATTCCATCTGTCAGACTCGTAATTCTGTTAATAATTCTACGTATATTCTTTCAAGGATTGATTTGGCACAGGATAAGCCCTTAACTGACAGGTGTCTTAGTGTGGTCCCCTTGTTTTCATGACACGTGTTACAATCAGTTTATGTGCTTTTTATATCTGTAAGCATTGTAGGCCAGTAAAACAGTGATTTGGCTTTCTGTGACATAGTAGGGAAACCTGGATGACGGAATGCAACCAGTTTATGACGATTGGTATGATAGAGATTATTACTACTACCTGGTCGTTAGTCACCTGCTGGTTCTTCGGGTTTTCCTTTTCCTTGTCACGAACCTACATATAATACTACATTTGATTACATAATTCTGATACACATACTTTAAATATACGTTTGCTTTAGGGTTTCTGCTCGAAGTGTTTATTGTTTGCTTAGCCGCTGACCCTGTTTCCGTTCGAAGTGTTTATTGTTTTTGCTTATTGCTGCTGACTCTGTTTCCGTTCGAAGTGTTTATTGTTTTGGTTATGTCTGTTGACTCTTGCTTTGTTCAGTTTGTAACAGTTCTGCGCTCCAACCCAGATATTCAATGCTCGCGATCTCTTGGGTTAAGGAATTTTCTTGTTTAGATACGGTTTTAACAATGGCACGGATGTTTTTATATCTTTAAGTCCAATTAATGGTTCTTTGCAGTATGGTGCGGGATTGCGGGATAAATGCTGTCAGCTATGATAATTTGCTTTCCCAGGTAGATATCTGTTATCTTGGCTCCAAAGACCTGAATGATCATTTGTCACCGAGTTCCTTTTGGACAGTGATTAAAGCCTTTGAAAAACTCGGTAAAGGACTCATGTTCAGTAAGGACTTTATCAGGATAGCCATAGATTATGAACTTAAAATGTACTAGTGAGTTAACGATACCTAGCCCTTCCTTGCCTATTACTGCATATTTACTTTCAAAGGGCTTTAGTTTACGTGAATAAAAAGGTATAGGAAAGAACTGTTTATCATATTACTGAAGTAGTACCCCTCTTACCCCTTGGTCTGAGGCGTCTGTTGCAATAAAAAAAATTCCTTATTTAAATCAGGGATTTTTAAGTTAGGTGAGCTGCAGTTATTCCGTTTTGTTTTTAAGATATCGAACGCCTGTTGATGGCTTTTTAGACCATAATAAATCTACGCTCTTCTTCGTAAGATCTGTTAAAGGAGCTGCTATGATTGAAGAGTTACATATTTACATACGATTGTAATACCCACTACAGCGCAAAAGTGCTGTATCTCCCTTTTACGTTAATAGGTACCGGAAAGTTATGAATAGCCGACACCTTACCATGGACTACTTTAAGACCTTGAATAGACACATAAAACCTAGATAAACATGTTCGGTTTTAAAAACCTCACATTTAGATATTTTACTCTGAGATTATTTGTCTTTGTCCTTCTGTAGCATAGCTCTAGTGTATGTGAATGTATCTAAGGTATTAGGAAAAAGATTACAAGATCATCCATATAGGCATGTAGGTTATCCCCTAAAAAGTCTCCAAACCACTATATTGTAAGGTTTGGGCGCCCAACGTAAGCCGGAGGCATACGTAAAAATTGATAATGTCTGAGTGTGATGAAAACGGTGTATGAGGTACAATCTCTTAGGTAATGGTATCTGGTAAAAGCATTTAAGTAAGTCCAAGTTGGTGAAAAAAATTTATTCTAACCTAACAGAGATAAGATGTCGTCGGTACATCACACTGGAAACTATCGGGAGTCGTTTCCTTGTTTAAGCGACAGAATCTACGCAGATACGCCAAGTCCGATCTTTTATGGCATGACGTTGAAAAGGGAAAAAAATTATATGGGCTTATGTGATTTCCTAATGACTCCTATTACTAACATTTGTCAACTTCGTCATTTATCTCTATTTTGAAATTTCATTGAGAGTCTACACGAAGGTACGTATATAGCTTTATGTTTGTCCTTAGACCGTATTTTTTGTTTTCAATGACATCCGTTTTTCTCCCAGAGATCACTCGCTAGTGGAGAAAACTTCCTGGTATTCAGGTAGAAGATAAAAAAAATTCTGCTGAATCACCTCTGCTTGAATGACTTTACGGATATTACTTTAGATAGATTATTTCAGAGAGATTCATCCACGACTGGTTGGGCGTGATTAAAAAATTAGCAACAATAAAAAATGCGATATTTATAACTTCCGTATCCACGATATGTATACTTTTAGGGCTTTGTTCGCGGAAATCGTTATATTTCAGAGTGTCGGGAAGGATTAAAATTTCATTTCCCAGCAAAGTCTTTTTACACGCACTAAGACATTCGAGGGTGCATGCTTCTCGAGATTTTGCGTGCAAACTACGACTGCGGTTGTGGGGAGAATTCTGTTGGGTCATTTGAACAATGTTACGATTTATGAGACAATGTATTGTTCCTTTATATAAGTTATTATTTGATTAATTGTCTCTTTTTTTGTTCAACTGATTTGTTTTTATATGTTTGAAGGTTTATAGGATTTTCCTTTGATAAACACGCCTTAGTTTGCAGGATGTAAGATAATATTTTGTTATACCCCTAGATGGATCTTACAATTACACTAGATACAGATCAATGTTTTTTATAACTATAGAGGTCTCTGTAAGCGCTCGCTTATCCGGACTTCTCATTAGGGAAGTTCGAACAACAGACGGTGAGTCCGTAAATACAGGGTATTACGTGTACTAAAGGAAATAAACAAGATATTCTAATTTTTACGGCGCGTACAGTCGGGCTTTATCCACACTACTTATAATACTTACGTATTAAAAAAAAAACGAAAACCTGCTCTGATTACCTTATACGGTCGTGTGTTTCATAGGAAAAATCCTTTTTAATTCAAAAAGATATTGGCATGTATGAACCAACATCGCTTTTCCCACTCTGCTAGAGTCGCCCTATTGTGTGGAATTTGCTATGCTTTGAACACTCGGCAGATTTAACTAACCTTGACCGCTTGACTAGGTGACACAGTAACCGAGTTTGCTTGTTGATTCTGAACGGGCTACTGTTTCTATTTCTTTTTGTAATAATTAGGATCCTTCTCTTTATTACCATCGGCAACGTATTGTGTGTTTTTAGCATTATGTTGCTGGTTACGTATAAAGCAATGAATGACGAACTATTAGGAACTGAGCGATTACTAATAAGACAAGTTATCACTACTGCATTCAATATTAACTGTTTGTACTTCATTCTTTGCTAAAATTTGAAATAGTGAGGGATCCTGGTCAGCGCATTTAGCCTGATGAAAGTTTTTTACAGACATGTTATTCCTTGCAATCCAGCCATATTTTTTAAAGTTAAGTTGAGTCATTGAGGTTCGATATTTTATATAACTCAAAAACTCAAGGCTAAAACTGCGATCGGGACTTTGCAAAGGAGCATTTATTGTCATGACCCGAAATAGTGTTACCTCTAATTTATATAGATTTGTACGGGTGTTCCACTTGTTTTTTGTGTGTTTTCTAATCACTACGGTGCTTAACGACCCTATCCATGCATCTGTATAAATACAGACGTCCACTGCGTAAACGCATATTCACTGTTTAATATGATTTGTTACTAAGGATTAATAATCACCCAAAATGATAAAATTAACATAGTATATGATTATGATATTTCAGTAGAACTTCTGGAAACAGACACTCAAAGATAAAAAACTCGCAGTAGCGAAATCTCAATTGATGTAGATAATTTCTGTAAAAAAGTAAGATCAAGAATGTCTCGTAACTTCAGCCACAGGAATAACGAAATTCGACCTGTAAAGGACACAAACCTCAAAAGTTACTCAAAAATGAACTAAAAAAATTGTACTTTTATAAGCTTGCTTTTGTGGGAAGTCACGGTATTCCGATAACGACACAAGGCCTTGGTCCTCCTTCTCTATTTAGCAGATGACCTGGTTTGGCTTGAGTTTCCTCCGTGCGCGTTGTTTCGATGATTCGAGCCCTTGAAAGATCCGATGCTGCAGACGCGTTCGGTTTGTTTCTTGAAGTGCCGGAAACGCTCACTAACGATGTTTTCTTGAATGATTCTAATGAGAGACGAAGCTTGCGTGCCGTAGGAAAAAGACACGTCGTTTTGTTTCTTGAAGTTATTCACTAAACGATAATACTAAGTTGGTTGAAGAATCTGTTGCTTTCGTCGTCGTTGAAGAGTTCTTTTATGATACTTCATTATTCTGATATTTCTTCGGAGAAGTTGTAGAGTTCTTCTGGTCCACTGCCACCAATATTAGGGCTTGTGCTTTGTATGATAAGGCGCCCTATGAGGTAATGTTAGACTAGCGATAATCTTACGCTAAGTCGGTGGTATTGCACTTCCATCTTCATGGAGTGTCTGGGGGTTTGTAGATCACTTTACGAAGTCGGTATTATCTTGTTAGTTATTAGACGATGTGTTAAACTCATGGTGAGGAGGTTCTTGTAGAAAACACGAAGTATAAAAATAGATATATTCTTCTGAAGTTACATGCTGAAGATCAGATATGATTGTACAAGTCTTCTAATAACGATAGCTTGATCGCTTCTGCCAATGATGATGGCTAATCCTATTCCTCTACATGATAAAGCTTAGGTAAGGAGGTGCAGGTCTTCTAAAGACGATAGCTAACTCTGTTCTGCTCGTCTACCATCTCTGTTACAAGTTTATGAAGGAACAGACAGTAGTTCGAACATATGAACATACAATAACAAATGACATAGTTTCATACGAACACACAATCAAAATGAGACACGCTACAGATCACGTAGGCCGTTTGAATTATAGGTCGGGGTAGTTGTCTCAAGCAGGGAGCTTGGACTGTTTCAAAACAAATGAATGACCACAGATGACGACATGTCAACTTAGCCTACATACTTATTGTATACGTCATCTTTAGCGTCTCTAGTCTGATCACATTCCTGCAAAGCAATCCTGGGTTTTTACCTCTTTAGTTTTAGACTTTTATATATATGGACTAACATTCCATATTTTATTATGTAAACACTTACACACATATATATATATATATATATATATATATATATATATTATATATATATATATATATATATATATATATATATATATATATATATATATCCTCTTATCTGTCTACAAACGTTGATTAAAAAAGTGTGTTCTTTCTTTTACATATAAATACGAAAACAAATAACTTTATGCAATTCACACACATCAGTAATTTACATTTTCTTGCATACATTCTTGCATGCACGACACGGAACACTCAATCACGGGTACACGCACCCAGAAAAGCAGAACAAATCCGTAAGAAATTTCAGTCATAAATAAGTTTAGAAGATTCGTCAGGAAGTAAGATTATATTACATCATATTGATGAAAAAATTGACCAAAGCTTTTCGTTCAATTGCTCTTACAACGGACACGAACGTAGATAATCACAGAGAGAGTGATAGAGCGAGATTGTCCTTGCAATTGGTACATGACGTATGCAGAGTTCTGTAGCACCCGTGACGTTAACTGGGCCTTAAAAAAATACAAATAAAAAAGACAAAAGCAATAACTACTAAACACGTAGAAATGAGGGAATGAGGAGAGTAAGTAAATGGATAAATAGAAAGATGTATGTGGTATTCAGGTAAAAAGTCTTGGTACGATGGTTTGGCACGGTAGTCTGGTTCCCTTGTCTCATGGGGTAGTAGAAAACAGTTCGTCATTCGTGGTAGATGAAAATGTCTTCCGAAAGCTGCATCAAATTCATATATGAATTTTATGTCAAATTAAGGAAATTGCTCTGCATACCTTAGATATTAGTTTTCATTTCTTTGTTTTGGTTTCATGAGTTTCCTTGTTTTTCTTTTCCGAAGTGAGCTTTGTCGATATTCATACGAACCTAAAAATTTGCCAATATATTTGTACCCCAAGGGATATGTTTCTACAACACTGAAGCATTATTATTAATTTAAAATATAATTCTTCGTGATTAAATATACGAGCCTTCAAAATGAATCCAAAGTAACTGTGCAGTAACACGTTATCGTTTCGAAACTTTTTTTTTTCCCCTGACATTTAAACACCAAATTTTGCTTCTAATGAAGAACATACTTCGGTTGGTGTACTACGTAAGTCTCTCTCTCTCTCTCTCTCTCTCTCTCTCGTCTTCATCTCTTCTCCTCTCTCTCGACAAATGTTTGACCATTCTTGCACCAGATTCTCTCTCTCTCTCTCTCTCTCTCTCTCTCTCTCTCTCTCTCTGTAGGAGGAGTAATGCTTGCAGTGTACCTTGTGTGGTGTGCAATAGGCAATACTTAAGGGTTGTTGCAGCGTCTCTTCAGCCCCGAGCTGCGACCTCTTTTAAACCTCCTACCTAACTTCCGTTCTAATGACCTTTCTGCCAACTAGCCATCCCACTCTCTCTCTGATTTATTTCTTCTTGTAACTGCAAGGATTTCCTCCTGGTGCATTAAAAAAATATATATTTATAAAATAAAGAAAATAAAGAATATATGTATTATGTGTATGTATGTATGTATGTATGTATATACATTATAGACATGACATTAGTGTAAGGAGCTGACAGCTACCTTATGCATAAGAACAGAGGCTTTGGAACCTGTAAATAACGCAGTGCAGATGCTTACAGTTTTCCAAAGTCCAGGATTAGAGGGATCCTGGGGCAACTGGGGATGCATAAATGGATTGTTGCTATTGTGCACCATTAATTTCACTCCTTCATGGAATGAAGGACCACCCCTGCAACCACTACCCTGAGAATGAAGGCTAAACTGCTCTGAGGTTGTGGAGCTTTTGTTTGTGCCTTGTTGGAGTCCTAGCCAACTTATAAACCCGAGATGAACTTTTGTGCCATTGATTGTGAAACTTCTTATCCGTGGGTCTGCTGGTGAGGCCATTGTGGCCATTTTTTGGGGACTGTTGAATGTTTAGTAATTTAAGGGATGCTGCTGTTCACTCCTGGTGAAAAATCATTTGCATAGGCAAATTTTGTTGCTCAGTCGGGAGCAGCGGCATATTTGGGATCATCTAACAACAGGGAGACCGTACGTTAGTGTGGCAGCTACAAAAGGTATCCTATAGACCAACTATGGAAAACTGTCCATCGACAAGTGGATTCAGCAACTGTGGTAGTACTCAACCAATCCCCTTTTTTCCTTTTCAACTGGTCACATTAGAAAGAGTATTGAATTAAAGGTTAGACAGAAATATTGAAACCAAGACACAAACAGAGATGACTCAAGAAAACTTAAAAGAGACTGAAATCACTTAATTTGGAAGAAGCGAAATTACTAGGAAACCTTCATAACGAAAACCTCGTGGAACAACTTAGTGAACTGAACATTCAAGGGAAGAAGAATCTGGTTATTAATAGCACTGCAGGAAACAGTGACAATAAGGGAAACTAATAAAGCCACCGAGGACAAAAGATAAGATAGAAAAGTCCCTTAGAGTGGCGCAGTTTAATGCACAATCTATTCGGAACAAAGTAGATCTCTTCAAAGACAGCTGTATATAAATTGTTTAAAATCGATAGGCTTGTGTTATATGTCAAGGATCACCTCAGTGCAATAGATCGTAAATTACAACCATGCAAGAAGTGCTTGGATTCAATATAAACAGTCTAGGGAAGAAGATAAGTGTACAGACCTCCCCACCAACCACAAATGTCTGATGAGGAGCTGTATCCACTACTAGGACGAGAAAAAAAGAACAAACTGCATAATAATAGGATATTTTAATGCAGCAGTACACTGGGACACAATGACCTCTGCATCAAACTTAGAAGAAAGGAGACTTTTAGAATTTGTAAAAAATTAATTCCTCCACGATTGGCTTAACAAACCAGAGGAAACCACATATTAGACATCTTCCTATCAACAGTAGATAACCTAGTGTCTGACCTTTCAGTAGGTGCAAATCTAGGCAAAAGTGACCATAAACTTATTATATTTCCAATTAATATTCAACATAATAAAAGAGAAGATATTAAGAGATTAGACTACCGTCGAAGAGACCTAAAAAAGCTAAATGAGTGTTATACATCTTAAGTATGACGAGAACACAGGCGTATAGAAGTACTGGCAAGCCTCCCTAGAGGAATACACAAAGCAATACTCTAGATGTATATAGTACAATGAAATCAAATGCTAACAAATGGCAACCTTCCGCCTAAGTGGTTCAACAAAGAAATTAAAAATAAAATAAGAGAAAAAGACAGATTGCACAAATCAGTGAACCCATACCCAACACCAGAAGAAGAAGCAAGCAGGCCTAAGGAGCAATGTAGAATGGTGGACAAATTAGTAAGAAATGCAAAGATAAATGAGGATAAGAGAGATGCATCAGTTTGTAAGGAAAACCCAAAAGAATTCTTTGCTCATGTTAATAGTAGGAAACCAATAAAAAAATAGAATAGGTCCCTAAGGGCGAAGGGACACTAGAGGAAACCTGGTGAACTCAGACTTGGAAAAAGCAGAGTTACTGAATAAGTTTTTAACTAGTGTTTTCACAATTGAAGACAATACCTCAATCCCTGAACCTGCTAATAAATATGAAGGAGCAGAATTACTTGGCAAAATAATATTTACACAAGAGGACATTAAAAACAAAGTAGACGAACTCAACAAGTTCACATCTCCTGGACCAGATGGGATTCATCCAAGAAAAATTAAAGAACTAAACAAGGCTATAGTTCCTCACCTATATAAACTCTACAGAAATAGTGCAGAACAACAAAAGGCACCAAAAGGATGGAAACTAGGTAATGTGGCCCTCCCAGTTTACAAAAAGGATCCAAGAGAAAAGACCTGAAATTGTAGACCAATCTGTCTAACATCGGTCTTTCGTAAGATTTTTAGTCCATAATTGCAAATCAAATTATGGATCACATTGATGGAAACAACTTGTTAAACAACCAACACTGTTTCAGACAAAATAGATTTGCCTGTCAAACGTCTTGGAGTTTTTTCACAACATCCTTGGTATTTACGACAGTAGTAGAGCAATAGATATACATACTCTACTTAGATTTCCAAAAGGCCTTTGACAAAGTTCTACTCAAGAAACTAATGACAAAAGTTAGAGCTTTAGGAAATGTAGGAGAAATAGAAGACTGGACCTAAGACTGATTTTTTAATAGAAAACAGAGTCGTAATAAATGGTGAAGAATCAGAATGGGCAGATGTGACAAGCGGAATTCCTCAGGGTTCTGTCATTGGCTTCCTCTTGTTTTTTTTATTTACATTAATGACATTGATGAATATGCAGTAAAGTTTTGGTCACCAACACTAAGAAAGGACATAAATAGACTAGAAGGGGTACAAGCAAGAGCCACAAAGTTAATTCCATCCATCCGGCAAATAGGTTGCTAAAGACTACTAGAGAGCCTGAACATGTATGACTTGGAAACACGACGATTAGGAGGATAACTATACTCTGTTTTTTTTCATCTGTCCATCCGCCTGTGGTGTTTTTGTATGGTAACACTGCGTCCCGACCTTTAGATAGTTACGCTATATGTAAGTTTTAGGTAAATAAAAGGATATCTGGGTGTACATTTGCAACTGAAAAGTATTTTAATAATTTACTGTATGCGAATTACCCCGTTAATATTCGAAACAGGATATTATTATAATCGTTGAATGTAACTATCTAAAGCCCGGGACGCAGTGTTACCATACACAAACACCACAGACGGAAGGACAGATGGAAAAAAACAGAGTATAGTAGAGACATTCAAAATACTGAAAGGCATAACATTAAACGAAAACCAGACAAGAAATAATGGATGGAAACTTTAACTGAAGAGATACAACGCATCTCATTGTGGGACTTCTTTATATACAAGATATGTGGCACGTGGAATAAACTGACACCAATTCAAAAGAAAGCTAGACAGAATCATTAGGATACTGTGAATGAACAGTAAAACCTGCTCCTAGATGTAAGTGAGCACACGATGTCTCCTCGGATGGACTAACAAGTCTTTGAGACATCCTAATCTTTGTAACTCCTTGCAACTTTAAGACAAATATTTATCTAATACTTATAAAGAATATTCTCTCTCTCTCTCTCTCTCTCTCTCTCTCTCTCTCTCTCTCTCTCTCTCTCTCTGCTACATATTGTCCTATGCACGACTCAAAAACATCTGAAATTGAAATAACCCAATTTCTTCAGAAACTCCACAATGGACTCTGAAGAGGAATCGAACGCTGATGTGTTTGATATGCATGAGGTCACAGAAAGGGAAAAGTGGAAAGGAGAGAGAGAGAGAGGGAAAGGAGAGAGAGAGAGAGAGAGAGAGAGAAGAGTATAGAGAAATATATGCTATATATAGAAATTAATATATATATGTATGTATGTGAGCATGTATGTACCACATGCACTGAGCAATTTCAGCCAAACTTAGTATACATATAACTTAGCATCTATGAAAGAATGCTGCTGTGGAGGGGTGTGGGAAAGGGTTGAAAAACTAAAATTATCTGCAAACGATCAATATTAGTCTCTAAGCCATAGTTTTTGAGGTCGCTGGGATGAAGAGACACTCCTGATGCCCTTCAATTCGAAGTTCAACCCCAATAGGAATGGGGGTGAGAAGCGGAGCGGTAAAATTAAGTGTAAAAAATTCTGGGCAATGTAACTGAATCGAACTTAACAGGAAAAGGAGAGAGAGAGTGAGTTTATCGGTTGTCATTCAGTTTTCCTGGGCGCAGCACCGGGTTGGTCAGCAAGTATTAATAATAATAATAAGCTTTATTTCCAAAATTCTGATGGCTATTCTGTATCTTACATGAACAAAATTTATTTCCATGCAACAGACATACATTTCATACTAATTAATTACTATTTACTTTATACAACAAAACTGAATGAACCTCTTAATACAAAACGAAACATATCCCTGCAATACAGTGTAGTGGTATGTATGATTAAATAAATAATTTATTTACTTGTGTAAATTAAGCATCATCTTGATTTGGAAAGTAGAACTTTTTTGGTTACAATACTGGAAATGCAGTGATATTACAGTGTGAAGCGCAATCCACCTACAGGCAAAATAAGTTTCTTTAATGCTGACTTGAAAGAATTGTTATTAACCATTGTTTTTATATCTGTTGGTAGCTTATTCCGAGCCAAAGGACCCTGTACAGCGAACGATCTTTCACCCACCTCGGTATTTGTCCTTGGTATGTAAAGGTCGTCGCCATTTCTTCTTGTTCTGTCACTTATAAATCAAACTGATGTCGGAGGAAAAATCCATGTTGGTAACGGTTTTTTTAATGTATATCATAAACTAGTAGACATAGGTCGTGCTGTATTCTTTGTTCTATATTTAACCACTCTGATTTCTTTAACATTGGGATTATATGATTGTATTTCTTTTCCTTTCCATCAGTCACTTTTGCCGCAAAGTTTTGGAGTTTTTGTATATGATGATGATGATGTTTAGACGTAGTGCCCCACACCTTCAAACGGCAGTTTACTACGCTTAAAGCAAGAGACTAAACGGCTATTTTACGCTTTTCATTATCTATCTATTGTTCAGTTCAGGTAAATTAGTGTTCCATTCTCTTTCCTGCTGACTTCATTCATATGAGCATCAAAAAGCATGTCCTGATCGAAGTAAATTTACTTCAAGGCTTTTACATGTCCACGGCCAATAAAATTTATAACTATATTATCAGAAATTGAAGAAATTTATTGCCCCGAGCCAAGGAAAATATTTAGATTTGTTTACATTTAATCCATTAGTTTGAAAACAAATATTTAAAATTTTCTAAAATAATTTCTTCTCTTGGATATAAAATTTGTAATTCCTCTATGGTTCCGGTGATTAAGATTTAACTGTCATCTGCATACTGTATTAAAAGACAACCTTGTCATGTAGCAGACATGTCATTGATATAAATTAAGAAATGAATTGGTTCTAATGCTGATCCTTATGGGACTCCAAATTGTACTGGTTTACAGGAAGCTATTACATAGTTTATTCTTACTGACTGATACCGATTTTCCAAATCGTTTTTTGAACCAAAGCGGTTCGATGTTTAGTTATATACATTTACTAAGTAGGACCTCATGGCTAGCGCCATCAAATGCTTTGGAGAGATGCAACAATATAAGAAGAGATCTTTTTACGTCTATGTTGGTATTTTTTTTTCTTTTTCTGATCTTTATCACTTTTGTTTCGGTTGATATATGTGGGCTAAAACCATGTTGGGTTTGTGATAATAAGATATTTTCTTCATGATATTGCATAAGCTGAACTGAGACTATTTTTTCTAATATCTTAGATAACTGGTAGAAGTGATATAGAAGTGATCCAAACACTTTTGAGTCATTCAAATGCCTCACTATCAAGGCAACTGTATCTACGTCAACCGGTTGGGGCCTGAATAAGTTATTAGCGATACCTTGCGGTATAATAGTATCTAAAGTGGGCAGATTATTATTTGTATTCAAGGTAAGCTGGGAAATTTCGAAGGCCAGTCGACCTACATTTGCAAAATACTCGTTAAATTCTTCTGCTTAATCTTTCTTATCTTTGTAATCGTGGATACTTTTGTTACTATTTTTGGCAGGGATCTTAACAAGAACAATTTGCCATTTAATAAAGAAATTACCCAGACAGTTTTTAAGATTATATTTAAAATGTTCTGTATTCTTAGTTTCAATGAGCTGAATAACTCGTTTTTTATATATATTTTTAAAAATTTCTTTATTCTAAGTTTAATGAATCCTTTTTGACTCCTTCATGCAATTCGTCTCTTGCTTTCATTCGTATTTCAAGGTCAGTACTTGTCCAAGGAGCCAGGGGCCGGGTCATTATTTTTGTTATAGTTGGGGACCCACTCATTTAAACTCAACAAAAAATACTAATAAATATAGAAACTTTGATATTTACATTGTCAGTCCTTAATATAGTATTAAGGTTACAGGCTATAACAGAACGTATTTTGGGTTGCCTTTTTGGTTACGAAATATCAATTTAGCGTTAGCAACTCCTGATCAGCAATATGACAGGAAACTTCTTCAGTTTGGGAAATCATTTCTGATCTGTTTGTGATGATGACATATAGCAGTGATGAGGTTATTATTGTAATTATTGTGGGTTTATTAATTACCTGATGTATGTTGCACTGGTGTATAATTTTACTCAATTTACTATTAGAGGATGATAAATCATCACTGACGTCAGGTAATGTAAAAAATGGATTTCATCTTAAGGAAACAATTCTAAAAACAGCCTTAATGTAATCGAAAGAGGAGATTATCCAGATATCCTCAACTCCTACTACTTTATCAACTTTTAATCAAATCATCTCGAACATAAATGCAAGCTGCTCCTCCTCTTCCCTACTTGCAACGATATATATCATCATTTTAGAGAGAGAGAGAGAGAGAGAGAGAGAGAGAGAGAGAATAACCTTTCTTGGAATGTGTCAATTAAGGTCCTGTCCACACTAGCGGGCACTGCCCGACGGGCAGACATAGTTCCCATAACCCGTTCCTTTACACTGACCCACCAAATATGGAGCCAGAACGATGAGATTGTCTGGTAACACTGCCTCAGAAACGAGAGAAAATATAAACGGCTGGAAGTACCAGACGGGCATACCCGTTAGTGCAAACAGGCCAATAGAGAGAGACAGACCGGCAGACATATTTTGATGTTTAATGTCATACTGTAACAAGTAGGTGGATTCTGTTAAAGGTAAAGTTTACCTGACATTTATTATGTCTTGCAAGAAATCTTTCATGCCTTGCTTTTACAGTAACTATTGACCATTTAGTAATAATCTAAAACTTTCTCATTCGTTTTAATGTTTCACGGTAATTTTTTTCATCTTGTAAGTTCAGTTATATCTACTAGGCAGTTGATGGAAAATCCAATTTCAGTTGAATGATTGACACTGATTACTGCATTCTGCTGTAAAGCCTTAGGAAATTGCATAATATATTGACTGGCAAAATATTACATTCTAAAAAACTCAATTTTAGCACTATAACCGAAAAAAACATTGCATTTCATATTGAAGTGATTTTAAAAGGTCCCCATAGAAGTTTGTATGTACACAGATTCTATGTTGTCTGAATGACCTGAATGAACTGTTTGAATTATGGGAGGTTTGGGCAGCCATTATGAAACCGTTCATTAAGCCTGTCTCTATCACTTCGCTCTATTATTGACTTGATAGATATTCGTCCACCTCTCTGAATTCTTTTCTGATCGATATTCTTGGGAAAAGTAAGCAGTCCCACCCCCCCCCACACCATCCCCCCCATCTCTCTCTCTCTCTCTCTCTCTCTCTCCGCTCTCTTCTCTCAACCGGTTTGTGTACAACTTCTGTGACTGACTGCGTAAATGCCTGTAGTTATGGAAGAGTCGGGTTCCTACCTACGAATTTTTGATCGTTTTCCGGAGTTTCCTGAGCGTGTTTTGGCGAACATCTGATCAGTTGTAGATACGCTTCGTGTGTGTTTTCTCATTCATATATATATATATATATATAATATATATATATATATATATATAGTGATAATATATATATATACTATATATATAGATATATATATAGATAAGACATATCATATATATATATATATATATATATATAGATAATATATATATATATATATACATATATATATATATATATATATATCTATATATATATCTATATATATATATATCTATCTATCTATCTATAATATCTATCTCTATATATATATATATCTATATACTATATATATATATATATATATATAGATACACGTAACTCCAAGAAATTCTGAAATGGGATGATACAATTTTCTCTTCTCAGTAAAGGTCTAACTCCCACGAGAGAGTTTATTTTGTTAAATCGTTGCGTTCTTGTAAGAATCGAGCATTGAGGACCTTCAAGACGAAACTTTGAGGAGCAAAAGTCGTAAATTTATTCATAAATCTTTCCTCAAGGAGTTTAAAATGCAAATGAGAGTAAAGAATCTCACCTTTACTCACCAGTAATGACTCTCTACAGGATTATTTCCATTCCATTTTATATAAAATAATCTTGTACGTAGTAACTTTGATCATTATTTTTCCAGGAAATCTTCACTCTGTTGTTGTAAACATTTTTAAAGTTTCGTTTCCTAAAAAGCTAAACACCAGAACGTTTATAGATACTTTTTCTCTCTTTTTCGATTCGCCTGAGTCTCGAGTGTCGACCTTTGACTTCGGAGAGGCTCGATCCTAAAAGGAGTTGTCGTGGAGGGGAGGTCGTCTTGCATTGGGAAAGTGTTGTTGTTTAATGCTTCCACTTAACATTTTCCACGAGAGAAATCAACACAATTCTTGTTTTAATTCTTTATAGGACTTTTGTATTTTATGTAAAAGTCTTCCTTATGAATTAATGCTGTTAAAAACAGGACCTCATTCAATCCGGTTGGCATTTAGCGGATCGCGTCGAGGGCGTTTAGATATCTTCCAGTTTATTGAATCCTATCATTGTATATATATATATATATATATATATATATATATATATATATATATATATATATATATATATATATATGCGTGTGTGTGTCTGTATATATATATATATATATATATAGATATATATATATATATATATATATATATATATATATATCAATATATATGATATATATATATATATATATATATATATATATATATATATATATATGTATGTAGCATATATACACACACACCAAAATAGACCCTGTCTAATATATTCAAATTTATGGAAGGTTAAATTGCTGGCTCGTTTACCATTATTACAGTCATTAAGTTTTGCTTTTGTGAGAAGCTTTTTGTTTTCCCTTTAAAGTAATTTTTGTATCTTTTTTATCTATCTTTTTTTTTTTTTTGGTTTGTTTTGTGTTAGGAAGTTTTGTTGTTACTATCGCTTGAAGCGTCTTTGATATCAAGAGTTTTCCCTTGAAAGTAATTTTTGTATCTATTTTTTCTTTTCTTTTTTGTTTTGTTTTTATGTTAGGAAGTTTTGTAGTTACTAGATGTTATCAAGATTTTCAATTTATGTTATGTTTGGAAGCTGTAGTTATGCTGTTTAATGATTATTGATATTTCAGTAATAATAATATATAATAATAATATTGACAACATTTCATTTCATTTTATCTATTGTTCGAAAATTTAATTACCTTAAAAAAGTTAGTTTTAATTCAGTTTTATATTAGAGATAATTATATATTCGGCAAATATAAGATATCATATTCATAGTAAATAACGCTGAGAGAGCGAGAGAGAGGAGAGAGAGAGAGAGAGAGAGAGAGAGAGAGAGATGAGAGAGAGAGAGAGAGAATAGTTACTTATTAGTCATTCTCAAGGAAGATTTTTGTACTGATTGCCAATCATTCGATAAACT